>NC_000069.6:42980304-43313117 GCF_000001635.26 Mus musculus | reverse complement strand
ATTTCAATTTGAATTTCCATGATGATGAACATTTCTTTAAGTGTTTCTTGGCTGTTCAAGATTCATCTGTGGAGAATTCTCAGTTTATTTCTGTATCCCATTTTTTAAATTGGGGTTTTGGTGGTGGTGGTGGTGGTGGTGATGGTGGGTTTGCTGTTGTTGTTGTCGTTGTTGTTGTTGTTGTTTTTGTTTTGTTTTGTTTTAATGTTTTGTTTTGTTTGTGAGACAGGGTTTCTCTGTATATCCCTGGCTATCCTGGAACTCACTTTAGAACATGCTGGCCTCGAACTTGGAAATCTGCCTGCTTCTACCTCCCAAGTGCTGGGATTAAAGGCATGCACCACTACTGTCTGGCCACATCCGGGGATCTATCCCATAAACAACCACCAAACCCAGACACTATTGCATATGCCAACAAGATTTTGTTGACAGGACCCTGATATAGCTGTCTCCTGTGAGGCTATGTCAGTGCCTGGCAAATACAGAAGTAGATGCTCACAGTCTTCTACTGGATGGAACACAGGGCCCCCAATGGAGGAGCTAGAGAAAGTACCCAAGGAGCGGGAGGGGTCTGCAGCCCTATAGAAAGAACAACAATATGAACTAAACAGTACTCCCAGAGCTCGTGTCTCTAGCTGCATATATAGCAGAGGATGGCCTAGTTGGCTATCAATGGGAGGAGAGGCACTTGCAAAGATTATAGAGGAGAATGCCAGGGGCAGGAAGCAGGAGTGGGTGGGTTGGGGAGCAGGGTGGGGGAAGAGTATAGAGGACTTCCGGGATAGCATTTGAAATGTAAATGAAGAAAATATCTAATTAAAAATTGGGTTATTTATTTTGTTCGTATTTAACTTCTGGATTTCCTTATACATTTTGGATAGTAGCCCTTTACCAGTTGAAGATTTACTGAAGATATTTTTCAATGTGTCTGAATGACAGCGTCCTTGGCCGTACAGAAGCTTTTCTGTTTCATAAGGTCCCATTTATTAGAATTTCATATGATGAGTTTTTAATCATATGCATCCTCCCTCCCGCAATTCTTCCCAGATCTGCCCACACCATCTAATTTGGTATTATTTTCTTCTCACCAAAAACAATTTGTGCTTCCCAAATAGTCTTAAATGTGTAGGCTTCCAATGGAAAAATATTATGGTCTTGTCTAGGGTTACACTCTTGAAAAAAAAATTATTGTTTTCTTCTTCAGCAGGGTACAGTTGGCAGCAGCATCTAGGTAAGGCACCTTTGTGTCCATTATTTCTCTTCATGATAAGATTCTTTCTATCTAGGCCTGTACAGGTCCTGTACACACTATTAAATATTTTAATAAATGAGTGATATTACATAGAATGAATATCTATCCCAAAATGTTTACTGAAAGTTTGTAATTTGCTTTTTTTATATTTTATTAATACCTTTTGCATTCTGTTTTAGCACATACATGTTGGAAAATTTTTTTTATATACATGAATCTGTTTCACCTCAATGATTCAGAACAATTAATGTAGGTCAGCTTTCCTCAAACATATAAGCACTCTCATTATTCACCTGCTAAGATTATTTTCAGAAAAACAAATGCTGGATTTTGTTATTTGAAGTGCATACAGTGAAGTGTAAATAGCACCATGTTAGTGAAACACATCTCTGCAAGATAGGAGTTCAGGATTATTTCTTCTCCAAATAAAAACATTATTTAAATTTGATTTGACCTCTTGATGATATTTAGATTTTTTCACCTGCCCCAAAATGCTATATGAACAGTAATGGTGGCAAGAAAGAATGTGTGATAAAGCTAACTGTCCTGCAACATACAGGCAGGGAGAACTAATGGAACAAGATGAATGAAGGCACGGATTTTAGTTCTATATGCCTGGGATTTGCATTATTTGGAAAACTGGCCAGGAGGAGATCTGGTTGATCTGCTCTTTCATTATCTCAGACCGATTCTACATAGTTACATGGAAGTCAACTTCACAAGAGGAGCAGACTTAGTTCTCATTGTTGACTGTTCATGCTCATGAAAAGAATTGTCTACTGGTGAGTCTCCCTGTTGGAAATGTTCTGATGGTTCGCTAATGCAAAATGGCTTTTAGAAAGAATAGTATCTTTCCAGCTTCTGGCTATTATAAATAAGGCTGCTATGAAGATAGTGGAGCATGTGTCCTTCTTACCAGTTGGGGCATCTTCTGGATATATGCCCAGGAGAGGAATGGATACAGAAAATGTGGTACATCTACACAATGGAGTACTACACAGCTATTAAAAAGAATGAATTTATGAAATTCTTAGCCAAATGGATGGACCTGGAGGGCATCATCCTGAGTGAGGTAACACATTCACAAAGGAACTCACACAATATGTACTCACTGATAAGTGGATATTAGCCCCAAACCTAGGATTCCCAAGATATAAGATACAATTTGCTAAACACATGAAACTCAAGAAGAATGAAGACTGAAGTGTGGACACTATGCCCCTCCTTAGAATTGGGAACAAAACACCCATGGAAGGAGTTACAGAGACGGAGTTTGGAGCTGAGATGAAAGGATGGACCATGTAGAGACTGCCATATCCAGGGATCCACCCCATAATCAGCATCCAAACGCTGACACCATTGCATACACTAGCAAGATTTTATCGAAAGGACCCAGATGTAGTTGTCTCTTGTGAGACTATGCCGGGGCCTAGCAAACACAGAAGTGGATGCTCACAGTCAGCTAATGGATGGATCACAGGGCTCCCAATGGAGGAGCTAGAGAAATAACCCAAGGAGCTAAAGAGATCTGCAACCCTATAGGTGGAACAACATTATGAACTAACCAGTACCCCGGAGCTCTTGACTCTAGCTGCATATGTACCAAAAGATGGCCTAGTCGGCCATCACTGGAAAGAGAGGCCCATTGGACATGCAAACTTTATATGCCCCAGTACTGGGGAACGCCAGGGCCAAAAAGGGGGAGTGGGTGGGTAAGGGAACGGGGGTGGGTGGGTATGGTGGACTTTTGGTATAGCATTGGAAATGTAAATGAGCTAAATACCTAATAAAAAATGGAAAAAAAAAAGAAAGAATAGTATCTTTGATACTCCCAAACTTTGTATGCTAAACCTGGTAGTTGGCAATCTCTTGGCTATTATATACCATCAAATCACAAAGTAGCTTACTTATACTTTTCTCTGCATCTTCTGCCTAAAATAGCCAAAACTAGAACAGTGCTTAAATGATGAAGTTGTTTCCATGCAAAGTCAAAGAGAAATCTGACGCAAAGTAGCAAAGTACAAAAGAACAGAGATAAACATGAAATGGAGATGTCAAATGCTTATCTTGCCTTCAAGAGACTATTAGACACATACAGAACAGAGTGAAGGGTCAGCATGGTTGGGCAAAATTAGCCTGTAAGTTGTGGCTACGGTGAACATCCTTGCCGCAGAATTTAGCTTTATTGTGAGTTATAGCTTAACATAACCCATACAAACTTTCTCCATGAAAAATATACAGAAAATTTAATTCATTCTTTTCTTTGTTAGACTTAACAAATAGCAGAATTCTATAAGTTTCAACTTTTTAGTACTCCTCTCATCACAGTTAAATGCCCATATATATTTAGACATAAAATAAGTCTGAAAGTCATATCAATTAATAATAAGGACAATAACTTCTCTGTCTCCAGAGTAGCATCTTAGATATCATGTACAAAGTAGAATATTTAAATGACTCCATCAATAAATTGCAATGCTTTACTTCATAATTAGTGCTACAGACATGGCAAGGCATGCCAACCCAGGCAAAGAGCAAGGCTAATTAGTGTTGAGGGATTGAGACTCAACTATGACTTGTAAATTTTTACTGAGGTAGGTGAAAGGTCTCTCATGGGGTCAAATGATGCTGGCATCAAGCCAATAAAGGAAGGAGAAAGACATGAAAGAGTCAAAGAGGTCATCAGTGATAATAAGTGGGGAAAAGTTAAGTGCTCCGGTGTAAAATCATAAAGAGTGATGAGTTTTAGAACTCTTGAAAAGGCAATTTAATTTGAAGTACCTCTAATTAACTGCAGGGGTGAGAAGAAGCCATGAAAAAAAGCAGTGGAGGAGGAATAATCAGGGCCCACTAGGAGAAACAGTGTTTTCTTCATTAAATTGCTTTTACTTAAACTTTCTTCTGCAGAATGGCAGGGATGGCAGAGGCAAGCTAATTAAGCATTCACACGTTACCTATTAGTCATTTTTCAATCATATTATATAATGCCCTTGGAAAAGAAACTTCTGATAATGAATGTATTCTACCAATTAATGTAACCAAGAAATTACTTTGATTTGCAATAAAGAAATCTTTCTTGACAATGAAAGTGAAATTATTTGAATTTTAGGTGCTCAAACAATTTCTCACTACTTTGTACTTCCTCTGGTGCCATTTTCTATACTGAAATTTATCAGGAGAGCTTGTTAAAAGTAATTTTAGATTATGAGTATTGTAAATGAAAAAGAAGTCAATTAATAAATGGAGGACATCTTTCATTTCAGATACATTACTATTTGATAAGTCTTTGCTCTCCTCAGTAAAAGTGTAGTGTATATAATTGGAATTATATGAAATAATTAAAAGTCATACTCATTGTTCAAAGACTTTCCAATTTTCTAAAGCTTACAAATTCATCTGGAATCAGAGATTGAAAATGAATTTTTCCCAATAATCAATTTGTCTAACTTTTATTCATTCATCCTGTTGAGAAAATTTAAAGGATTCTAATCAAAATATTAATAAATTAGAAAATTAAATGCATTTCATAAATGAGTAATACTGAGAAGCATTGAAATTTAAGATAGCTATTCCCTAAATAAAATCCATTTAAATTTATTATTGGGTTCATTAGCATTTAGTAATTTCAAGTAAACTTTCTGTAAACTGACCTTGAAATGTTGTTATGATTACAAAACAAGAGGAAAAAAGAGAATTCCCCAATTTAAGACAATGTAGCTTTTTCATAAGTGCCAAAGCATCCCAGAAAATGGCAATCCTAAAACAAGACCTTCTTTTGTCTCAACTATAAACTTGACATATATAACTAAGCTCAGAATTGATTTCAAATTTTCACTGGTATTGTGGAAACTAATATCAATGAG
This sequence comes from Mus musculus, assembly GCF_000001635.26. Lineage (NCBI taxonomy): Eukaryota > Metazoa > Chordata > Mammalia > Rodentia > Muridae > Mus > Mus musculus. The sequence continues at coordinate 43,308,002 of NC_000069.6, read as the reverse complement.
ATGTGATGTTCATGAATCTCAGTGGTACCTCAAGGTAAAATTACTGAAGACCTACAAATTTCAGTAAAATGATGAACCAATTGCAGATTAACATAAGTTATATATTATTTTTGCCATGCTATAAATTAAAATAAACTATATAATTTTATAAAACCACAGATACTATAGTAGATTTTATTGTTTATTTGATAATCAAGTCACTGCAATGTTTTATGCTACATAGCTCATAAGAAAATGGTCATTATTAAAGGGAATTGAGATTTACCTATCAGGATTTCTATGTATGCTTGATTTCAACAGTTCAAACGAATACTGGATTTATTCCACGATATGGACCTGAGTCAAAAATAAGCCATTTGCTTCCAATCCAGGGATGCTGGTTTTTTTTCCAATAAAACATCTGTATATGTTATGAAACCTTTGCAATTGTGAATACGCAGATGACACTTTAGCCTCCATCTTGGTCACTTTCAAACACACACATGCACACACTGATATGTTCACAACTCTGCATGCCGGTTATTGTCTAATATTTTCAAAACTTTCAATTTTTCCTTCCCTCTGGAGTTCCTGGCATATAAAAGTGACCAAGGGATCCTCTCATCTCTCTCAAAGATTAGGTGAATGGTTTCCTTATCTGTGTATCCTTATCTAGACTTGAATAGTTATAATGTACTCAAGTACTTATGTGAAAAAATCAATTAACAATCTACAGTGCAAAAGTTATACTTAAAATTTTCTTAATTGCCTTCAATCAACAGTAGCCTAATTTATCTAATACAACTTGGTATAGTACCTCATCTGCATACTCAAATTTGGAAATCATTCAACTACACTAATTTTAAAAGGCAAAAATATAACTATGTAATTGAACATTCAAATGTATATTAATAGTAAAAAAAATATGTAATGGTAAGTAGATGAGCGAGAAAAGCCCAGAACACAAGTATTGATTTTAAACTCATATTGGGCTCAGATGTCTAAACTCCAGAATCAATCAAGGATATACTTGTTCTCTTGTGAATTAACATAATTGAATGGAAAGACTTTGAATCTAACTTATTAAAAGTTCACAGAAGATTTTTTTGATTAGAATTATTTTCTCTGGTTTCTAGTGTTACAAAGTCTTTCCCCGGCAATGGGTACTTGCTTCATTATAAAAATTTCTATTGCTATGATCCAATTAAGTAACATTTTCTTTTGACAAAATTACTTGATGGCAAATTGGAAACACACATATACACACACACCTAGAATATTTGTTCCATATATGTGCATTATTTATATGTTGTATAGTTCATTTGGCAATAAGGTCCCAAAGAGGGTAAAAAATTAATCTGATAATATGTGATTTTATATCAAATTGTGATATAACACCAAGATGAATTTTAAATAATTATTTTAGTAAAAATTAAAATAATTTTGTAAGGATAAATCATTAAGTAATACATAATATTAGACAGTTTACTCTTGTTATATCTAAGCTTTCCTTTAAAAAAAAGTGGGACTCGAGACTCGAGCCCCGGGCTACCTTGCCAGCAGAGTCTTGCCCAACACCCGCAAGGGTCCACACGGGACTCCCCACGGGACCCTAAGACCTCTGGTGAGTGGATCACAGTGCCTGCCCCAATCCAATCGCACGGAACTTGAAACTGCGGTACATAGGGAAGCAGGCTACCCGGGCCTGATCTGGGGCACAAGTCCCTTCCGCTCCACTGGAGACTCGAGCCCCGGGCTACCTTGACAGCAGAGTCTTGCCCAACACCCGCAAGGGTCCACACGGGACTCCCCACGGGACCCTAAGACCTCTGGTGAGTGGATCACAGTGCCTGCCCCAATCCAATCGCGTGGGACTTGAGACTGCGGTACATAGGGAAGCAGGCTACCCAGGCCTGATCTGGGGCACAAGTCCCTTCCGCTCGACTCGAGACTCGAGCCCCGGGCTACCTTGACAGCAGAGTCTTGCCAAACACCCGCAAGGGCCCACACGGGACTCCCCACGGGACCCTAAGACCTCTGGTGAGTGGAACACAGCGCCTACCCCAATCCAATCGCGTGGAACTTGAGACTGCGGTACATAGGGAAGCAGGCTACCCGGGCTTGATCTGGGGCACAAACCCCTTCCACTCCACTCGAGCCCCGGCTACCTTGCCAGCTGAGTCACCTGACACCCGCAAGGGCCCACACAGGATTCCACACGTGATCCTAAGACCTCTAGTGAGTGGAACACAACTTCTGCCAGGAGTCTGGTTCGAACACCAGATATCTGGGTACCTGCCTTGCAAGAAGAGAGCTTGCCTGCAGAGAATACTCTGCCCACTGAAACTAAGGAGAGTGCTACCCTCCAGGTCTGCTCATAGAGGCTAACAGAGTCACCTGAAGAACAAGCTCTTAACAGTGACAACTAAAACAGCTAGCTTCAGAGATTACCAGATGGCGAAAGGCAAACGTAAGAATCCTACTAACAGAAATCAAGACCACTCACCATCATCAGAACGCAGCACTCCCACCCCACCTAGTCCTGGGCACCCCAACACAACCGAAAATCTAGACCCAGATTTAAAAACATTTCTCATGATGATGATAGAGGACATCAAGAAGGACTTTCATAAGTCACTTAAAGATTTACAGGAGAGCACTGCTAAAGAGTTACAGGCTCTTAAAGAAAAGCAGGAAAACACAGCCAAACAGGTGATGGAAATGAACAAAACCATACTAGAACTAAAAGGGGAAGTAGACACAATAAAGAAAACCCAAAGCGAGGCAACGCTGGAGATAGAAACCCTAGGAAAGAGATCTGGAACCATAGATGCGAGCATCAGCAACAGAATACAAGAAATGGAAGAGAGAATCTCAGGTGCAGAAGATTCCATAGAGAACATCGACACAACAGTCAAAGAAAATACAAAATGCAAAAGGATCCTAACTCAAAACATCCAGGTAATCCAGGACACAATGAGAAGACCAAACCTACGGATAATAGGAATTGATGAGAATGAAGATTTTCAACTTAAAGGGCCAGCTAATATCTTCAACAAAATAATAGAAGAAAACTTCCCAAACATAAAAAAAGAGATGCCCATGATCATACAAGAAGCATACAGAACTCCAAATAGACTGGACCAGAAAAGAAATTCCTCCCGACACATAATAATCAGAACAACAAATGCACTAAATAAAGATAGAATATTAAAAGCAGTAAGGGAGAAAGGTCAAGTAACATATAAAGGAAGGCCTATCAGAATTACACCAGACTTTTCACCAGAGACTATGAAAGCCAGAAGAGCCTGGACAGATGTTATACAGACACTAAGAGAACACAAATGCCAGCCCAGGCTACTATACCCGGCCAAACTCTCAATTACCATAGATGGAGAAACCAAAGTATTCCACGACAAAACCAAGTTCACACAATATCTTTCCACGAATCCATCCCTTCAAAGGATAATAACAGAAAAGGAGCAATACAAGGACGGAAATCACGCCCTAGAACAACCAAGAAAGTAATCATTCAACAAACCAAAAAGAAGACAGCCACAAGAACAGAATGCCAACTCTAACAACAAAAATAAAAGGGAGCAACAATTACTTTTCCTTAATATCTCTTAATATCAATGGACTCAATTCCCCAATAAAAAGACATAGACTAACAGACTGGCTACACAAACAGGACCCAACATTCTGCTGCTTACAGGAAACCCATCTCAGGGAAAAAGACAGACACTACCTCAGAGTGAAAGGCTGGAAAACAATTTTCCAAGCAAATGGACTGAAGAAACAAGCTGGAGTAGCCATTTTAATATCGGATAAAATCGACTTCCAACCCAAAGTTATCAAAAAAGACAAGGAGGGACACTTCATACTCATCAAAGGTAAAATCCTCCAAGAGGAACTCTCAATTCTGAATATCTACGCACCAAATGCAAGGGCAGCTACATTCATTAGAGACACTTTAGTAAAGCTCAAAGCATACATTGCACCTCACACAATAATAGTGGGAGACTTCAACACACCACTTTCTTCAAAGGACAGATCGTGGAAACAGAAATTAAACAGGGACACAGTGAAACTAACAGAAGTTATGAAACAAATGGACCTGACAGATATCTACAGAACATTTTATCCTAAAACAAAAGGATATACCTTCTTCTCAGCACCTCACGGGACCTTCTCCAAAATTGACCATATAATTGGTCACAAAACAGGCCTCAATAGATACAAAAATATTGAAATTGTCCCATGTATCCTATCAGACCACCATGGCCTAAGACTGATCTTCAATAACAACATAAATAATGGAAAGCCAACATTCACGTGGAAACTGAATAACACTCTTCTCAATGATACCTTGGTCAAGGAAGGAATAAAGAAAGAAATTAAAGACTTTTTAGAGTTTAATGAAAATGAAGCCACAACGTACCCAAACCTATGGGACACAATGAAAGCATTTCTAAGAGGGAAACACATAGCACTGAGTGCCTCCAAGAAGAAACGGGAGACAGCACATACTAGCAGCTTGACAACACATCTAAAAGCCCTAGAAAAAAAGGAAGCAAATTCACCCAAGAGGAGTAGACGGCAGGAAATAATCAAACTCAGGGGTGAAATCAACCAAGTGGAAACAAGAAGAACTATTCAAAGAATTAACCAAACGAGGAGTTGGTTCTTTGAGAAAATCAACAAGATAGATAAACCCTTAGCTAGACTCACTAAAGGGCACAGGGACAAAATCCTAATTAACAAAATCAGAAATGAAAAGGGAGACATAACAACAGATCCTGAAGAAATCCAAAACACCATCAGATCCTTCTACAAAAGGCTATACTCAACAAAACTGGAAAACCTGGACGAAATGGACAAATTTCTGGACAGATACCAGGTACCAAAGTTGAATCAGGATCAAGTTGACCATCTAAACAGTCCCATATCACCTAAAGAAATAGAAGCAGTTATTAATAGTCTCCCAACCAAAAAAAGCCCAGGACCAGATGGGTTTAGTGCAGAGTTCTATCAGACCTTCAAAGAAGATCTAATTCCAATTCTGCACAAACTATTTCACAAAATAGAAGTAGAAGGTACTCTACCCAACTCATTTTATGAAGCCACTATTACTCTGATACCTAAACCACAGAAAGATCCAACAAAGATAGAGAACTTCAGACCAATTTCTCTTATGAATATCGATGCAAAAATCCTCAATAAAATTCTCGCTAACCGAATCCAAGAACACATTAAAGCAATCATCCATCCTGACCAAGTAGGTTTTATTCCAGGGATGCAGGGATGGTTTAATATACGAAAATCCATCAATGTAATCCATTATATAAACAAACTCAAAGACAAAAACCACATGATCATCTCGTTAGATGCAGAAAAAGCATTTGACAAGATCCAACACCCATTCATGATAAAAGTTTTGGAAAGATCAGGAATTCAAGGCCCATACCTAAACATGATAAAAGCAATCTACAGCAAACCAGTAGCCAACATCAAAGTAAATGGAGAGAAGCTGGAAGCAATCCCACTAAAATCAGGGACTAGACAAGGCTGCCTACTTTCTCCCTACCTTTTCAACATAGTACTTGAAGTATTAGCCAGAGCAATTCGACAACAAAAGGAGATCAAGGGGATACAAATTGGAAAAGAGGAAGTCAAAATATCACTTTTTGCAGATGATATGATAGTATATATAAGTGACCCTAAAAATTCTACCAGAGAACTCCTAAACCTGATAAACAGCTTCGGTGAAGTAGCTGGATATAAAATAAACTCAAACAAGTCAATGGCCTTTCTCTATACAAAGAATAAACAGGCTGAGAAAGAAATTAGGTAAACAACACCCTTCTCAATAGTCACAAATAATATAAAATATCTTGGCGTGACTCTAACTAAGGAGGTGAAAGATCTGTATGATAAAAACTTCAAATCTCTGAAGAAAGAAATTAAAGAAGATCTCAGAAGATGGAAAGATCTCCCATGCTCATGGATTGGCAGGATCAACATTGTAAAAATGGCTATCTTGCCAAAAGCAATCTACAGATTCAATGCAATCCCCATCAAAATTCCAACTCAATTCTTCAACGAATTGGAAGGAGCAATTTGCAAATTTGTCTGGAATAACAAAAAACCTAGGATAGCAAAAAGTCTTCTCAAGGTTAAAAGAACTTCTGGCGGAATCACCATGCCAGACCTAAAGCTTTACTACAGAGCAATTGTGATAAAAACTGCATGGTACTGGTATAGAGACAGACAAGTAGACCAATGGAATAGAATTGAAGATCCAGAAATGAACCCACACACCTATGGTCACTTGATCTTTGACAAGGGAGCTAAAACCATCCAGTGGAAGAAAGACAGCATTTTCAACAATTGGTGCTGGCACAACTGGTTGTTATCGTGTAGAAGAATGCGAATCGATCCATACTTATCTCCTTGTACTAAGGTCAAATCTAAGTGGATCAAGGAACTTCACATAAAACCAGAGACACTGAAACTTATAGAGGAGAAAGTGGGGAAAAGCCTTGAAGATATGGGCACAGGGGAAAAATTCCTGAACAGAACAGCAATGGCTTGTGCTGTAAGATCGAGAATCGACAAATGGGACCTAATGAAACTCCAAAGTTTCTGCAAGGCAAAAGACACCGTCAATAAGACAAAAAGACCACCAACAGATTGGGAAAGGATCTTTACCTATCCTAAATCAGATAGGGGACTAATATCCAACATATATAAAGAACTCAAGAAGGTGGACTTCAGAAAATCAAATAACCCCATTAAAAAATGGGGCTCAGAACTGAACAAAGAATTCTCACCTGAGGAATACCGAATGGCAGAGAAGCACTTGAAAAAATGTTCAACATCCTTAATCATCAGGGAAATGCAAATCAAAACAACCCTGAGATTCCACCTCACACCAGTCAGAATGGCTAAGATCAAAAATTCAGGTGACAGCAGATGCTGGCAAGGATGTGGAGAAAGAGGAACACTCCTCCATTGTTGGTGGGAGTGCAGGCTTGTACAACCACTCTGGAAATCAGTCTGGCGGTTCCTCAGAAAACTGGACATAGTACTACCGGAGGATCCAGCAATACCTCTCCTGGGCATATATCCAGAAGATGCCCCAACAGGTAAGAAGGACACATGCTCCACTATGTTCATAGCAGCCTTATTTATAATAGCCAGAAGCTGGAAAGAACCTAGATGCCCCTCAACAGAGGAATGGATACAGAAAATGTGGTACATCTACACAATGGAGTACTACTCAGCTATTAAAAAGAATGAATTTATGAAATTCCTAGCCAAATGGATGGACCTGGAGGGCATCATCCTGAGTGAGGTAACACATTCACAAAGAAACTCACACAATATGTATTCACTGATAAGTGGATATTAGCCCCAAACCTAGGATACCCAAGATATAAGATATAATTTGCTAAACACATGAAACTCAAGGAGAATGAAGACTGAAGTGTGGACACTATGCCCCTCCTTAGATTTGGGAACAAAACACCCATGGAAGGAGTTACAGAGACGGAGTTTGGAGCTGAGATGAAAGGATGGACCATGTAGAGACTGCCATAGCCAGGGATCCACCCCATAATCAGCATCCAAACACTGACACCATTGCATACACTAGCAAGATTTTATTGAAAGGACGCAGATGTAGCTGTCTCTTGTGAGACTATGCCGGGGCCCAGCAAACACAGAAGTGGATGCTCACAGTCAGCTAATGGATGGATCATAGGGCTCCCAATGGAGGAGCTAGAGAAAGTAGCCAAGGATCTAAAGGGATCTGCAACCCTATAGGTGGAACAACATTATGAGCTAACCAGTACCCCGGAGCTCTTGACTCTAGCTGCATATATATCAAAAGATGGCCTAGTCGGCCATCACTGGAAAGAGAGGCCCATTGGACTTGCAAACTTTATATGCCCCAGTACAGGGGAATACCAGGGCCAAAAAGGGGGAGTGGGTGGGCAGGGGAGTGGGGGTGGGTGGATATGGGGGACTTTTGGTATAGCATTGGAAATGTAAATGAGTTAAATACCTAATAAAAAATGGAAAAAAAAAGTGTATTTGAGTTCACTAGCATATTCATCGTTATTTTTAGTCTATCAAATTTCAACTTAGTAACAGTCGGAAAAGAGTCATTATTCTATAATTATGTGTCGAGGCTATCAAAGAATACGTGACCTGGTGCATGGCTTACTTTGGAACACATTTTAAAAATAAGTTGTTAGAATTTATGTTAAGTATGTTCAAAGGGAAATAAAACTATGTAAGCATGGAATTATATGTTCTTTCAAAAGCAATGATGTTCAAGACTGGAGGTAAAGGAGCAAGTTAGAAGACTATCACAGTTATTTAGAGGAGACTTGGTTACATAGTTAGGTTGAATTGTAGTGATGTAGTTGTAAGGGAATCAGTAAACCATTACAGAAAACTACAACTAATCAAAGGGCATAATTGTGGAATCCAGTATCAATGGACACATCTACAAAATACCCCTGTGCATAAGCCTCAGGGGATAGTGTGAAAGAATGGTCAGAATGACTGTAAAAGCAAGAAGATCCAGAAAATTGTGGAGAAATTTTTGTCTCCTACTTAATATCCTACAATAAATTCTTACCAGTATGACTGCCCAAACATTATCTAAATAAGAATGATCCCAATCGACATGTCAAACATCATAGGAAAAAGCCCATGATGCTTCAACTCTATATAAAGAACTACAAGCAATTAACAAAATCCTGGAGCAAAATAGGTGATCTTTCTCAAGGAAGAATACACCAATTGGCTACACAATGCCAAACAGTTATCATTGAAAAAAAAATATATATGTATATATATATACACATATGTAACATTATATGGATTCAAGAGGTTATATTTAACATGTATATATGGCTATTCCTAGTTTCTCATCCCCTTGCTACATATTTTTGTTCGATTTCCTGACCCTGTGTACCTCTCTCATATCTCCTCCAGTTCCTGATAATGACATCTTTACTTCCTCCCCTCCTTTCTTCCTGCCCAGTCCCCCTCTCACTCCACCTCCCACAATTGTCCTGTTACCCCACTGAATGCAGGACCATACCATGGACTTCCTTCTATGCTTCATATGGTCTGTGGGTTGTATCGTGAGCATTGTGAGCTTTTGGGTTAATATCCACTTCTTAGTGAATAGATACCATGTGTGTTATTTTGTGTCTGGGTTATGTTACTCAGGATGATATTTTCTAGTTCCATCCAATTTCCTGTGAATTTCATGAAATCACTGTTGTTCATCAGTTTGTAGTACTCCACTGTATAAATGTACCACATTTTCTATACCAATCCTTCTCTTGAAGGACATCTGGGTTGTTTCCAGCTTCTAGCTATTATAAATAAGGCTGCTATGAACAGAGTGGAGCATGTGTTCTTGTTATATATTGGAGCATCTTTTGGGTATATGCCCAGGAGTCATTTAGCTGGATCGTCAAGTAGAACTACTTTCAATTTTCTCAGAATCCACCAGACTGATTTCCAAAGTGGTTTTAGGATTGTCTCAGACCCCAGGCAAACATGAGGCTCCCAAGACCCACCTGGAATGACTTTAGCCAAATTGTGCAGAAAAGGGGGAGATAGAACTTGTGGAGATCACCTCCAGTAGAAACTTATGGCCCTTGTTCAAGGAATAGGGCCATCTACCCATCTCAAAGCTTTTAACTCAGAAATATTCCTGTCCAAAGGAAGAACAGGGACAAAATAATGGAACAAATACTGAAGGAAGGGTCAACCAGGGGAACCATCATGTCTGCAGACCCCAAACCCAACACTGTTGCCGTGTCAAGAGTCATTTGCTGACAGGAACCTAGTGTGGCGGCTCCTTGGGAAAACCGGCCATCAACTGACCAGTGCAGATGTGGATGATTTGAGCCAACCATATGACTGAGCTCAGGGAACCTGGTGGGACAGCTGGCAGAAGGACTGGAAGAGCAGAGCAGGGTTGCAACTCCACTGGAAGAACAACATAAGCTGGCCTGACCACCCAGTTCTAAAGTCTAGACCACCAACCAAGGAATGTACCTGGAGGGATCCATGGCTCTAAATACATATGTAGCATAGAATGGTCTTGCTTGACAGCAACATGAGGGGAAGCCCTTGGTTCTGGGGAGGTTTGAAGCTCCACCATAAGGGGATGGTGGAATGTTGGTGCAGAAAATTGTTCGAGGCTTGGGAACACTCTCATACAGGCAAAGTGGAAGAAGAGGGCAGATGTGGGATGGTTATTTGGTGGAGGATATCATTTGAGATGTAAATGAATGGAATGATTAATAATAATAAAAAAGAATTTCTAACATCTTACCTAGTTAAAATATGCCAAATGTTTGTGATATCTAATAAATAAAACTTGATTTTTAAAAAGTATATAACAAAAAAGCAAAAAAAAATATATACATATACATATATATATATATATATATATATATATATATATATATAAACAATTAATAAAAACAATAGGCCATTGATTTGAAGGAGAGCAGAGAGGGGGAAAATTATATAATTATATATAATGCCAACAGTAAAATAAATAAATAAAACCTATCATTGGGAAGAAGATCAGCAAAACTCTCTAGTTTGTAGAATGAGATATTTCCCTGATGGAATACTAACTTTAAATCTTGATTTATATATATAAAATCACAATTTACTAAAACCACAAAAGAGAGAACAAACGTAACGTAGGACAGGAATAATATTTAAGGGACAAATAAATTGAGTATTGCACTTAATGGTCTTATCCTCTTACAGATGTCCAAGCCTGATAGTAAGTACTTAGTAAAGCAATTAGAGGGATGGCTATAATACTTAAATATCACCCTATTGTCTTTATTTTATATTTTGCACTTTTAATCTAGGTTACAATCTCCTTTAGCTGCTCCTAGTTTGAGTGCAAAATGTAGTCAAACATGGTTTCATGGTTCTATATCCTTATATATTCTGAACTTTATGAAACAGCATATTTTAATAAGTGAATGCATATATTCACATGAGAAAGAGCTATGTGACTGAGAAACCATTTACAGAATCAGAAAGATACATAATAATTTGGATGTATCAAATTGATTCAAGATTAATTATAGAGTGCTGTAAGATAAAACCAGGAAAAAATTAATGGTAACAGAATCTCAGAAAAAACGACCTAAGTTTAAGAGGAGTAATAAGAGTAACTATTGCCTTCCAAGCAAAGGATTCAGTATGGTGCTAATAATGAGATAGATAGGGTAGAAGAGCAGTGATCCAATTTGAACATGAACTTCCCCAAATAACTGAATGAAGGTGCTTTGATCCTACAAACTGGTGGGTATTGGAATTATTCAAGAAATAATTGAGTGAAAGAAAAGAGGAATAGGTAAAACAAACCATGTCTTGAAAATATTGGTTGTAGAACATACAGAATACAGTGGTTCCTCAGTGTCTTAGTAGACATAAATATCTACTAACATGAACAAAAACATCATGCTATAATGGAGCAAATTTCATTACATAGAAATATTGAATGACTATTGAGGATACAACATGAATATCAGAGAAGGTATAAAATATGTGAATGAAAAGTTTGGCAGTAAGAAAAACCTGTGCTGTTATTAGAATGAGAGATATACTAAAAGAATAGACCATGATGTATGCAAAATCTTTAAGTAAGAGCATGGTGAAATTCTAGGTTTTCTCTGTCTCCTTCTTCCTTTCTTACTCCCTTTCATAGCCAAAATTTTCTCCATCTTGTACAATAGGAAAATATGGTTGGTAATCATAGGTGAAATTTGGTGAGTAATCAGAATTTGGATCAGCATGAGGCTTTGAAACAGATGTGAAAATAGAAAATTCAAATGAATAAAAGTGAAGAGCTGTTTTGATGATTGTGGAGGATGAATTCGGATTGAAATCAGCCATGTCAATTTCATGAGTGTAGTAATTACACAGAGGAAATTTAATTCAAATTATTTTATTTGCTTCAGGTTTATTTCTATAGAAAACCAAAGTAAAATGATTAAGATCACTAGGGTTACAGTAGCAGAAAATAATAAAAGACAACATAGGACAGGAAATATATTTTTTAAGTTGATTAGCAATAAACGTAAAAGTTTGAATGTTAGAGAAAATTCTAATTTTAAAATTTATAAACTAAAATAATGAGATGCAAATCTGTGAATGCGATGCCTTTGCTAGCATAGGATATTAGAGAAATGCCAATCATCAGTTCAGAGCTTTGTAGAGAAAGCTAGTATCTCCTGGGAAATGAAGCAGGAAAACACTGAAAATTGTTAGTGGGGGTCTAAGTATGATATAAGCAGCAATATCAGTGACCAATGAGAAAATTTGAAGTAATAAAAAGAAGTACCAAGGCTCAAACAAATGGGATCAAGTAAAGAGTCTGAGCATATGAAAGGGTTGTTTTAAAATGTGTTTGGATGTTTCTCTTTCAGGACAAAAGGCAAAATATACCCAGCTTGCATTTTATGCATTGAGCAGTCAGAATACTTGCTCCCATTACTCTTCTATGTGATTGCCTCCAGTGGTTTATTCACTGGAGCTTAACAGCACTTTAGCCTTCTTCAACAGACAACTGCTTCTTAGATTCCCCTGCAGACAAGGGGAATCTACATCATCAGTAGAAGGTGTTCAACTGAAACCAAACAACTTAGTAATCCACATAGTGTAGCTGTGCTAGTGACCAGATTTTGAAGCCTCTTCCCCAGAATAACATGACAAATTTATAGTAAACTCCCACAACTCCCTTTTTTTAAATTTTTTTTATTATGTATTTTCCTCATTTACATTTCCAATGCTATCCCAAAAGTCCCCCATACCCTCCCCCCCACTCCCTACCCACCCACTCCCACTTCTTGGTCCTGGTGTTACCCTGTACTGAGGCATATAAAGTTTGCATGACCAATGGGCCTCTTTTTCCACTGATGGCTGGCTAGGCCATCTTTTGATACATATGCAGCTAGAGACACATTAAAATAAGTGTTTCTACAACATGAAAGAAAGAATGGGGATTCAGCTTCCTCCCATCAGGATAAAGTCATTGAAAGGATGATGAGGAAGAAGAGGACCAAGAGAAGGAGAAGGAAGAGAAGCAGAAGGAGGAGAAGAAGAAGAAGAACAACAACAACAAGACCAAGACCAAGACCAAGAATTATTATTATTATTAATTATTAATTATTATTATTTCCAGGAACATTGTGGGAAAAAAGAACATTTTCCCTTATTATTATAAAATGTGAGGTTGTTTTTTTTTTGTTTGTTTTTGTTTTTTTTTTGTTTGTTTTTTTTTTTTTTTTTTTTTTTTTTTTTTAGGTATTCCAATGATACTTTAACGAAATCAAAACAGAGTTTCTATGAATACCAAAAATCAAGTGTTTAATATATATAGCCATATTGTATGCTTAATCTCTGAATTGACCTTAAGCAAGTTCTCTGAACATCCTGGTTTTTTGAAGTCTGAGATAATCATGAAGCTCTCAGGATGGGTGTACTCTATTTTCTCAAAACCAAAGTTCCAGGAGTTTCAACGATTTTGACGTTTGTCAGCATTGAAGTTCCACATGTGAGTTTGCTTTGCAAAACTGTATCAAATATTTAAATTTAGGATTTTTGAACATTTTTAATTGTACACATTAACCTACAAACACATTCTTACACAAGAAAGAATTCTTTTGACACTTTCTTTGGCATTTTAATGAAAGCAAATTGCAAATGTCAGAATGTGTCAATGAGACTAATCTTACTCCAATCAATAAAAATAAAACTTGATGTACACAGTTGGAAACTAAGGAAAAATGGTGATGTGGTTGTTCAACAGGAATAAACTCTATGGATAAACTGGACTTCCTGCAAAGCTGAGCATGGATAGATAGCAGCCTTTCAAAGACACATACAGGCTCCATCTCATCTGCATTTATATTTTTGTTGTGTTGCTTTAAATTCAAGACTCCTTATCGTACTCTAAAAGGCATATTTCACTTATTTTTATCATATGACTAATACTGTCCAGTATATAGGGTATTGTTAAGTAACATTAAATCGATATAAAAAGTTTAAGGTCTGGTATGTTGTTTTCTGGTGTGTGTGTGTGTGTGTGTGTATAAATTTACCCTTTTTAAATTCCTGCTACTTCATGAAATATGTTATCAATTTGAGAACATGACAAAATATTTTTCTTTTAATTTTTGTTTTATTTTATATTTTATTATAGATAAATAAATTTTGTTCATAAAACTTTATAAATTTAGGATAATTTTATCTTTTTATATCTTTGTTTTATGCCAAACAGTTATTAAGTAAGTCTGACAAAATTAGATCTTGGGTTGTCCTTTAGTAAAGATTTTATTTTTTGTTGATATAAAATTCAAGTGCTAGACAGATGGCTTAGCAATTAAGATAACTGTACACTGCTCTTACAATGGACTTGTGTTCATTTCCCAGCACACACATTTGGCATCTCACAACCACCTTTAAATAAAGCTCCTTTATTGAATCTATGCTCTAGTAGGTTGATTACAGCCAACTGGAAGTATTCTCCAAGATGTGACCGTGCTACTTCTTTTAAAGAAAGAAGAAAATGATAAATATTGATATTTATACACTATGTCATGGGCACAGTATCATACGTTGCTCTTTAGTGTATACAAGCATCTTGAAGTGGTATTTGAGAAATAACTTATCTCCATTGAGCAATGGCTGCATTACTGCCCTTTTATCAATCACTGTGTATAACTATTTCACCTCATGGTGTGGCCTAGGTACTTTTATAAGAAGTAAGGATGGCAGATGATTCACCTACTGAGAAAGCACCAACAGAGGAGAAATAAAATAGAGTAACTTCAAAGAGCAACAGGCCAATTTCACTCTGCATTATATTTTTAGACAAAACATTGTAAACTGTCAACATTGGCCTGCAGAGCTGAGAACTCAGACCTTAAAGCAATAAAGAGGGTATGAAGAGTATGAAGACATAGCTACTGTTTTAGTGATTCAGTAGATAGTTTTATGTTCTTGTTCAGACAGGCATCGTTTTAGCCAGAGAAGCCTACGTAATTTTATAAATTATTCCAGGTAGATGTATTCATAACCTACATATCACAGGTGTTATCCTAGCAAAAGCTTATAGGAGATTCATAGTGCAGTGTTCAACTATGTCACCTGTGAAATTAGCAATTGTTAAATTAAATAAAGCATGTGAAGGTACAGCTCTATTTAAATTTGTCACTGATGGCAATTCCCACATGTGTAGTTTGTCGTTTGTGTTGCTACTAGTTTGCATGTGGACTATTCATAAGGGGTTCCAGTGTTCCTTGATAGTGGGCATGTGGCCCAACCTCGTGTTTTATCACAAATTTGTTGAAATATGTTGTTAATGAACAGAAGAATAAGAAACCAGTGTTTATATTTCCCTATGTTCCTTGCAGTAGATTCTGTATTTTATTATTTGGAGTTTAGGAATTTAAGGAGACATGAGGGAGGCTCGGCCCTACAATTGTGATGCACACATATAATTCCAGCACTTAGGAAGTAGAAGTGAGATCTCATGCTGGAGGCCAGCTTGAGCTACATAGCAAAACCCTGCCTCCGTATATACATGGAAAAATCCTTGAGTTCTTTAGTGTTTTGATTATCTAAGGACATAACACAGATAACTGTTTGCAGCCAAAATAGAACCTTCTTCAAAACCTATCCATGGATTTTTGACTTTGTAATCCTCTTCCTTGAACTACAAGAACTAATCCCCAATGCTTATAAGCTACTGGGTTGATGATAATTGTATTGGCCACCATAGACTTTAACACAGAACCACAAGATATTAACACATTGATAGTCTCTGGGTCATTTTTGGCACACTAAGACTTCTTTTAATTAAACAAAGGGTTACTTTGTAAGTTTCTGTTATTTATTGATTATAATTAAGAAGTTAAGTCAGTGCCCTCCGAAAGACCCAACAAGCAGCTGAAAGAGTCAGATGCATATATTTGCACCCAACCAATGGACAGAAGCAGCTGTTGTTGAATTTGGGAAGGCTGAAAGAATTTGAGGAGAAGGGTGATCATATAGGAGAGCCAGCAGTCTTAATTAATCTGGACCCCCGAGATATTTCAACACTAGATCACCAAACAGACAGCACACACCATCTGATATGGGGCACCCAACACACATACAGTAGAAGAATTCTAGGTCTTTGTTCATTCAGGGATGATGCACCTAACCGTCAAGATACTGGAGGTCCCAGGTAGTTTAGAGGTCAGATGGGGTGGAGGGTAGAGGCATCCATGTAACTAACAACTGGGTGTGGTGGACATGAGGTGTGGGATATGGAGCAGTTGGAGAGTGGGAGGGGAGGAGCAGAGAATGGAATATGGAGGGTAAAAAATGAATCGCAAATAAAATTAAATTAAAAAAGAAAAACAAGTTAAGTCAAGGTTAAGAGGAGCATATCATTTATTGACTGTGATACCTCAGTACACATTGATTGTGTATTCACCAAATACAGTCAGTACTTGCCTTCCCAGCAAGAAGTTTAAATAACTGTACACTTTTCAGTGAAAAACTCCTTGTCATTCACATTTTACTGAGTTGTAACATTCCCAGGTTTTCCTTGGAGATGTAGTTTGTTAGCCTATATGAATTAAGGACTCTACTGAGTTTAACAAAGATATTATGACTACTGCCATAAAAATCTCCTTGAGCTACACAGGTGTATACTTTGTAAATATTTAATTTAAGTTTTTGGTTTTTTGTTTTTTAAATTAGGCTCCTGAGAAAATGACTTATTTGGTAAAGTGCTTGCTTTTTAAATATGTGATCCAGGGTTCAATCCTTAGAACACATGTGAAAAGGTTGGCTGTCATTTGATTAATTTTTTTTTTTTTTACCTTTTAGGTCACCTAAAATCTGTCATTTTGCTGCTTTCTTCAGTCATTTGGAGATACTAACAGAGGTGTATCCTTATACCCCTGCCCATATGATATTGTGGAGCTTATTCTAGACTCCTAACTCTAGGAAATTCTTTGAAATGTATATCACATATATTTAGTACTAGATTCTTTTCCTACCATATTTGAGTCTTGAAGAGTAAAGACAAGCTCATATTATGTAAACTATAGTTTTGAGTTTTTAAAAATAGAATTTCTTACTGACTTTTTCTTTGTAGCCAAATTCAAAATATAGTTTAAAGGTAAGTTGGTATACAATTTACAGGACACTACCTGACCTTGACAAAACAGAGCATGAGAAGTGTCGGTCCAGCATGATGTCTTGGAAGGTATTAGAGCCTTACAGAGCAGGTAAGCAGCATCTCAGAGGCAGAAAGCTACTAGATGTGATCTTAAATCTTAGTAGTAGGTACTCAGTTTTTCTGGATATGTGGGCTTCTGATTGCATAGGCTTCAAATTTCACTATCTATATCTTCTACAATGTCCTTAAGATAATCTAGATCTTGCAAAACATGACATACTTACACACTTGCATTCCTACCATGGGGAATAGAGAGTCAGGGAAATAGTTAAGGACATCTTTAGTGACATAGTGAGCTTGAGGCTAGCTTAATGAATATTTCTGCCTATCAAAAACTGAGAGACAAGGCAGAATTTAGAGAGAGAGAGAGAGAGAGAGAGAGAGAATTTAGAGAGAGAAAAATAGAAATAGAGACAGAGAGAGACAGAGATAGAGACAGACAGAGATAGAGACAGAGCAGAGGAATAGACAGAGAAAGAGAGAGTCAGAGAAACAGTGGCATAGACATAGAGACAGAGACAGACAGAGAGAGAAACATAGCTAATTCATTTAAAATTTATCCTTGTACTTGACCTACCTGGAAAGGATCCACAGCACTAGAAATACTTGAAAATCGGAAGGTATTCTTTCAACTCTTTTTTTTTCCTCTCCAATAGGTGTTCTAAGCTACAAAGTTCTGTGTGTTTAGTACTCCATGGTTACCTAGATCACAAAGTCCTTTCTTATTGCATGATATCTGAAACATATAATTATCTCTGAATATTTGTCAAGTATACCATAGATGCTTAGCTCATTCTTGATTTCTACAATAGGGTGATTAAAGATAGTTATTGGGAGTTTGAGTAAATAAACCTGTAATATTTTCTTTCTTTTTCAACCTCTGTATATTTCCTTCTAAATAGTTTTATATTACGTGCATATAAACTTCTATATACACATATATTGAGTCCAAACACACACACATACACACACACACACACACACACACACACACACACACACAAACATGTATGTATTTTGTTTCTCAAAGCACTTGTCATTTATTCCCCTGGAACTCTTTTCTTAAGCTAAGGTATCTATAGTCATTCTGAATTTTTATGTTCATTGCCATGTTCTTTGCCTTACTCCTGGCCATGTAATTTCTACAAAGAGATCCTAAATTTTTTTCCTTGCTCTAAACTTTGTGTTAATACACACACACACACACACACACACACACACACACACACAATATTTCATGTAGTTGTTTATATTTTTCTTCTCATCCTTGGTTTATCAGTAGCTACACCTAACTCCAAAGAGATCTTTACCTTTAGCAACCTGTAGAGTGTTTTAGTACCACTTAACTTCTAATTGTGCACTAGAATGCAATAATAGTCTTAGCTGAAAATTTATGCCATCACCTTTGTACTCTCAATTGAAAGAACACAATGGGATGGTGTTGAGGAGGTGCCTGTTGACATGAATCTTATCACTGGAGTCCATGTAAATAGGCAAACTTTGTAGAACACATGAGCATTTGTGATTCCAGTGTTCCTATGACAAGATAAAAAGTGAAGGTAGGAGACACAGTCAAGAGTTCTTAAAACCAGACAGACTGACCTAGGGTGTGCAAAGGTATACAAGCATGCATAGGAGCATGGATTGTGTGTGAAGGTCAGAGAATAATTTTGTAGTGTTGCTTCTCACCTTTTATTTTGTCGAGACAGGATTTTTCTTGTTCTTTCTGTTTTACAGAGCATATACAATATAGGCTAACTAAACAATTAATGCAACACCCTTTTTTAATATACTATGACTTCGTCACTCCACTCAAAACGCATATACAGATGGAGCCACAAGACACTTTTACTAATTAAAATATATTGAATTATAGATACAAATTTATATTTCACATTTTTAATGGGTAATAGATGGATAATAGTGATTGTAGTTAAAGGTAGTACCTCTTTAGTATTGTGGAGACAAAAATTAGGTTACAGGAATTTAATAATCCCTGGAATTGCATACATCTTTATAGGACATCCACACAATTATAGGATTATACAATATGTATTTTGTCATTGAAATGTGTTATTTGTTATCTATGTGAATAAATGCATGTTAATTGAGGAAGATAGATTTTGTGTGTGTGTGAAAATTGTTAAATAAATACCAATATACACGGGAATATTTATAGGCATTAGGATTATAATTACTTACATTTGAAAGATAGAACATATTCTATTTTCATACATCCTGTGTGCTTGGATAAATGAACTCACCAGTCATCACTGAAATAAGAAAAAGTGAAAGAAGATCCATATGACCCTCTGAGAGAACATAATAGCAGAATAAAATTAATTAGAAAGCTCAATTCTTAAAAAATTTCAGGGTGGCTACAGGTTACCTGCTCTGGAGGAAAGAAGGAAATTGTTTCAGGAAATTATCAAACAAAGTCCCTGGGAGGTTATGACCTATTGTCCGGGAGGAAGTAAATATCAGTGGAGGGACAATTTAGAATAAGAGAAAACTATACAAGATGATTCTAGATATGGAAGCAGAATTCAGACCAGACTGGACTTTACAGAGAGAAAAAAAAAAAGAACTTATCTGTTAACTTGAAAACAAAAGGAAATCACTGAGGAGGTAAAAACCTGATATAGCAACTATGTTTGTTTTTTTGTTTGTTTTTTTTTTTCTTCTAAATGATATGCTTGTATGCTGCCTTTCAGAGTGGATTAAACGGATAAGAATTTTTATGTGAATAACAGGGTGAGACAAAACAATGCAAAATACAAGAAGAGTGTGTTTTCAGAAGTATTTCTTTTATCCTCATTCCAATCATTGTTCTTATCTGTAGACCAGAAAACATTCTGGGTGAAATATTAAGTTTATATATAAAATGAGCTGATGACTTTCATCTGTTTTATTATAACTATATATAAGTTTAAGAAGTAACCCATGAAATCTTTTAGACTAATTAAGGAAGCATTTATATTGACTTTGCACTTTTGTTGCTTTGCTTTCATCACTTACACATTCCTACAATACTATGTCACTTTAATACCCCAAATAAATTTTAAAACAGATGAAATTATAGCTTTTGCAATTAAACACATAGGTATTAGAGGAAAACATTATCACACAAATTTGCTCCCACAAATATTGTGAATACTAAGTAGTAAAATTAGGCATCATAATAAAATTCATAAAAATAATTTTTTATTTTATCTATAGTAGCTCTGAATAAGAAATGAGTTTAAATATATTCAACACAAGAAGCTCACAGTTATTTATCCAATTATAAATGAATTTACCCTAAATCAGACTATGATGCTATGAACTCACTTTGAATTTAAAACCTATGTTATCCCACTATTTCTGTTTATGCCTATAAAAGAGGCTTTATGAGGCTTTGAATTCAGTACATGATATGATTTAAAAACATATAAAACTATGAATTAGAGTTTCAAGTTCAGCTAGTTGTACATGCCTATAGTAACGGAATTCTGCAAGCTCAGGCAAGAGGATTATGTGCTGTAAGTTTAAGGTCATCATGAGATATATAACAAAATCTACAAATAGATAGGTTTTTTTTCCTGTAACCATATTTTGTAGGTTTCCAAATATAAACCTCAGTAGATGAGGTTGCTTGCATAAGATCAACCCAGGAAATATCTAGTGTGAATTTGGAAGGTATTCCCTATACCCGAGTCATAGCTGAAAATCTATTTGCAGTTGATAACCCTTGAGAAGAAGAGTCACTTTTCTTTAGGATGCCCTATGATCCAATGGATGGTTATTAGGCTAAAAAGGACATGGAATTGGGAAAGATGTCTGAGAGGAGTTTGAGGAGAAGTATTAAAGGTGGAAATATTCAAAACACATTACATGTATGTATGGCTTATCAGATATTATATAAAAATACAATAAAAATAAAACAAGGCTAAAATTTTTCAAGTACATTGCTCTGTACCTACCAAACTAAATGTTTGCCTAATTATCAGACCCAGCAATTATTACCTCATGCTAGCCCTATTTTTTTCCTGAGATACTTCCTGCTGTTAGGATTAGTCAAGATCATTCCCCTTTCTACTTTTTTCACATCCTTTGTCAGATCAAAATACTTAAACCTTGTCTTCAGTTTTAGAAACATGGCTACCAATAGGTAAAAGCTTCAGTCTTTACCATTTGAGGTTACACTTTTGTTTGGTAAGTAACTGTATATAGGAACTTAAATCTGCAATCTTCAGCATAATGCCAGAATTTATGAGGAGAACAGAAAAGAAAAAAAAAAAAAAGCCTTGTAGTAGTCAAAGCAATTAAAAAACAACTGTTAGATAGAGTATGCTTAATAGTATCAGGGATTGGTGGTTGTCATTGGATGGGTCTACAGTTTGGGATGTATTGGTAGGCCATTCCCTAAGTCTCTTCTCCATTCTTCATCCATGCAGTTCTTGTAAACAGGATAAATTTTGGGTTGAAGTTTTTGTGGGTGGGTCGGTGTTCCTATTGCCCCACTGGAGTTTCTGTCTAGCGATAGGAGTTGGCCTCTTTAGGTTCCTTATTCACAATGCTGTGAGTCACAGCTAAAATCACCCCATTAATTCTTGGGTGCCTCCATTTTCCCAGGTCTCTGTCACTTCTTGGGGATGTCCCCCACGTCCCCATCCCTGTCACTTGAGATTTTCATTCTTCTGGTCATCTGGCTATATTTCCTGTGCCACTGCACTCCTGATCCTATATCCCCTGTTCCCCTTTGCATCCCCTTTACCATCCAGGTTCCTTTGTCTATCTGCCTTTTCATGACTATGTTATTCCTTCTTCTAAGTGAGATTCAAGAACCCTTGTTTGTGCCTTAGCATGGCTGTCCTCTGAGAGGCTTCACCCAGCAGATGGATGAAGGCAACCACAGCCAAATAGTGGAAGGAGCTTGGGGATTCTTCTGAAATTGCAGGGCACAGGATCATAGGTCCCAAAGGAGATAGGAACTCCAGAGGAATACCAATAGTGTGAACAAACCTGTACCCTTATTGCTTTCAGAGAATGAACCACCAAACAAAGAACATACACAGACTGGACCTTGGCCTTCCTACACATATGTAGCAGATGTGAAGCTTGGCTTTCATGTGAGTCCTGAACCACAGAAGCAGTAGCTATCCGAAAGGCTGTTTCCTGTCCATGGAATATGTACTTCTAGTGGACTGCCTTGTCTGACCTCAGTGGAAGAGGATGCCCATAGCCCTGCAGAGACTTGATGTTCCAGGATCTTGGGATACCAGAAGAACCTCACCCTCTCAGAGGAGAGGAGGAGCAGATGGGTTAGGGGAGGATTTGGGCAAGGGTGACCAGCAGGTGGGCACTAAGTGAGCAGGATGTTAAGTGAATAAATAAAAATAAAACAATATCTGCATTGATATGTTAATAGGCACCCCAGTTAGCCATTCCTCCTGAATTCATTTCAATCCTTCCTAGGTTCAGCATAGCACACTGTGAGAAGATGATGTCAGGCCATGATATTTTATAAAAGGAAAAATTACTATGGATTAAGACAAAAATAGACAGCATCTTTTGAATAATTCTGATTGCTCACTTACATAAGAAAAATGTCTCCTTGGTTCATGCAAAGCTCTCTGCCCATGCACATTCATGGTTTATTGAGTCTACATGTCAATGCAAATACTGTAGGTTAGGTGCTTTCTTGGCTCTGGGTTCTTTCCTGGCTAGATCATCTATCCCTCCTTCTCATAGTCAATACCCCTCCCTGCCCCGTCTCTTGGCCTGGTCTACTATGGAGTCAACCGGATAACTCTGATTGCTTTCTCCCTTAAACTGAAAAGCTAAATATTAATCTCTAAGCACCAGCAGCCCAAGAACCAGGTCTTAGGAAAATAATAAAACCTGATGGGAAAACTACAATGGCCTATACAACCTGTAGCATGTGTCCAAAGTCCATCTCTTAACACTTGCCCACATGATGGGAAAAAATAAAACAATCAAACAAAAATAAAACTCAATTAAAATACCAACAGCTCAACACCTAGAAAGTCCTACATCCCAGCATTCTTCTATGATGTCTTTGCTATTTTACTCTTTTTTAAATAATACTATAAAAATATCTGAGGTACATCAATTCATAACAATAGAACATATGTTTTGGTTCTTAATTATTGGGGTTTTCCTTTGAGATCATTTGGCCTCAAAGATATGGATTTGTGTTGAGGCAAAACAATATCACAAAAGTGCATGGAGAGGCTGTTGCTCTTTCTGAGAAATGGGAAGCAAGAAAAAGACAAGAAGATATTGATTCCCAATAAAATCACCAGGGATACAACCTCAAGTGATAGGACTTATGGAATGCCTTTCTCTATTAAGACAGTGGGCTTAACCTAACCATTAATGAGTGGTCTATGAGAGGACCAGACTCCTCTGTGTTTCAATACTGACGAATGAAGGAATTGCTAATTTCATAAATGTATCATAAAGTGATAATTAATTGTGACATGATAAATTTTCATAAGGTTGTGTGTGCGTGTGTGTGTTGTCATTAAGAGTCACCTAGAAGTGAATTTTTCACTGGGGAGGTTTGTTTCTTATGTGAGTATTTGCTAGGAATTAAGTGGGCTGTCTGCATTTCAGTTACAATTGAGATGCATTTTCTTGATTTTTAATTGTTTGTTTGTAGTCTATTACACAAAAGTTGAATAGGATAGACATTGTAATGAGTATGCAGTAGGTAAATTCTAAACAACTGTCACAAATAGTTGCAAAATAAGTTTGCTTTATCCTTTTCTTTGCCATATAGAAATTAGACTGAACTCTCAAACTCTGAGGAAATTAAAACAAGGAATACAGATTATGAGGAAACTTGCTGCTAACATGGATACTGTGATTCTAAATTTTTCATGATAATGTCTTAATGGCCAGGAAGAAAAGGAAGAGTTTACAGATTATTGAAATATATACATGTGAAACTAATCATATTATTATAATAAGTGAATAATGTAGGGTTGTGATAAAATGATTTACAAGGACATGATGAGTGATTTAGAATATTGTAAAAGTCTCATAAGACAAACCGTTTTAGAGTGTTAAATACATTACTTCCATGGTCATGCTATAATTTTCTGTGTACAGTGTCTAAATAGAGTACTGTGTTGTCATTCTAAAATTCCTATATCTACATTTTAACTTGAAACTACCTTTCAGTTTTGGAACTGGTATACACGATGCCATCCTTTCCTTTCTAATGATCTCACATTACAATCAGGTTACATATTTTTAAAAAATGAATGTACAGGAAATATCTAAGTCCTAGAAGGGAGTGTCGGGATACCACACAAAGTCCTATGAGCATTGCAAGTTTTGGAGCTTTCTTTGAAACAGTAAGATTGGTTGCTGTTTGGGATGGAGCTCAAGGTTGAAGAGGCTCAGAGTTCTGTGAAACTCTTGCGTCTATTCCATCCTTTGCATCCATTCTGATTGTTCATTGAACCATGGATGCTTCTTCATACCTGGAGTTACCTAGCATCCAGGATCTACCATTGTTATGTTCAAATATCAAGCCAGCCAATCAACAATGAGATTAGAAAAAAAATGCTGTTTTTTGTTTTTGTTTTTGTTTTTGTTTTTGTTTTTTTACATTACTGTCTACAAAGGAATTAAACATGTGTCCCTGGCTAAAAATCAATGAAAGATTTTGGATAAAAGGTTAACTCAGTCCAAGGTGGTCTTATTTGTGCTCCAAGAAGGCAAGTTAAGAAATTTTCCTTTATGAAGATGAAATCTAGAAATTTAATATGTTTCCATGTATATGATATTAATCAGAATTGTATTACATGGTCATATTTTGCAGTATCCATTTCAAAAGACCTTTATTATGCTGGAATACACATAGAACTGTTATTAGAGGGGAGGAAAATTTAAGTAGATTTAAAGAAAATTAAAGAGTTTTCCTAAAATATATTTTTAGCAACTGAAATATTCAGAAATGTTTTTCCGCTCCAATTAGCAAATTATCAACCTTTAGACTTAGAAGTGTTATACATGGGAAAAAACATTCCTGCCCTGCCCCATTCCTCTCTGACTGTAACTCAGGTCACTTGAACGAATGACGATTTTTTTTCATTACCTTTTGGCTTTTTATTAGATATTTTATTTATTTACATTTCAAATGTCATTCCCTTTCCTAGTTTCCCCTCTGAAAACTCCCTGTCCCTTCTCCCCCCCTCCACTCCCCTGCTCATCAGCCCACCTACTCTCTCTCTCTCAGCCATCCATTGGATGGAGCACAGGGTCTCTAATGAAGGGGCAAAAGAAAGTACCCAATGAATGACGATTTTACAAACATGTGTGGTAATAGTAGAACTAGAATTCTCTAACAATGTGGTCATGTGAACTTTTGAAACCTCTGCTCACACTCTGACTCTGCAAGCTACATTTAGATAATCCAGTGTGCTGCTCTGCATATGCTAACTGCCATGACTCATGTATACATTAATCATTTTGAAAATATTAGTAGTCACATGGGTTCATTGCTTCACATTTCAAGACATTTTTTTTTAATTTAATGTTTCTATCTCTGTCTCTCTGTCCCTGTATCTGTCTCTCTGTCCCTTTCTGTCTGTATCTCTCTTTCTCTCTTTATCACTGTGTCCCTGTCTTTGTCTCTGTCTCACCCCCCCCCCCACACACACACATACGTTCTTCAGAACTTCAAAATAATTTGAAGAAAGGTATTTTGTTCTTAACCTTTCAATAACTTCTGAAAACTTAATTTTTCTCCTCCACAAATGGCTTATTTTGACAGCTTCTTGACATAATCATAAATAGAAATATTCCAGAAGGCATGAAGGTTGGTGATTAATGATCATTACTAAAATAGGTAAAATAAAAGAATAATTTAGTATAATTTTAGCTGTAATTAAATGAAGAAAATTTGGACTTAGATTTTGGGAACAATGCTAGATTATTCAAACTCTTGGGGTCTAAGTCTATGGATGTAACTATATAATTTTATAATAAAGTCATCATAAGACTGCAACGAACAGAACTGTGGCATATATATAATCACTTCCTAGATTTTGAAATGTATTCTCTTTTAACACAGAGAAATGAGTCAATGTTTAAGGGCACTGTTTGATCTTTCAGAGGTTCTGAGTTCTGTTTCCAGAGCACATATAATATCTTGTAACCATCTCTCTATCTCCTGTTCCAGTGGATCTGATGCCCTCTTCTATCTTCTGTAATTTCCAGGCATGTACATGGTATACAAATATACACTAACACATTAAAAAGCTATAAACATTTTAAAAAGCAAATGTTCATTTTGAAAATGAAAATGAAAATGCAATTAATATTGTATATTAATTCAACAGTTTTGATTTCTCTCTTTTGATGGGATTTTTGCAGGCTGAGTTTTAAAAAGAAAACATCTTGGTTTTATTTATACTGACTAAGGTATGTTTACATTTTTATTCATGTGCTTATGTGTGTGCATGAAAAGGAACATGTTTGCTGGTATCCAAAGGGGCCAGATCCTCTGGAGATGGAGCTAAAGCCAGCTGTGAGCTATACAACATAGATGCTGGGAACTAAACTTCAGTTCTCTACAAGAACAATAAGCACTTTCATCTTCTGAACCATCTTTATGTCCTCATATCTGTGTATTTAAAAAACAATGCACTCTTAGTGTCTTCATAAGATACTCTTTTCTAGAGTACTTTGTTTCAGAGATCTTATAAGCAAACAAGCATTAATTTGGGACTTTCTTAAACTCAAAAAGAGCAAATAGTTCATAAATGCAAACTAAATAAAGAAGTTGATGAGATCCTTAAGGAGCTAATGCCCAGCATAATAAAACTTGGGAATTTTCTTAGAACTCTGTTAAATCTGTATAGATAGTAAAATGGTCATGGAGTTCAACATTGGACTGAAAATCTATTTCTGTTTTTCCACTCCACTTACTTTATGCATAATGAAAATTTAACAATAATTAATAGATCTTTATATTTTAACTTTTCCACGGAAGGCACTTGTTAATTGCATCCTGGTAGGCAGGGAAGTATAGGCGAACATGAACTGTATTCAAGTTACACAGCAGTGTGAAGATCTACAAAGAATTCTTTCCACAGTATTTAGCCAGTTTGCAACAGCCTCACCCTAAC
Source organism: Mus musculus (assembly GCF_000001635.26). Lineage (NCBI taxonomy): Eukaryota > Metazoa > Chordata > Mammalia > Rodentia > Muridae > Mus > Mus musculus. The sequence goes on along the minus strand of NC_000069.6, from coordinate 43,280,573 downwards.
TGTGATTCAATCCTTGGAGCATTTACTTCCATTTCTGGCCTGTGGCTAAATTTCAAAGCTCACACCTCAGGAGTAACAAGACAATTATTCTGTCAGCTTTACTATCATAAAGTGTATTTGATTAGGTGACAGAATATTTTCTAACTACCCAATTCTCTTATTTAAGTCATACTTTAAGGTTTTATTATCTTACCTCCTAACCATGCCAACTCTACTTCTGGTTTCAATTCTCTTTTTCCCTCAAGTCATATCTGTCTTGTTACTTTATTCAAGCAGTAAGTTTGTAGAACAGAATAAGTGAAGTCGACAAACTGATACTGGAACTGACTGCTAGTTTGACTAATGGAATCCATTGCAGGTTAGATATTTAAATACTATTATTTGGACATTGTGTATATTGTATATATTAGCTACAAACCGATATTCCAAATGAATTATTAAAATGTTGGCAGAAAATACTAAGCCAGAGAGGAAAAACTCTTCAAACACTGAACAGGTAAAGTTTTGGAAGAGTCAGACATGCAAGAGATTTTTTCTATTCAAATTTTATATATAATTACATCATTTTCCTATTTCTTTTGCCAGTTCTTCAAACTTTCTTATTTATACACCTGTGATCTGTAGATATATATGTAATATATGCACACACATATATGTAGATATATATGTGCATTAATGTATACATGTAAGTACATCTGTATGAGTGAATATATATAAAAATGTAGATATGCTTATATATGTGCTTCTCGGTTTGCACACTGTAATGAGGTATTTAGTTGCTCTTATTGCCAGGAATGATGCATTTTATAACCTTGTGATCTTTTTCTGTTTGATGAGACAGATTCTGCCCATGTGTTCCAGAATCCTCTTTTTACTTATCCCATACCATTTCCTTTGAAACCTTGAGTATTGATTTTAAACTATAAAGCCAATTATTATGAGTGATGTCACTCATGCTTCATAACAACCTAAGAGACTTCTGTGTTATCTTAGGGCCAGGGCAATCCTGACACACACAGATGTTATGCATTCCTCAGTCAAGCTCCCTAGACCCTAAATTCTGAACACTATCTCTAAGTCAACAGTACCCATTCTTGTAAAATAAAACAGATATTCTTTATAAAGAATCTTAAAGTAAGCATTCCTTAAATAGTGGTGCACCTGGAACTAAGTTGATATCTAAAAACTTCTTTATGTTTTTCTAAAATTGTACTGTGCCAAACTCTAGAACTCTGGTCCAGCACCAGTTGCAATCAACTCAGTTTGAGCTGAGCTTTAGTCTTACATCACCCTGATTCTTTATCCCTGTCTGATGTAAAGCAGGCAGGGGAATATACACGCACACACGCACACACGCACACACATGGACACACACGGACACACAGGCACACTGAGTTCTGAGTGTGTGTGTGTGTGTGTGTGTGTGTGTGTGTGTGTGTGTGTGTATCTCTGTGTGTGTTTGTTTCCTAAAATACAAACTAATCAGTCTTATAATGTTACTTGTATGCATGTTTTAAGAGATGACCATTGGATAATGGATAACTAACTGGTATGGCCTGCCCATTTTGAGCATTGCTTTATTTTTTATATAGCCTGTGGTCTAGGTTTGAGACCACAAAATATTTCCTTTTCTCCTTCTATGTTAACATTTCTATTGCCACTATCCTTGTTTACATATAGTTTATGCAGCTATGGTAATGAGACTTTATGGATGATGGTCCTTGGACATTTTCAGAACTTATAGTACATGCAACTGCTGTTCTTTGGCTCTTATAGTCTTTCTACTCCCATCTCCTGCTGTGATATTAGAGCACAGATGCAGGAGCTACATTACAGATCTGTTAATTAGGGCTGGGCACCAAACAGTTAATTGTTCTCCACATTAAAATCAGACTGAATCAAATCATATCATGTCATTAGATGATACCATGTAAATTTCCATGAAAATTAATCAATCAACAGTCCCAGCCATCTATGACATATATGAACTAAATAATGACAAACAAGGCAGTATATTACTAATGGTATAATAGTGACACACATGCCTGTTGGTCCCCAATGACTCTCTAGTTATAGTCTACTCAGCAAGAAGAAAATTGAGACTGGTAATGCAAAACTAGCCAAGCACTGAGGAGTAGGGCACTTATAGATCTTGGAGGAGAACCTTAACCTGCCAGTTTACTATAATAGCATAATTTATAATTACATTCTAAATATTTATTCCTATATTCATAGATAAGTACAGATGTCATCCCTGATCAAGGAAGCTTCTATTTGAAACAATAGGAGACCATCACAGAAAATAGAAATATTTTTGGCTTTGAAAATTAGATATTAGAGTCTAGTGATTAAGATCTTACAAAGGAGTTAGGTTCATTTTCTAAGAAGCAAATTCTTAACTACCTCTAACACTACTTTTAAAAATCCATGGACCATTTATGACTTCCCAGAGCAGGAAGCATATGGATCCCATGTACATATTCGGGGTCTTATACATACACATAAAATGAAAAGAAACACGGGTTTTGTGCTTAAACAAAACCTACAGTTTTTATTCCATAGCAATGAAAGAAAGTCTGTGAATTCCATTTTTTTGGTAGCAATACATGGATTCACTTTCAATCAATACAGAGTCAAACACCATGGAAATTTTCATAATATCCATTAAAATCCTATTTTTTATCTTTTAATATTTATCTTGCATATGCATGTGAGTGAGTGTGCATGCAGGCTATGTGTGTGCAGTGTGTGGGTACAGTTTTACATTCATATTTGAGTAATTTTCTTAAGCCACTAGTGGAATTCAGGTACTCTCCCATATTACTCTCTACTATAATTTTTAACACATAGTTTTTCAGTTAACCTGTATTATTGTGTCTTTAAAACATTGTTTAGTTATTGAGGCCTATGATACCTTTCTTTCTACACTATTTCCAAGACTAAAATGACAGGGGTATAACCATGTCCAGAATTAATGCTCTAGATTTAAACTTACATTCTCATTCTTGAGCAGCAAGTCTGTTACTCAATGTAAGACAATATCAGGTCAAAGGTTCTAGTTGCTTCCATCGTCCTTTTAGTATTTATGACAATGATGATCTCTTGTGCATTTGCTATCTTTGAAACTTAAACCTGTCCACCTGGCCTGGCATGAAGCAGGTACCCAATACAACCTGGCTAAATAAATATTGGCACAGAAAATATTTGTATATAGTGTCCTTGAGTCACACACTTTTCTCGCTGCTATCTACAGAGTACATAAACAAAGATGACTTAGTGTGTGTGTGTGTGTGTGTGTGTGTGTGTGTGTTAATGTGTTTGTGCCTATACTTCTACCAGAACTTTTGTTAACCAATCATAACAAAAGCCCTATTATTTCAATAATTTTGTTATTAATTATAACATTTTTCCTGGATGGATTTCTGAGGAACCTCATGTGGAGAACCTGTAACCTCCTATATATGGATATATGAAAAACTTGTCTTGTAATCATGCATGACATAGAAAAGTATAGTACTCCTCATTTCAGATGCTAAGAGAATCAACAAAATATACTTTGCTGGGCAAGGAATCAGACACAGTAGTGATGCATCCACAGCCCCACTCTGATTAGTATGAACTAACATAACAAGATACTTGCAGCACAAGACATATATATGCAGCACAGCACATATTGTAAACTAAAACTATATATATATACTAACTAGTGTTGAGAAATACAAAACATTTATCAGTAATCCCTATATCAAACATTCATTATGAGACCTGGGGAGATGACTCAGTTGATATAAGGACTGCCATTCAAGCATGAAAACCTGAGTTTTGTTCCTCATAATCCATGTAAAAAGCAAAATCCAAAGGCACACAAGTGTGACTGCTCTCTGCCGATGAGAAGTAGAGAAAGAGAGCATAGGGACCCTACTGGAGGAGTTAGGGGGAGGACTGAAGGAGCTGAAGGGCCCTTATCTGGCATCAATGGGAGGGGAGGTCCTTGGTCCTGTGAAGGCTTCATGCCCCAGTATATGGGAATAGTAAAGCAGTGAGCCAAGAGTGTGTGGGTGAGTGGGTGGGTGGGTGGTGGGAGGAACAATCTTAAAGAAGCAGAGTAAGAGGTGATGGGATTGAGTTTGCAAAGGAGAAACCAGGAAAGGGGATAACATTTGAAATGTAAATAAAAAATATCCAATTATGAAAAAAGAAAAAGAACCAAATGGGGGAAAATGGAGAATATCCTTAAACATATTGGCACAGGAGAAAATTTCCTAAATAGAACAACAATAGTACAGTCACTAAGACTAGAAATTAATAATTGGGACCTCGTGAAACTGAAAAGCTTTCATACTGTAAACAACACCATCCATCATACAAAATGACAGCCCACAAAATGAAAAAAAAGACTTTAAGCATAGAATCAACACCTGGCATAGGGAGCTAATACCCAATCTATATAAAGAACTCAAGGAACTAGACGTTAACAAACTAATCTAATTTAAAGTGGGGCATAGATCTAAATAGAGAATTTTCAACAGGGAAATCTAGGGTATCCAAGAATTATTTAAAAAAATGTTAAACATTCTTATCATATATTATATATCAACAGGAAAAAGCAAATCGAAAATACCTGAAAACTCTTTCACCTGTAAGAATGGTCATATCAAAATTATAAGTGAAAGCTCAGACGGGCAAGAACTGGAACAGGGGTGACACTCCTCTGCCACTGGTGGGAGTAAAAACATGTGCGGCTACTTTATTTATAATACCCACAAACTGTTAACAACCTAGATATACCTAAACGGTAGAATGGACAAAGAAAATGTGGTACGTTTGCACAGTTGAGTAATACGAAGGTGTTAAAGCAATGTCATCATGAAATCTGCAGACAAATGGATGGAAATAGAAAAAAATTCTTCCTGAGAAAGTAACTTAGACCCAGGAAGACAAACATGGTATATATTCTCTTATGAGTAGATATTAGTTGTAATGTAAAAGTTAATTATGCTACAGTTCAGAGACCCAGAGAAGCTAAATAAAACAGAGACGTCAAGGTAGGGATGCAAGAATCACCCTGGAAGGGGAAATAGAGTAGATTTTGCCTGTAACCTGGGGGGGTAGATGGGGTTGGGAATAGCTGGGATCAGGTAAGGGGAGAAAAAAATACCTGGATAAATTATTGAAATTTAGGGACATTTCAGGGGCAAGGTTAAAAACCCAATGCAATGGAACCTTCATTGAGTCTATGAGTGTAACCCTAAGAAAGACTCTTAGTAATAGGGAACACAGAGCCTCAAACAGACACCTCCCATAACCAGGCTAGGCATTAAGTGGAAGTATTAAGACACCAACCCAGTTACAACAGATTAGAACTACAGTTTGTTCTGCCTGCAAACTATTTTGGGACTGGAGCCAGGTACAATATATATCATAGATAATCATCCAGCAAATGATGAGGATAGATGCAGACTCCTACATAAAAATGTTAGGCAGAACTCAGGAGTTCTGCAGAGGAGAAGGGAGGATTAGAGGAACCAGTAGGGTAAAGGACACCAAAACACATGGCCCACAGAATTAGCTAACCAGAATCATGAGGGCTCACAAAGATCAGCAAACCTTTTGGGTCTGACCTAAGTCATTTGCATATATGTTATGGCCAAGTAGCTTGGTGTTCTTGTGATATTCCTTATAGTAGGAGCAAGGGCTATCTCTGACTCTTTAGCCTGCTTGTTGGATCCTATTCCACCTACTAGGTTGCCTATTCCAGCCTTGATGCAATGATATGTGCCTGGTATTATTGTAGCTTGCCATGCAATGTTTGCTTGATGTCTCCCCCAGCCCCAGTAAGCCTGCTCATTACTTGGGCAGAGGTGGTGTGGATCTGGAAAGAGGGGAGGTTGAGCGGAGAGCCTGGGGGAGGGAGAGAGGGGAAACTGCAGTCAGGAGGTAACACATAAAAAGAAGAATATATATATTATATATATATGAAAGGAGACAAATGTGGGAAAACAACTAGTGTGGACCTCCACTTCATGCACAAATTTACAAACATGCATACAGCTATACTGATGCATGCATTTACACACACAAGTACAGGCACACATGTATGGAAAAAATGTTTAAGATAAGACATGGCAATACCAATGTGGCTTTTCCCTTACCTGGTGCAAACCTCAGATAAATTTCTGGGTATGAATTTACCTATCAGAGAGTCATAAAGTGTGACTTGCACTGTCATGAATATAAATAAGGTTATTATACATATTTTTCTAAATACAAAGAGTGAGGACATTTATTTTTGAAAAATAAATATTTGCCAAAACACTTGTTTTGTATAAGGAACAATCCTTATTGTTTACTTTTATACAGAACACGGACACTTTAAACTTTTCATTTTCTCAATAATGTTAATTAATCATTTTGTTCTGTTTCTTTTATATCTGTAAATGTTGCTTAATTCTGTTCTGGCTACATCAACTATTGCTCTTTCTTGTCTAGAGTATTTAAAAAGTTTTCCACTAAGTCTGATACCTATGTAAACATTTTACCAAACACAGTGAGCTAAATCATAATGTAACACTTGAGTCAGTAGAAAAATAATAGAATAGAATTATTGCTAAGTTAATGTGAGATTAGATTGACCCAAACATAATGCTCTAGTTTGAACTATATATTGTTTTCAAAGTTTTTGTAATCTTCTAATTATTATAGTGAAATTCAAGTGTCTTGTCATGTCTCATTAGTCAAAAACAACAAACAAACAAACAAAAATATGCAGTCTCCTGTTCACAAATGAAATGTCAAATCTCAGTGGATAACTTAACTAAACAATCACAATTTTTTCTTACAAAATATTCAAAGAGAATCAGTAGACAGTCTCGGCTGTCGATTTACCAAAATCTTAAAGAAGAATTAAATATTAAGAATGACAGGAAACAAAACAAAACAAAACAAACAAACAAAAAACAAAACAAAACAAAACAGAAAAACACCTCTTGGCCTCTTCTTTTAAACAACTGCTTTCTTTCATCTTTCTGTGACATATGTAACACAGGAAAGTCCTTTGTCAGTACTGCATGAAACTATTATGAGGAAACTCAATTCCACCCTTGGATGAAGACAGAAATAGACAGCCTTTACAGTTGTTAGAAATAGTAAACTGAGATTTCTTGTTATAGATGCTTAGTGATATCTGCTTCATGTCTGGTTCAGAAGTCTAACTTGATTTGTCCATTGCTTCATTTATACTTCTATACTACTCTATCCTCTATAGAATTTCTTTATAAATTTCAAGTCATGTTAATGTTTATGTTAGTTTGAAATATGTTATATTATATTACTGAATACCGTTTTGATTTCAAAAATGTCTAAAATGTTATCTTAGCAATTTTCTGTAGCCCCACTACTTCCCTAAACAAAATTTCACATTTTAAAATTTAAAAAAGCAGTACTCCTTTTTATCCTGCAATCTTCACTATATCATACTCTTTCCAACACCAATATTCCTAACTCAGCAATGGAAGAATCTAACTTTTATACATGTCTACTTGATGGTTATTCATGTCAACTGTGTGATGGAAAGTCTACAAATACTGAATTACTAAATCCTAAACTTTTATTCTGAATGGAAAAAACATTGCTACCTCTCTATCATCCTCTAATCTAAATATTCTCATTAATTAGAACCCCATTTTTATTATAGGTGTTCATTAGCAACGTAACTGTAAAATTATCTGACACCTTTAATACTAGAGTAACATTCTTATACATAACTCTCTTTTTACATAACTCTTGAAGCTATTTTTCAAGATTTTTTAAAAACATCTTCAATTTCCTAGGCTATTAGTATCACAAACATACTGTGCCCTGCTCTTCTTGTTTTGTTATTAATAATCTCTTGAAACCAAATATCCACGCTTTTCACAATTTCTGCAGCTTATTCTCAGTGTAGGTATATCATAACTGTGGAAGAAAATTTGCCATCTAACTGATTTTGGGGACACTGAATAATGATTTAGATATTTGGAAGATCTGCTACCAGTATGTTGCTTACTGATATTATTGCAAAAATAGACATAGGTGTAATAATGTGTTAACACTGAAAAACTTAGTAAAAGAATGTCTTTGGCAATGTGAATATCTTAAAAGGACCTCAAAACATAGAAATGTATACATATATTATATACAGATGAGAGTATGTCATTAATTTATGCACTAATATATAAGCTCAATAACCCTGAGAATTTAATAATACTAGCTGAAAAGTATTCCTTTATCAATATAATATTCTAGGAGCTAATTGGTTTACAGAAAATACATGGTGAGGTTTAGGATATCACCTGTCTATTAATATAATACAGACATAGAACTATAGATAATAGCATGTGCTTTAATGCTAAGATGACTCAAATGACAGAATCCCCAAAGCCCATGGAATGAAATCATCTTGATACTCAGCTCATTCAACCTTATTTGTTTATACAATTTTGGGTAAAAAAGGCTGTATACAAATACACATACAGTCTCAGGAAAAGTTGTTGAAGCTGAAGAAATTCCTCTTCTACCCGTTATATATAGAAAATGTTTGAGTAGTATCATAAACAGCCAAATAAACTCATGTGTAATATTTTGATCCATTAAATAAAAATATGGCTATATTTACATGTGTAAGCACACACTGCCATGCTTTTATATAGAATGAGTGCAACACTTTGAAAATAGAGTTGATGTTAATAAAAAGGCATAAATATAAGTTATGATAATTTCATTTCCCAACTTCCTCAGAGAGCTACACATCTTCTGTAGGAAAGAACAATTTGGATTTACCTTGAGTATTTTTCTCAATTATAAGAATCTTGCTTGCAATTCAAGGGTAAATATAGAATTTATTTCTGGAGAAACAGTTGGGGCCTCACAGGCAGGTTCCAAAATGCTGAGAAGAGTGATCATCACTAACAAAGGAAAGGATGAACAGTGAGTGTGCAGAGCTGAAGAAATTCAACAGGGATCATTTACCTCCAAAATAACTCCTCATTAATGTTTGCTATCCTAGCTTAAATCATTATTAAACCCATAGGTTTTTGGCTGAAACATTGTTTTCAAGTAGACTGGTATAAAATATATTGCGATAGTATAATATGACACAATATTATCTACAGTTGCTTGACAATAATAGACCATCTGCTGAGTGTTTTGCAAGGGCTTCACAGTGCACTGTTGATAACCACTTTTCATCTTCTACTACAATCACATTCAGATATAGATGTTGTTTCTTCACTTGATCTTAGCCAAAAGGCCGAGAAGTGAAATAAATGTTGTTTCTTATTTCAGTTTTTCAAAAGAATAAAATAAGGTTACAGGGTTAATCAGTGGCCATGTGTGTTTCCCACACAAGCATGAAGAGCTGAATGTGCATATCCAGAAACCATATGCCAAAATATGCATATGACTCTACACATGCCTATGACACTAACACTTGGGCTGGAGCTAGCCAGAATATGTCAAAATTCAGGTTCAGTAAGAGAACCCCTTCAAGATAATAGAACAAAGAGTAATAAAGCGTGGTGCCTTCAAACCTCCTCTGGCTTTCATGTATGTGTTTATGAATATATTTGCACATAAATGTGTTCAACACACATAAACATGTACATAAAGAGAGGGAGAGGTAGAGGGAAAGTACAGCAATGAGAACAAAATTTTGACACATTTCAAGTACTGTGTATGTCCACACAGTTCAGTCCGATAGCTTACAGAAACATTCAATTCCAATTCTTCCTCAGTAGTATATAACTTTTTTCAGTTTTTCTACGTATTCTTGACTATCATATTTACCTAGAACACACACTTCTTTACCTAAGGATTAAATCTAGCTGTTGGTTGAGCACCATCCTTTAGATATCTAAAGATTTCACAGCTTTGATTATCTAAGGCTGAAGTCTCTTTTTTTCTTTAGCTTGAGTTGACCACAATCTCAATCTTTCCTATCTCAGGAACCTCAAGGATATAACTGTAATTTCACTTGTCAAGTACTTGTTGTCCAATGCCACCTAACATCACCTGATCTCAGGTCTCTCTCTCTCTCTCTCTTTTTTTTTTTTTTTTTTTTTTACAATTTTTATTGTTATGTTACCAGGTCTAACTTGCTATCATTTCTAACTTGATTAATGCAGCTTCTTCCTGTTTCTGTGGTTGTTGAATATCACACATGTTTACTTCCTGTGAATTAGTTTTATTCAATACATATCAAAGTGGTCCTTTTAAACAGCACCATTCACTTCTGTCTTCAGCTGCTCTTTGCCCTTTGTGAAACCATTTTTTTTTTTTTTTTTTTTTTTTGGCAACCACGTTCTTTCGTACATCATAATTGTGCTTTCTGTGCCCTGGACTACTCGCTGCCCAATCCTACCTTCCCTTGGTGTTTGGAGGTGAAGTGGAGTAGAGTCAAGGCCTCCTGAAACAAGGGAAAAAAGTGCCTGGCAGGAAGCTCATCTGATCATTACTGCAAGCTTCTTTAATACCCTCCACAGGTGCCTCATTGGTCCCAAGAAAACATCACTTCTAAACAGCAGTGTCTGATTGGCTGGCATTGTCTGTGCCAGCAATCCTTGGTCTCTCAAGCAGTGCTCAACTAGGTCCCTCTGCAGGAGATGTTTTTGTGGCTGGGCGCTGCCCCCCACTAGAGGTTTACATAGAGGTGGCCTGGCTGTTCCTGCTATAATATTGTTTACATAAAAACGATAGGACTCCAGACTTCTTTGATGAGACCAGCATGTGATATTGAGCAAAAGTCTCCTCTCTGGCCTAGGGCACTCAACAGTTGTCACCCTGCTGAATATCCCTTTTATTTCATCTTTTCTTTTTTCTTTCTGTATCCTTTTCACTTCTTTTCCCAAATTGTCAATTTAATTACATTCCCCTGTATGCCTCTATAAATATCTGCACTTTTTCTTTCCTATCAGGTTCTTTTTAAAGATTCTTATGATATATTACTATTTCAACTGTAAATTTGGGGAAATATGACTTTCCTTTTCTTGGGTCTATTTTTTGTTTATTATTGTACCCACATGGCATTAGCCAGGGCGTGATAAAAATATTTTGATAAACAATTATAGCTACATCTACATAAATACAGGCACTGTGCTTTACAGGATTAAACAATGTTTATAAGTTCTTTCTAAATGTTTACAAAAAGTTCTGCATTTGTAAAAATAATCTCAAAACAAGTAAGAAAGACACCAAATAGCATATGGATATGTTGGCACATTTTGAACCTGGAATGGTAAATATGTATTAGTACAGGGCTTAGTATTTGAGACTAATGAAACTATTACCTTAATATGCCAAAAATGAGTAATATCTAGGATATATATCTAGAGTGCAGAGTATACTAGCTGTGATAGTCAAGCCAGTAAGCTAAGATTCCTAATATAGCAGAAGTACTCCACTGGAAAATGAAACAAATGTTGATATCTTTTTTCTTTTCAAATCTATTATGACTTTATTTAATATATGAGTAAAACAATGCAAATAGTTGCATGATTATGCAACATCTGATTATTAGAAAAGTTACATTTCTTTTTTTTAATTGGGTATTTATTTCATTTACATTTCCAATGCTATCCCAAAAGTCACCCACAAGCTCTTCCACCTGCTCCTCTACCCACGCACTCCCACTTCTTGGCCCTGGCGTTCCCCTGTAATGAGACAGATAAAGTTTGCAAGACCAATGGGCCTCTCTTTCCACTTATGGCCAACTAGGCCATCTTCCGATTCATATGCACTAGAGACACGAGTTCCGGGGCGTGGGGGTGGGGGTGGGGTACTGGCTAGTTCATATTGTTGTTTCACCTATAGGATTGCAGATCCCTTTACCTCCTTGGCTACTTTCTCTAGCTCCTCCATTGGGGGCCCTGTGATCCATCCAATAGCTGACTGTGAGCATCCACTTCTGTGTTTGCTAGGCACTGGCATAGTCTCACAAGAGACAGATATATCTGGGTCCTTTCAGCAAAATCTTGCTAGTGTATGCAATGGTGTCAGCGTTTGGAAGCTGATTATGGGATGGATCCCCGGATATGACAGTCTCTAGGTGGTCCATTCTTTCATCTCAGCTCCAAACTTTGTCTCTGTAACTCCTTCCATGGGTGTTTTGTTCCCAAATGTTGATATCTTGATGGGGCCAGTAAATGAAAAACTACTTTGGGGCTGTTTATAATTGAATATAATAAAAGATCTCTTTCGCTTCACCTTATTTTTTTCATTTTATATTTAACCCAATATTCATGCCAGATTACCAAATAATTCATTATTTTCACAATTTAATGGAGAGTTTTACATTTGGTATTCCTGATTTTATTTAAAGAACTATGTGACATGACAGTTTAATATTTTAAAAACACAAGGAAAGTAACAGGAAGTCCTGGTCTGGTTATCCTAAAAGACAATGTTCATTTCAACCATCCTCATAGAATACAGTAACTGCTGTTGTTTTAACATCCAGTTTAATATCCACTATTATAATAATTGTTATTGACAACTGATTGCTTAGATAAGTTATTAAAATTAACACAAAACTTCCAAGGAGAAAAAACACCATGTTTCATTTAATAACTATTTATATTTTACACATGACTAACAGTATATTTTTACTTTTAAAAATCTACTTTCAAGTATTGTTATACGAAGAAATTTTAATGCTGAGTTTACCTTCTTTGTCATTGGAATTAAAACATACACATGAGTTAAGAGTTTTGGGTACTTTGTAGAGAATGAGTCGCATTTTGTTTGAAAAATTGTGAGAGCTTACAGTTGCATTTATTTTAAAAAGTAAATTAAGTTGAATTTATACACATGCTCACACACACACACACACACACACACACACACACACTGAGGGAGAGAGAGAGAGAGAGAGAGAGAGGATTATTTATCTTTTATATGATATAATTATTTTCTACCTTCGAGCAATTATAAACAATGCATGGAAGAAATCTTAAAATTACTGATTTTAGAAAACCGACAGAGGTGTTTAATTCTTTTTGTGGCATTAATTTGTTTGTTTGTTTGTTTTCCAGTAGTAGCATGGTAACTGTGTCTTACTTTTCCATTTTTTAATATATATCATTTAAAAAGCTATACTGATCATTTATAAAGGTAATATGAGTCTCAGAATTTTATCTACTAAAGAGCAATGATTTATGGGCTTAAAAATATTTAATAATGAAAAAGGAATATAAATTGTCTAACGTCATGCTTGATTGGGTATATAAAACTGGTGACTTTTTATGCCAATATGTCACATGGTTATTTTTATTTTTTTCTGTAGCTGGTTCTTATTAATATCACAGAGTTGTAATCTTAACCTTTCAATTTAAGGCTATTCCTCATAGCTCCTATACCTTCAAAGTTTTTTGTCTTTCTTTTAGAACTATAACATTTTGTTTTATATTTAATTATTGAAGCATAGTAGGTCCAAATTGATAATTTTATATACATACTTGAATGAGACTAAAAATATAGAATCCAAATTCCTTTAGGAAAAAAATAATAAAAATATAGATATGAAAGAGCAGTAGTGACAATTTAGCTCCCCACTAATCGTTCAATGCAGAAAGATTGGCTTAAGTCCAGAGAGCACAACCTAACCAAATGCTTCAGACTGAGTAACAACTGATCATATTCACTCTATCATGAGATTCTTTCAGAAAGGAAACAAATGCACATTTTGATTTTATTGAAAGTTCTATACATCCATGTTTTTGAAAAAAGAAAGGGAAATGCAAAACTCCATGCTGGTATGAAAATATGTTAAATAGGAGCTAGGGAGAAAGCTGAGTAATGAATGCTCTTACTAATCTTGCAGACTACTATCCCTGCATCTACATGGTGGCTTGCAATGTACTGTATCTCTAATACAAGGCTATCTGATAACTTCCTCTGTATCGTGTGATAGATCATATTTCATTTTATTCACAATGTTGGTCAATAGATAAAGTTGGTATACATTTTAATAGAAAATCAATTTCCTTCTCAGATTTATAATGAAGCAACCATCTTAAAGGCAGTGGATCCTAGGATCAACAATCAGTGTTACATATCATTAAAATAGAAGCATTTCTAGCCAACAGCATTCAAAAATTACCCAGATATAAATCTATCATGGTAAGTGTATGTAGTCATTTAGAGACTACCAACAAATGCATTTATTTATGAGTAATACAGGCCAAACAGATTAAGAGAATACAAATTTATGGAGGTATTCAGTAGGAATTAATTAAAATTAATCCCATGTTTGCATGTTCTCAAGTTTACAGTCTTGCATTCTCTGGCCAGTCTGACTAGGTGGTGACACTAGATATGTATTTGTTCGGACATTCCTGGGCTCTCTTGCATCTTAAGGTATCATTTGCCAGCAGTCATTCTTCTACATCCTACACCCTGTGTCTACCCCACCACTCACACACAAGATGTAAAGAGTGAGAGAAAAATAAGCAGTATCATTTATTGTCTGATCTTTTCTGACCTTCTCTACTTAACCTTAGGCTTATAGCCATCATACTCTTATTTTTAGTAATTAATACATCAAGTTGCCTCATAGATCCTCACTTCATTTGTTTATTTCTTCTTATATATGTCTCTTTAGTACAGTAACAGAAGAAACTGAAAGTAACTGTCAAGTAATTAGTCAACTAGTCAACCAGGACTTAAGAGAGAACAAGAAATAATGAATACCTGTGCTAAGTTCTGTGTAGTTTCCAATGAAGTTGCTGCTACTGCACAGTATAAATTCATAAGGTATTAATTGATCTCTGGAATCTGAGGCATGCATTTATTGGGGGAAAAATGTCAAAAAAGGAGGAAATACATAACCAAGTTCCAGTTTCTGATATGATTTCCAAATGAGTGTGCAAAATGTGATTCCTAACATCTAACTACATATAAGGATTAATATATATTGTTCAGATATGCCTGTGATATAGGTTCCCCTGTTTTAACACTTTATTTTGTACCTCAAAATAAGCTTAAAAATATGATTTAAGAAGCCATCTTCATTTCTGTTTTCTCAGCAAGATTTTAAATAATTTATGACTTTTTTTATATTTGTTTTGAGAGTGAAATCTACTGCCCAATATCGCCTTTCTGTCATTCTTGTTTCCACAGCTTTTATCTTAATGTCTCACATAAACAAAAGTCTATAAATCCTGCAGTAACTTTGCCAACTCGGCATTATTTTTTTAGCACTTATTTTTCTCTCTCTCTTTTTTCCATGTGGGGGTTTTAAAGATTTTTAAAACCTGAGGAGGGTTTTGAAGTCATTGTGACACTTCAGGGTTCAGATGGTGGGTAGACCTGCACACAAGACAGCTTTGGACATAAATAGTAACAGAGGCACTCCTCTGAAGAAAAGGGAGATTAGGTAGAGGATAGAAAAATGGAAGGCAGCCCAGATAAGGAATGAGCTGGCAATCATATCAAAGGAAGTCATGAGGATAGTCTTTGCTAAAGAGTATAAATACCTTAGTTAAATTCCATTTCATGGGTGAAGAATTAAGTACAGGGCAGACTTGTTTTTAAACCGTGTGAATCTGTGAGAAAAATACTGTCGTCACATAAAATATCCTGTGAAGGTCTATGTACATGATTGTTTTCATGCACTTCCAACCAGACTAGGAGGGGTGTTGAGAGGACTTTCCTGTGAATATTTTAGAGTGCAAAGTAGCTTTTGATCAGATCATCAAATTTCTACAGGTTGTTCCAAGAAGAAAATCAACAGCCAAGATTCATGAAATACAAATATCATAAAATGTAAAGGCTGAGGCAGAGAAGCAGATTATGCTGCATGCAGTGATGCATAAATAATATAAGATAGCTTAAGAATAACCATTTTGATAAAATCCTCAGATCTCAAGTAAAAAAGAAATAAAATTTTTGCTCTCAAAATATGAGTGATCATGGCTTGTGAACATGGGTTCCAATTATCCCAAGCAACATGCTCCAGCACAGAAACAGTTTAATTTTGTTTCCAGTCTACATTACCAAACAATAAGGAAGTGAATACTTTTGTGAAGACATCAAGCAGATAAACTGTAACAAATTAGGATATATATGCTATAGACTTTACATGCTATTTGTTGACTTCTGATTTGGTAGAAGTTAGATCTGCTAAATCAATATATTCCCAAATAATTTGCCTCAAAAATGACTCCCACAACAACATCAGGAAAATCCAATACCCACCTTCAACAATGAAGTATCACCCAGTATTGATCTCTGGCCTCCATGTGCACCTGTGCATGAATGTGCACAGGGAGAGATGGGAGGAGAGAAAGGGAGAGAGGAACAGAAAGAGGGGAGAGAGAACAAACACTATATGGGCCACATAGATTTGCTTTACACTATTTATCTATCATGAAAACTGAGAATTCCATTACCTCAGCATTATTTTAACTGGGCATGTTGTTTCCCATATTCTTGGTTTGCATAATCAGATCTATCATCAGGATACCACATTGGATTATTAGTATAGCATCTAAAGGGCCACCAGATAAGCTAGATAAGCAATCTCAGAAACCCCAACTGATTTACAAGTATTATTATTTTTAATTATATTGTCAAAGTCACAAGATTGGTGCCAGGAAATGTTGTATCAGCATCCTTACCATCTGTGATGGTTTGAATGAAAATGACTATGACAGTCCCATCAGAAGTGGCACTATTAGGTACTTTGTCTATGTTTGAGTAGGTATGGCCTTATTGGAAGAAGTGTGTTGTGGTACCACATTCTAGCTTTCTGGTGGAGATTTCTGAGAATCGCTGATACACCAGGAGGATAAGGCAGGGCAGTCTGAAATGGGGGAATTCACAGCCCATATTTCCCTTAAGGATGTCAAATTCTGCTACATCTTTGACCAGAAATGGAAAACAGGATCTGGGATGAATGCTGTGGTTTTCATTCTCCTCGCTGGGTACCTGCATGCTACTGGTATATTTCCTGAAGAAGAATTCAGGAATGGGGTTCCTCAGTCCACATGTCCCATTGGGGCTTCTGCACTCAAGACAAAATGGGGAAAACAGAGGCTATGGTTGAGCAGGAGCTGTTGGATTGGGAGTGAGAACCTAGTACTGGAGGGTCAGGAGAAGTGAAAATGCCTTCTTCAGGAGTCTTAATGCTATGGCTTGTTGAGGTGAAGGCCTTCTAACAAACAGGTAGGAAGTGGCTCTATTTCTGATGTTCTCAAATCTCTTCAATTTCTGGGATTTGAGTTGACTCAGGCTGACCAGTTCTTATTCCTGACTGGTGGAACAGTCCACTTACAATACAGTATGTCTCTGGGCACAGGGCTTTAAGATTTCAGATGCTGTAGCCAGGCTCTCTGCACTTCTCTCTGTCTGTCTCTGTCTCTCTCTCTCCCTCTCTGTCTCTCTGTCTCTCTCTCTCTGTCTCTCTCTGTCTTTCTCTCCTTCCCACCAAGATAATAATGGATTAAACCTCTGAACTGTAAGCAACTCCATTAAATATTTTCCTTTATAAGAGTTTTTGTTGTCATGGTGTTTCTTCAGACCACCATAAATTCTATTTATATTGCTGTAAGAGGTCTTTTGTTTGGAAGAATTGGAGTTGGAGAATTAGGATAAGATAAACATGTGAATCATTTAAGAGAACCATACTAGTAGGAATCTCTAAGATAGTGGTGCTAAGGGTTTTGAACCGTGGGGCCCAGCTCAGGTTTTAGAGGAGAATATTAGTATATGATCTAAAGATCTTTCTTGTGATGTTTTGGTAGATAATGTGGCTGCTTTCTGCACTCATCCAAAAAGAAATCTGCCTGAGTCTAAATTGAAGAATTATGGGTTAATAGTGTTGGCACGGGAAATTTTGATCAACCTAGGACTGACTTTATTGAATAACTATTGGTGGTCAATCTTTTGAAGATTTATATTGAAATGGAGCAAGGTAAACAAAAAAAATACAAAATACCCAGAGCGAAGGGGGAAAAAGAACACAAGGAAATATAAACAGATTTTAAAAGCCAGATGATATATGTAATAAAAAAAAGTAGTGACCTCAGCATAAGACATCACCCAGGAAGGCTATCAATTTGTGAAAAGGAATAGAAAAAAAAATGAAAAGGAGTTTTAAAAATGTTAAGCGGTAGTCATTGGAGTGTATATTTTTTAATTCTAATACTTAGAACTTAGAGGCTGTCAGGTCTGTGTGTTCAAGGTCAGCCTGGTGTACAGATTGAATTCCAGGACAGCTCAGGTTATAAATTAAGGATACCATGAAAAACAGGAAGTTAGTGAAAATGTAATTGAATGAGAATGACATGTTTCAGTCCAAGCAAGCAACAGAACTTGGCAGCTTTAGCTAAGTGGCTCTGGCCAGAGAGTAAAGGATAGAAGAAAAAGGAATATGGAACATTCTTCAGCCCCTGAAGCCAGGCCTATGTCAGCAATGTGCCTTCTTGGAGCCCCAATGAGACCATTGTGTGAAGCTCTGAAGGTAAAGACTAGATTGCCTTAGAGACTCCAAGATGTGGAAATTTCAAGTCCTGAGATACACATACAAGGAAGCATCTAGTTGGAAGAGGAAAATGTTCAAGGGAAAGAAGTGTGCTGCAATCAACAAAGGTGAGAGAGTTGGAAATATGAAAAGCACTCTGACAGAAGGAAGCAGAACAAATTTCATGAAAACACTGAACAGTGGCTTAGGACATGCAAATCAATAGTAACAAAATTGTGATAGTTCCAAGCTGAGAATGTATTAATTAAAGGGAAAATTCAAATGTTAACCATCAACAGCTGAGTTGACTTAGAGAAAGAACATAATGAAGAAATTAAGAGAAATTATTGGGAATATATAGCTAGAGGAGAAAGAATGTAGTAAAGGAGGGGTTGGGATTTCTGCAACAAAATGAAAAAGAATAAGTTTTTGATGTGTGGTTGATTAACATATAAGAGACAGAGGGTTTAGAGATATTGAAAGGAGCAGCAGATGCTCTCTCTTTTGCAAAACATAGAAATATATTGCCACAGGAAGATCAGGCATCTCTACCCAGCTTCAACACAAACAAAATCTCAGTATAATAACCTTCCAGCACCAGACAGAGAAGATCCTGGAAGATGTGAGGTAAAAGTAGAAGAGTTGGGGGGGGGGCAGAGGAGAGCAGCAATTTGGATGCACAATGAATGAATAAATAATGAAAAAAAAAGAAAATTGCTATTAGAGGATATTCAGATTTCATAGGAATGTCAACAACTGTAAGTTCAAAAACCCTATTGCTATGTTAGACATTCATGCAAAGAAGTCTCAAGATAATAATGATACAAAATAATATTTTAAAAGTAAAAAGCTAGGTAAAGATTCAAGGTATGACAGAAGTAAAAATATCCTGTATTCACGGGGAAGTCCACACATAGGTGTGTATAGAGATATTCATGTAAACTAGTTAAAGTATAATTAGAGTGTCACTCCTCTCTCTCTCTCTCTCTCCTACAAAATGATGTGCCAGAAAAAAAATATACATTAAAATCTAAATAAAACAATGTGCAGTAGCATGCATTAAAGTCATGCATTAATTTAGTATTTCTGAAAGTAACCAAAGATAGTTG
Organism: Mus musculus; assembly: GCF_000001635.26. Classification (NCBI taxonomy): domain Eukaryota; kingdom Metazoa; phylum Chordata; class Mammalia; order Rodentia; family Muridae; genus Mus; species Mus musculus. The sequence continues at coordinate 43,260,971 of NC_000069.6, read as the reverse complement.
GTACGTAATGATGAAGATGAACTATAAATAAATACTAAACGCATTGCTACAACACAACTTATACCATGAAGGTTTTCATAGTTCTGGAGAAGACTACAGTACATTAACAGATACTCATCAATGACTATCACATCCAGACAAAAACCAGCACATAAACAGGAGACTTTAACTACAATTTAGACCAAATAGGAAAGTAAATAGATATGGACATTGTATTTGATAAAATCATAATATACATTATTCTGATTCGCATGTAGAATGGTATGTGTGTATACCATATTTTAGGCCCAAAGTAAGTTCGTAAAACGCATAAGAAAACTGAAATTATCCTATATGTCTTCCTAGACCACAGTGTCATGAAACTAGAAAAAGAGAATGGCAGAGGACAGGAATTAGGAAGAGGAGGAAGAGGAGAAAATGGAAGAGGAAGAGGAGAAAGTGGTGAAGGAAGAAGACAAGGAGAAAGAAGAAGGAGGAGGAGAGAAGAGGAGGAGGATGAAGAATAGGAGGAGTACAAGAGAGAGGGGAGGAAGGAGGAGGTCAAGGAGAGGAAGATGATGGGAAAGATGGAGAAGACTAGAAGATTAAGATTGGAAAGTGGACATATCCACAAAAATTACATACCTTGTTCCTTAACAAACAATATGTCAAACACAATGTTGAATGGAAATACTTGGAACATCATAGCAGTGTATAGAAAAACAAACAAAATCAAAACAAAAACTAAGAATGTGTCACACATGGGTCTTTGAGAGTTTAAGGTAGTGTCTATTTCAAGACAGAGGATATTTTTTTTTTATTTTTTACACCAAGGGCTAGAAAATGAAGGGGACCATCTGGCCTGAAGCTCATAAATAAACAAAAATGTGCAGAGCAGAAATACAACAGACTGAAAAACAGAAAAACAGTTCAACAAAACTAGGGGACAGGACTTCAAAGGGACACAGTTCATGTATTTTTGTCTAGGTAAACTGAAGAGAGAAGTTCCAAAATCAGAAATGAATTAAGACAGTGCACTGCCATCACATAGAAACAAAGATCATTTTTTTCTATGTGATGATATAATAGCATATATAATAATATGCTATTTTAAAAATTTAGACAATTATGTGTTAAATAAATACAAGAAGTAGATAGATTTGAAACAACATATCAACACTAAGATCTAAGGAATACAGTATAGGGCTGGAGATACAACTCAATTCATAGAGTGTTTGCCTAGTTTACATTAAGTTCTGGGTCAGTCCCCCTATGATAGCTATTCTTAGTTGTCAACCTGACTACACACTGAAATATCTGAATCCCCAAAACAGAGGGCACACATGTGAAGGATTTCTGCTTAATTTGAACAGGAAAGATATACTTCTAATCTGGATCTTTGAGGTAAAAAGATATAACTTTAATCCAGAGCTAATCTGGACTGTGGTGGAAGCTGCTTAGCCTTTACTTTATAGCTCTCTACTGGCTACCAAGTCTATTCCTGCACTGGCATTAGAGACTACTTCCTTAGCAGTCTAGCATGTACAGATGAGCAAGGGAAACATTCACCCTCCTGGACTGAACAACCACTGGATTCTTGGACTTTCTATTCATAGCCATCCAGTATTGGATTAGCGAGGCCATTCTAATAAATTCTACGCCTGTGTGGAGAGATTCATTCTATAATTTGAGTTACTCTAATGATCCCTGGCTAATAACCCTTAAATCACATAATCCAGGTGTCCTGATATATACCTGTAGTTCCATCATTCAGGAAATAGAGACATGAAAATGAGTTGAAGGTCTTGTTTTGTTACTTCGCTTTTTCCAGACCCACTTATGTACATTGTGAGACAATATCTCGAATATTAAAATCAATCAATCATTCAGTCAATCATGAATTAAGAAAGACAGACAGAGAGAAGGACAAAATAACAAAAGAATGAAAAGAAAGAAAAGGTAAAGACAATCTTTTAAATAGATGGTTTAGATTTAAAGTGAATCAAATAATATTTAAATTATGGAATCTAAATATTTAATATGGCACTGACACAATTATCTATATTATTTTCAATATTGCTACTTATCCCCACAGTCAAAGCAATGCATATAAATTGTAAAAAAAAAACAAAAACAAAAAACACCTTCCATTATAAAATCAAGACAGGAAATTATAAGCTAGGTGCCTTTGCAAAAAAAAAAAAAAAAAAGAAAGAAACTGCCAGTTTTATCCCTAATACTTCTTCAGACAAGTTTATCCCCTAGGAGAAAAACAGTTCCTAAAACCACACAAACCCAAGCTCAGCTGTGTGACTGTGGCTTTTTCCAGGACTGTTTGCACTAATGTCTCAGGAAGACAGACATCTTGGTGGTATCATCTGAAAAATGAAAGTGTCAAAGATGTGAACCAAAGCTTCCCTGTAGTCGTATGATTTATTGCTTTCTTTCAAATCCATTTTATTATAGCTGTTGGAAACATTTCTATATTTTCCTAGCTTTTGAGTTGTTGGACTTGGGTTACAGTCTCTTTCTCAGAAATTGTAAGGTGCCTTGTATTTGTTTCTTCTTATATATGTATATAAGATCAGCATTGTCCATAATCACACAGGTCTGAGGTAAAACTGATAAAGGAAATAAAACAGGGTTACATTCAAATGACCTAAATAAAGCATAAGCTGAAACACCATGAGGAGGCATGCATAGCATGCAACTGGCCCTGAGTTTGGTCCCCAACTACACATAAAACTAGCATAGTGGCATACACTTTTAATCTCAGCACTCAGAAGTAGTGAATATAAAGAATGGGAGTTCAGAGTTATCTTTGGCTACATAGTGAATTCAAGAACAGCCTAGACTTTCTGAACCCCTTTATTAAAATATTTATAAACCCACAAGGAATAATACATCTTGAAAACCAATGAACCTATGGTGAAATATTATGCGTATCAGTGTTGGTGGTTTAAAAACAGTTAAAACTCTTCAAGATTTAACACTGGAAAATTTGGTTTTTTTCATCTCCATATAAGTTTTAAAAAGACACTTTGACAATTAAACAATATGTTGTTTATCTGATTAGTTAAGATTATTACCAATAATTTGATGGTGTGCCATATATCTTATTGATAAAAGGGACTGTATGGTAAGAGCATGTGAAAAAAAAAGCATATTGTTTAATGATCACATACGAGTTTCTTTTACAGTCGATTGGTTTTCTTTCTTTCCTTCCTATGTTGCTTGCAATTATTACAGATTTTTCAACTTCCTCTTATCAAACCATAATCAGAATATCCAAAATAATAAAGATTAAGGATTTAATAATTAATTTTAATAGAAGGGATGTGCATACTACAGAGACTGCTCAGGCTCTTTGTCTTGTGTCATCTACCAACTCTGTTTTGTTTCGTTTTTTTTTTTTTTGTAAACATAGTATTCAAAAAAGGCTTTGAAACATTTGAACAATTACCTTCATGAAATTTTCAGCATTCAATATTGTGAAATATTCAGCATGAAATGCTATCCTACTTGAGAATCTTTCAGTCTTCTATGTCCAAGTCCTCTCTCCAGTCCATCTTCTCTTAGTATCCATTATCACATGTGGAGTCCTTCCAAGGAACAGATATTTGTATGGAATGCAGATTGCAAGAGAGTTACAGTGGTGGGGGGAAAGTGATGTGTCACCAATTATGAGCATGCATTGCTATTACAAAAGTGAAAGTGATTTGGTCACCCATATGGTAGCTCCTAGCTTTTGGTAATTCGAGTTCTACAGGATCTATTACTCCCTTTTGGCCTCTATTGCCATTGTATACATGTACTGCATATAAACAAATGATGGTAAAATATAGACAACCATAAAATATTTTGTTTATAAAGAGCAACAGGGTAAAAAATTCCTGAGAAACTCTGGAAAAGAGTAAAATTGGTCATGAATCCCAGAAAATGGTTCACAAGATTAAAAAAAAAAAAACATTTTCTTTATTTTAACATTTCAAAATCTTTAGTCTTTATAGTATAGAATATGGCCATGTGTATTATCATGGAAATGTTGCATAGTAAATTAAAAATAATATATATTTTAATAGTTTGAGATCAACTGCTTTAGTCAATTCAGTTATTTCCAGTTGACACGATTAATTTTTTTTTGCTAGATTTCTGTTTAGCTTATTCTCATGTTACTGAAAAATGTCTTTATAGTAAACTGAAATAAACCTGAAAATTATTAAGTTTTTCTTTTTAATCACATGCATTTTGTGTTCCACATTTAGTAACTGTTTGGTACTTGTTTGTTAATATTTTGATTGATTGTGATATAGTATGTCTTTTACCACTTTAGTGCATTCCTGGTTTCATTGCAATTTTAATTATTCTAATGTTGCTATTGGTATAGGGTTTCATTTCTTTTTATAAGTATTGGATAGCATGTGTCACACACACATTATGAATTTCATTTGGGAAAAGCTTGATGTGACTCAGTTACCTCTTAAGGTTTCTCTATAGGTAAGGCCAAACTTGAAATCCTGATTCTCCTCCCCAACTCCCAACTCCTCCCATGACCTAAGATGACACTTAAGAATCATGGGATTCAGCTGCAAAGTTATCTGGATACTATTTGGATTCTATTTTTATATATTTGTGTTCTAAGTGTGTGTGTGTGTGTGTGTGTGTGTGTGTGTACAAATAAATATAGCCACAACAGTTATTGTATTGCTAGTATTAAGTGTCATGTGAGAGTACTAAGTCTACACAATTATTTCAGCTTGGTGCTATCGTTATTTTACAAACTCCACTGAAATATACAAGGATATTTTTCTTTCTTTTCCTGCAATCTTTTGCATTTATAGTATAATTATCTCAAAAGATTCCCTTTGCTTAGCTGAATGACATCAATCAATGCTCCAGCTGTGCTTCAGTTCCCACAGCATCTCCTGGACCACTGTGTGCACACACTGTCCATTGCTCTTCCCTTCATCTGGAAATGCCTCTTCTACCATTTCTTTTCCACCTGTTGGTTTTTGGTGTTTCCTCCACTGTTCCTTCAGCAAGCAGCATCTGTCCAGCAACTTCCTTCTTTATATTTAAGAAGATCTGTCTTTCCTTACATTCTTGTTATTTGTTCTCACTTCAGGTATACTGATGAGTTGTACAGTATTTGATGATCTATTTCCAGCACTAAATAATAATAATAATAATAATAATAATAATAATAATAATAATAATAATAATGTTTTCTTCATTCTGGAATCCATGAGTTGTGAAGATAAACCTCCTTCACTAGAAGTTGATTAGGTTTTCAGTAACAAAACCAAAAGGTCTCTCTTCCTTATTTTTCCTTTTGTCTCTACGATTGTTCTGCTGAATTTCTTGAAACTTTTTGAAATATGAATGAAGTCAGTTTTGTAGATTTATAAGCATATTTTATTTTTCAAATGTGGAAACAATATCTTAGTTTATTTTTATAGCTATTATTTAAAAAAAAACTTTCACAAAAAAGACAACTTACAAAAGGAAACATTTAATTTGGGATTCACAATATCAAAGGGTAAGAGCTCATGACTAACATGCTAGAGAGCCTGGCAGGCAAGCAAGTCATCAGGCAGGCATAGAGCTTGAGTGTAGCTGAGAACTCACTTCCTTATCTGCAAACAGGAGGAAGAGAAAGCTGACTGGAAATGGAGTAGGATTTTTGAAATCTCAAACCCTACCATGAATGGAATAGCTGTAATACTTCCTCCAATGAGTCCATACCTTATACTCCGTCCCAAATAGGGCCACCAACTGGAGACTATGTGAACAACATTATGAGCCTATAAGGATTATTTTAACACCACAACATCAACATATATATGTATAAAACCGTTATGTCCTACTGGCACTGTGATAACCTAATTAAAACCTGATTGCACAGCACTAAACTCTACTCCCAGTTTTCCCTGCTTTGTCTTTAATTTCATTTAATCTTTATTGTTGTATTCAGGATTCTAAGACAGTCATATATTTTTCTAATATCCAAGTATTTAGCACACAGAGGATGTCTGTATTTTATAAAGATAATATAATACAAAGCAACAGAACAAGTATACTTTTGAAAGGGTAAAAGCCTCCAAAAATACCATAGTCTAAAACAAAAATCACTGATGGCCATTTAGTCAGCTTAAGAACAGGTAAATGGTATGTATGATTTCAGAAATACTATATGAAATTTTAAAAGTCGCTCCCAAAATCAAACAGAGAATCAGAAAATCTATTATTTTCTTTTTATTTTTTTTTTAATTAGATTTTTTTCTTTACATTTCAAATGCTATCCTGAAAGTTACTTAAACCCTCCCCCTGCCCTGCTCCCCAACCCACCCAATCCTGCTTCCTGACCCTGGCATTCCTCTATACTGGGGCATATAATCTTGCAAAACCAAGGGCCTCTCCTCCCATTGATGGCCAACTAGGCTGTCCTCTGCTACATATTCAGCTAGAGACACAAGCTCTGGGGGCACTGGTTAGTTCATATTGTTGTTCCACCTATAGGATTGCAGGCCCCTTCAGTTCCTTGGGTACTTTCTCTAGCTCCTCCACTGGGGACCCTGTGTTCCATCCAATAGATGACTGTGAGCATCCACTTGTGTATTTGCCAGGCACTGGCATAGCCTCACAAGAGACAGCTATATCAGGGTCCTTTCAGCAAAATCTTGCTGGCATATGCAATAGTGTCTGGATTCGGTGGCTGATTATGGGATGGATCCCCAGGTGGGGTAGTCCCTGGATGGTCCATCCTTTCTTCTTAGCTCCAAACTTTGTCTCTGTAACTCCTTTCATGGCTATTTTGTTCCCTATTCTAAGGAGGAATGAAGTATCCACATGTTTGTCTTCCTTCTTCTTGATTTTCTTGTGTTTTGCAAATTGTATCTTGGGCATTCTAAGTTTCTGGGCTACTCTCCACTTATCAGTGAGTGCATATCAAGTGACTTCTTTTGTGATTGGGTTACCTCACTAAGGATGATATCCTCCAGATACATCCATTTGCCCAAGAATTTCATAAATTTATTATTTTTAATAGCTGAGTAGTACTCCATTATGTAAATAGATAACGACGAAATAAAACTTAAAATAAAATGAAAGGACTCTCATTAATATAATGAGAAGGTAAGAAGCGAAAGGAGGGAATCTACATAGCAAGTAAATTCGTTTTAATTGTATTTTAAAGATGATACTTTCCTTTGGTGCAGGCTTGGTACTCTGGAGACAGATATTGGCATGAATTTTTTCTAGTGAGCATTAATTCAGTTAGTGATGTTTTTCCATGCTATTTTTCAAGGATATTGAATAAATATTATTGGGTACAGTTATAAAGACCAGACAATAACGACTAACCAGAAACAAATCCTAAATGTAATTACCCCTGTGCAATACTGTGTTTGCATAGTTTATATTTGCTAATTTTTCATATTGTTTTGGGTTTTATAACTTTGCGGATTGATTGAAGTAATCACTGTTTACAAAGTCACTGTTTCATTAACCCTACATCCTGCTTAAGTTACATCAACATGTTTACTCTTCTCATTATTATTTACACATTGGATTTTATCTCATATTATATCTCATTTTACATTGTTTTACCAAATTTTTTACAGTTCTTACTATTAAGTTTCCATGTTTTTAATTCATGGCTTCTGTTGCAGAATTTTAAAACTTCTTTACTTTTAAAGTTGTATCTAAATGTTATTAAGGAAAATAATGTCAACAGGGCTAAAATTATTTCAGAAAAGAGTGAAAGACCTTCAGATGAAGAACCAACTCTCTTCCAACTGTTTCCCACAGCAAACCTGTTTGGTCTCCACAACTCAAATTCCTTCCTTCCTTCCTTCCTTCCTTCCTTCCTTCCTTCCTTCTTTCCTTCCTTCCTTCCTTCCTTCCTTCCCTCTATTGCTCTTGCTCTCACTCTCGCTCTCTCGCTCTCTCTTTCTTCTTTTTTTGACTGAAATAACCAAACACCCTCTGATGCTATGATAAAGAGAAAATGGTATCTATTCTAGGGAATCACTCATAGAATGCAACATGACTGATGTTCCTGTGACAAGATTGTATTATGGTATTGTTTGTTTGGAGCTAGAAAGTGAAAACAGCACAACACATCTTTGGAGCAAAACATTCACACAGAAAATGAGGTGCTCTAGAGATCCCATACCTCACACCTATACTGTTTAATTCTGCTAGTTTTGTTGGTATCCAGAGGATTTGGTTTCATATAGCAATAGGCCAGATAGAACTCAAGTTAGATTACAGAATCCTTCACACTTTGTTGGCAAATTCAGCTCATTTTCTATAAAATAAAAAATACCCTTTGCCTTCACCATACATTATGCAATAATCAGCAGATTGCTATTGATGATAATAGAGGAGATAAAGACAAATCATATTTTCTGCACATACAATTTTTAGGGGGTGAGTACACAGACAATTGAAGTAACTGCATGTAACAGGTCTGTTCTGAAGCTCTTACACTTTGTGGCTTATGTGTCTACATATTAAGAATGTCCTTAAAAGGATCTGACATTCCATGCATATATTAAAAGTGTGTGGCTTCTTATTGTGTTCCAAGGAGGTGATGCAGTTTATTTCATGGTTTTTTTAAATCAATTATTTGTAATAGGGCATGAGTTTAATTAGGGATACATTTTAAATAATTGGATATGTGTGATGTGTGTGTGCACTTGAATTGAGAATTTAGTAATTCTCAATTTTCCTTGATCTTCCAGTCCAAAATTATATGAAATTATTCTTAATTATTACTACCTAAATGAATTAATAATTATATGAACAAGACACTCTATCACCTAGGAAATCCTCCTACAAGAATGGTTCAAATGCACTAGATTACTCAATTATATATGACCAATTTCTCACTAAACAGGTTATGAATACAAGAGAATGGGTTATTAGTTAAATTAGGAATCATAAAAGAAAAAATATATAGTTGTGATTTGTTGTAAAAAATATTTTACCCATCTTCATTGCTGCCAATGTGCAGATATTGAGTGGAACCACATATATCTTGACCGTTGCATGTAACTTGATTCCTTCTGCTATATCCTAAAACGTCTGAATGCAGTTCATTTTTGTGTTTCACTATATTATGTCTCCAATATGGAATAGAGGTCTTGCTTTACATTTGTTTACTTGATATTTATAGTTTTGTGTTCTTTTTTTGTTGTTATCTTGTTCATTTGTCAGTAAGAAGCAGGCAGACACTGGATTTGTATCTCAGTTGTATTTGATAACTTTGCAGTTGAATTCACGTTCCTTTTTGACATACATTCATATAAATTTGAGGTCTCTTTTCTGAAAATACACCAAAAATTACTCATACTTGCCTATAACTTTGTAAACTGCTGATGAGAGAACACTTACAAACACATACCAGTATTTAAGCACACTTACTTAAAAAAAAAAAAAAAAAAGCAAAGTGGCTCAAACAAGAACAAAGCTCAGGAAAGTAGACAAAAAACAAGTAAGACTGAAGATGGTAACTTTATCCTTCTGCTGCTCCCATCCGTTGTTATTTTTGTTCCCGTTTTAGACAGGGTGTCACTGTCCAGCCCAGGACGGCCTGCTGGAGTCCCAGACCCATCAGCACATCCAGCGTCTCCTCTCTCAAATCCCTCAACACCCTCATTGTGTCTGAGCTTAAACGCTGCCAGTGTTAACTGGAAGGCTGCGGTGAATGGAGATATTGTCACAACGAGAGTCTAGAGTAGAGAGGTACAAGGCAAGCAAACGGCACACTGGGTGCTGGTCATGCACACACTCCAGTTAGACCAGACGACCCAGGCTTGCAGAGCTCAGAGGCTGACCTGGACCTTCTAGGTCACTATTACTTTACTGGGTTTTCTTTTGTTCCATATTTGCTTGTTCCACTGTTTTGTAATTGCTGCAAGGTCAGAGGTTTAGTTAGTCTAAGAATGCTTAGCCACACCTTGAACTGTCTGACTCAAATGTTTTTATCCTTCTGAACATATGCCTAATTTCCACCAACAAATATTTTAAAGATACACAGTAAGTCAGCAGAAAAGAGAGGTGGGGTATGGGGCTAAGGACTGCTACCACCCTTGGGCACAGCACTGATGAGTGAGCTGCTCAATGGTGGGGTTAGGACCAGCTAGTAAGTCTTCTCCAGGAAGACCTTGCAGCAGCTTGCTGGCACACCACCTCGAAGTCAGAGTCATTGCCATAATAGGGATCTTCAATAATGAGTTTTCTCTGTGGATCATAGCTCCCAATAGCTTTGCAGTTTTTAAGTTGATTACTTTTTCTATTGAGATCTCTCAGATTGGTTTCATCCATACATAGTATATAATCGAATGTGGCAAAGTCTACTTTTGTAATCTGTCTTGCCTTATGGGCTGTGCTTATGCCATGATTTCTTAGGCAGCTGACAGCTCTTGGGTCTGGGGGCCGGCCCTTGTTCCGGTCAGGAAACGGCGCTGCTGTCAATGGCCCAATTACCTGAAACCCTTTTATCAGTTACCAATTTTCTAAATACTGCTTCTGCAATGGGTGACCAGCAAATGTTACCGAGACACACGAACAGCACTGACTTGGACCCAACCTCTGCCATGTTTTGGTCAGTTTTGTGTTCTTTTGGAGTTTTTTTGATTTTTCCAAATATAGAGGAGACAGGAGCAAGTAGCTCGCTAAGTTTGAGGAAAGTCTGTTCTACAAAGCAAGTTCTAGAACATCCAGGGCTATGCATAGAAACTCTGTCTTGAAAAACGAGAATTAATAAAACAAGTTTTGCTACATATGCAGCTGGAGCCATGGGTCCCTCCATGTGTATTCTTTGGTTGGTAGTTTAGTCCCTGAGAGCTCTGGAGCTACTGGTTGGTTCATATTGTTGTTCCTCCTTTGGGGCTGCAAACCCCTTCAGCTCCTTGGGTCCTTTCTCTAGCTCCTCCATTGGGGAGCCTGTGCTCAGTCCAATGGTTGGCTGAGAGCACGCAACTCTGTATTTGCAGGTACTGGTAGAGCCTCTCAGGAGAAAACTATATCAGCCTCCTGTCAGCAAGCATTTGTTGGAGGACCTTGGTCCTGTGAAGGCTTGATGCCCCAGTATAGGGGAAAGCTAGGGCCAGGAAGTGGTAGTGGATGGGTTGGTAAGCAGGGGTGGGGGGAGCATAGGGGATTTTCAGAGGAAAAAACAGAAAAAGGGGATAACATTTGAAATGTAAATAAAGAAAATATATAATTAAAAACAACAACAAGTTTTGGACCTTTATGTAAATATTTTCACACATATAGTTGTATCCTCATATTGCTTTGCAGAGCTGTGTAGTTGATGGTAGCTGTGCTCATGTTAGATGATTTTACTATCTTCTATTTCTTATTGTTGGTAATGCTTTTGATTCATGAAAATTTGGAAGCAAAAATTAATTACATAATAAAATTGGTAATAATACACTTTGTCTTGAACTTGTAATGTTCCAAAAGTTACAACCTGAAAGGTCCCTAAAGGACCAATTATGGGATGCAAAAATGTGCAAGATCGTAAAGTCGTGTGTCTCTGGCTCTATGGTGTTGTCATTGCAACAGAGCAGTTCACTTGAGATGTCTCAGACCTTACACAAGTAGGGAACTCTGTTTATATTGTGTAAAACCATGCCCTACATGAGAAAACCTGCTGCCTATACTTCATCATCAGGTAATAAGTCTTTGCCAAATGAGTTCCAATGTCCTCTAGATCAATGTCTATGATACAATCATTCTTCTAGAGCAGTGATTCTCAGCCTTCCTAATGCTGTGACCCTTTAACACAGTACCTCCAACTAGAAAAAATTATTTTTGTTGCTACTTCTTAACTATAACTTTGATACTGTTATGAATTATAATGTAATACTTTTGAAGATAAGGGGTTGTGAAAGGGTTTGCAAGCCACACGTTAAGAACAACTTCTTTGGAAGTATCTAATATAGCCAAGAAGTTTGCAGTTGTATTTTCTTCTAACACATTTTTTAGACCTATTGTGCTCTCTCAAAATATCATAGTAAATTATGTGAAAGTACATCACCAGTTGACACATTTTGAAGACTTGCAAGAAATTTTATTTTTAAACCCCAAATGACATTTTACAAATGCTATAGTTTTTATTTCTTTTAAGCCTATGTCTAGAGGCTAAAAATTTCACTTAATTCTCTCAATAAGTTAAATATACCATGATCCCTCTGATCCCTACATAACTGAAAGACATGGTTGGATACTAACATGATGGTCAATATGTGAATGAGTCTCAGAAACTAACCAGTGCATCCACAGCTTGTGTCTCTAGCTGCATATGAAGCAGAAGATGACCTAGTTGGCCATCATTGTGAAGAGAGGCCCCTAGTTCTTGCAAACTTTATATGCCCGAGTACAGGGGAACACCAGGGCCAAGAAGTGGGAGTGGGTGGGTAGAGGAGGAGGGAGGGAGAAGGGATTTGGGAACTTTCAGGATAGCATTTGAAATATAAATAAAGAAAATACATAATGATAAGAAAGAAAAGAAAAGTAAAGTAAAGAAAATTGATAAGAGAAAACTGAACATAATACTGAGCGAAAATAGAGCCAAATACATTCACACACACACACACACACACACACACACACACACACACACACACACACACACACACACAGCATGATGCCTTTCCTGGTTGCTCCTCGCTACCTGTAGAGCTGGCTTCTGGGTGCAGGAGAGCAAGCCCCTTACTTACCATTGGCAGAGTAGTCAGTGCACCTTGCCTGAGCAGCACAGTAGGAGCTGGCCCTTGTCGAAGGAGCTTGAGTGTGTCAACCCAGAGGACATTCGTGACAGAGAGCTGGCCTCACAAGTGGGTGGAGACGATGACTTCTGCTCAGTTCCCCCTCAACTCCTAAGGAATGTGGAAGAACTGTCCTTGGGGTCCTGAGATGGGGTGAGCTAGCCCTGGCTTTTGCAGCTAGTGCCTCAGGAGAGTAGTCCCTGCGTATATCCTAGGCAACACAATAGGAACGGCCCTAATTAAGAGGCCATGTATGAGCCAACAAAGAGAGCAAGATTGAGAGGGAGCTGGTCATGCCATTAGTATGCCATGAGGTGGCATGGGTGCAGAGTGATGACTACCCTCCCACACTCAAACCAGCAGTAAACAGGAGAGCTGGTGCTGGTGGTACAGATAAAGGAGAGGCAGGCAAGCTAACCAACTCTGCCACCTCCCAGGCCCAGATCTAGGGCTCTTAATTGGTTCACCCCGAAATCTGTTAATGGTTGGGATAAGTGAAAAGGCCAGTCCTGCTGTTCTAAAGCTGAAAGATCTCCGTGATGCTGAGCAACCAGGATAATTGGGAGGAGTACAGAAAAAGATTCAGTATTGATGGTCACAGAAGCCAAAGTTCTTTAACCAAACATATTTCAATGAACATTTGCAAGTGAACATAGGTGGACAGAGGCATATACTGTGGACACTCTGTGATATACTGTAGCTTCCATGATGAGATGGTTTTTACATTTTGTTTTGTGTTTTGTTTTGGCCTCTGTGTGTGTGTGTGTGTGTGTGTGTGTGTGTGTGTGTGTGTGTGTGTGTGTTATTTTGGAGTTTATAAGGCTGGAGGATGGATGTGAGGGGACAGAGATGAGCAGACCTGAGGTACGCGGTGTGAAACTCACAAGGAACAAATAAAAAGTTAGAAAGACTAGAATAAAGAATTTCATAGGTACAAATGCATCATAGCATTTATTTTATGCTCATCCCAGTCACAGTATCAACCATAGATGGTTTCAGCATATCTGTATCTTTAACCCATACAAGATTCCAGGCAAGAACAAGATGTAGGTACACTTTATGTACCCATTGAAACACTTTAAAACATTTACATAAAGTGACACAAGGAATCCTCTTATAGCAGAAGAAAAGGAAAATAAAACTAGTCCAATGCAACCCTCTTTTTCATACAAGAATTTCTTAATGTTTGAAACCTATTATTCTACATGGCTAAGTAAGTAGCTAAGTCTCTATTGAAGAAACATGTCACATGGCAATCTGAAGCAAACATGATGAATGTCAGTGCTCCTATATAGCCTACTGTTGCTTTAAGAAAGAAAAGAAAAAGTTAGAGTCCCTAAGTCTCCTCCAGGTTTCCCAGCAACATACATAAAAGCCTGCTTGTGCTGTTTTTGCTGTGATCTAAATGGATGGGTAGAAGAACATTCGACCATGTGGAACTGAAATATTCATGAGCTACTCAGAGAACAATGAAACTAAATATCTTCAGATGTCCTGGAGGAACTAGAGTCAAGGAAACATAAGAATAATGAGACACCATTCTATTTTAAACTTTTTTTTTCTTTTCTACTTTCTTTCCCATTAGATGATAATTTAATCTTGCTGTCATATGAATAGGATATGACAAGCTTACTAGTCTATGCTACAAATTGACTAAAGCCTATGACCCGGTTTAATGTAACACATTGAATACAATGGGGACCATGGAAACTTAATTTAGAATTGAAAAATTTAGTAAAGTGTATAGAATTATGTACACAATATTTTTTATCTAGATACACATTGTAGACTGTCTAGGGGCAAATCTCTACATATATTTTTTAAAATATGCACCATGAATTCTAATAAAACAATAGGGTTCACCTATTCTGGCATTTTAATACAAATATTCATTAAAGATATTTTCAAAAAAACAACTATTATTTATGTAGTGGTTTCTAAATTGAATAACCCTCCATCTCCATATTTAGTCATACATGTAATTTTAAAGAATACCTATTAAAATAATAGCCATAAAGTGAAAATGCTTAAAGGTGCTTTTGATTATTGGTGAGTTTCAATTAGATGATAATTATCTATCAAATGCAATTTCAAGTTCAATTTTGTCTACCTAAAAACTTATTTTTTATGTGCTCAGTACGATTAATTCATTTCATAATTAAACAAATATATGAGTCCTTGCTCTTCATACCCATATATTTTTAATTCTTCCTTTGTTCATGCAATTCCTTTACTGCCCTTTACTCTTTCCTATACTGCATTCTAGAGTTACTTCAAATCTAGAAGCAATATGTAGCCCCAGATAGGAATTCTTCACGTCAAGTTGCCTCCATCAACTGGTTGTTTTCCACAACTAAGCTACTATGGTCCCTGTCTATGGACCTAACTATTATCTTCATTGTCTATTCTGTCTTCCAACAAACTAGTCTATACCCTTTGTAACATCCCAAAGTGCTCCCTTAAATTTCTAATATTGGTAGCTCTAAGTATATCATTATTCATGTATTGTTCATAACCCAAGTTTTATCTCAGCTTATCTGTATCCTGTTTCCTAACTCCATGAGTTTAAACAGTTTGTAATGTGCCAAGAGATTATTTCCTGTGACATTTCTGCAATTCATTTACTGCCCTTTACTCTGAATTATCTTCTTGTGAACAAGCAAATAGCCAATGGCTATAAGAAAAAGAGAACACCTTCCTCCTCACAGAGAGGGGAAATTGTATTTCTTTTTTTTAATTGGGTATTTTATTCATTTACATTACAAATGCTATTCCGAAAGTCCCCCATACCCCCCCCAGCTCTCCTACCCACCTACTCCCACTTTTTGGCCCTGGTGTTCCCTTGTACTGGGGCATATAAAGTTTTCAAGACCAAGGGGCCTCTCTTCCCAATGATGGCCGACTAGGCCATCTTCTGCTACATATGCAGCTAGAGACATGAGCTCTGGAGGTCTATTCATAAAGGAAAGTAAAATATCTATTGCAGATGTGGAAAATATTTGTAAACATCCACCTGACAAATATATGGACTCCAAGGAATAGGTTCACTAGCCAGTTACACAAACTCACTGTGTGGGTATCTTCTACTAGGGTGTGCTTCTGGATTGTAGTCATGAGACTTAGGGGACCAGAAATGTGTTGGAACTCTGAGCATCAGCATTGTGCGTCTATTAGTATTTCATCTCAGATCCAGGAGCCTCAAGACTTCTGACTTCAATCAACATCCAAGAAGCTGTCACAGGGTCTACACCTACTACATCAGTACATATGCACATAGTAGCAAGGTGAAGAATGCTCATCGATCCATACCTTTCTCCTTGTACAAAGCCCAACTCCAAGTGGCTCAAGGACCTTCACAAAACCAGATACACTGAAACTAAGAGAAGAGAAAGTGAGGGAGAACCTTGAACACATGGACACAGGGGAAATTTTCCTGAATAGAATACCAATAGTTTATGCTCTAAGATCAAAAATATACAAATGAGACCTCATAAAATTGCAAAGCTTTTGTAAGGCAAATGACACTGGAAATAGGAAAAAAAAAACAACAACCAACATATAGGGAAAAGATCTTAACCAATCCTACATCTGAGAGAAGGCTAATATCCAATTTATACAAAGAACTCAAGAAGATAGAATCCAGAGAGCCAAATAACCCTATTAAAAATGGGATACAGAACTAAACAAAGAATTGTCAACTGAGGAATATCAAATGGCCAAGAAGCACCTAAAAGAAATATTCACCATTCTTTGTCATCGGGAAATGAAAATCAAAACAAATCTGAGATCCCCACCTCAAACTAGTCAGAATGGCTAAGGTCAAAACTCAGATGACAGCAGATATTGGCGAAGATGTGGAGAAAGAGGAACACTCCTCAACTGTTGGTGGAATTGCAAGCTGGTACAACTACTCTGGAAATCAGTCTGGCAGTTCCTCAGAAAACTGGACATAGTATTACCTGAGGAACCAGCTATAACACTCCTGGGCATATACCAAAAAGATGCTCCAACTTATAACAAGCATATATGCTCTACTATGTTCACAGCAGCCTTATTTATAATAGCCAAAAGATGGAAAGAACCCAGATGTCCTTCAACAGAGGAATGGATACAGAAATTGTCGTACATTTACACAATGGAGTACTACTCAGCTATTAAAAACACTGACTTCATTAAATTCATAGGCAAAAGGATGGAACTAGAAAATATAATTCACTCGCTGATAAGTGTATATTAGCCCAAAAGCTCAGAATACCCAAAATGCAATTCACAGACTATGTGAAGCTCAAGAAGAAGGAAGACCAAAGTGTGAATGCTTCAGTGCTTCTTAGAAGGGGAAACAAAATAACCATAGGAGAAAATATGGAGATGAAGTGTGGAGCAGAGACTGAAAGAAAAGGCATCCAGAGACTGCCCAACTTGAGATCCATCCCATATACTGACTCCAAACCCAGATGCTATTGTCGATGCCAGCAAGTGCTTGATAACAGGAGCCTGATATAGCTGTCTCCTGAGAGGTTCTGCCAGAGTCTAACAAATACAGAGGCACATGCTCTTAGCCAACCATTGGACTGAGCACAGAGTACCCAAAGGAGAAGGTAGAAAAAGGACCCAAGGAGCTGAAGGGGTTTGCAGCCCTATAGGAGGAACAACAATATAAACCAACCAATACCCTCAAAGCTCTCAGTTATATATACATATACCTGTTCTCTTGGCTAAATAAGATGCTGACAGAATATCATTGGGTTAGCAGTGACACATCAGAAGAAAATCAATTGAAAGTGAGTGGCTTATGATTAATCCTGAAGTTTGTTTTCCAAAATTTATTGATGATCTCTGTGTTTGTAAAAGATCCAACAACAGCTAATTTTACCAAAGTTATAACCTTTGCGTTGGGTAGGACATTTTGTGAACATCTTCCTCAGAAATACAATGGTGAAGAAATACTCGAATAATTTGCATAACAAATAAAATATTTAAATATCTATGGTAAGGACTTGGGTGATAGCTGAATATGTAAGAACACTTGTTATACAAGAAGGTAAAACTGAGTTGAACTACCCCTACCCGGTTAAAATACTAGGCATTATCACTGTATACAGCAGTAATTCTATACCTGGGAGGCAGAAACTGAAGTATGGTTTACACTTGGTGGTAAAACAGCAGCCTAATATCTCTGAAGTCCTGACTCACAATTAGATTCTCTCAAGGAAGCAAATAGAGAAGAATAAAGACACATGAAAATGTGGCACTAAGTACCTGCACACATAGATGAGCATGTACACACACACACACACACACACACACAGAGAGAGAGAGAGAGAGAGAGAGAGAGAGAGAGAGAGAGAGTGGGGGAGTTTGAAGTGTCTGTATTGGTCATCTATTCCAAAAGCCCTCAAAAAAATGATATATGGTAAATTTTATGAACCTCATTTGAATTAGAAAAATTTACATGATATACATGTTTACTTTTTAATTTTTAGGTTTTTATTGACTATATTTTCAACATTACGAAAAATCAGATTCAAATTCCAGATATTTTAGTTCCTCAACTGCATAGAACTCCAATGATTCTTCAGTAGTTAAGTGCAAACCAAGTTCTACTCTGTGGAAATCAATGGATGACAGCAGTAAGAAGTTGTGCACTGCACAAAGAAAAGAGAAGCCCCCAAGGAAAATATATGCAGGAGCCAGCAAATGAATTCCTGTTACAAAATGGATTGTGTTATGCCAGGTTTTACAGTTCCATCATGTATCACCCACATCATCTTTTAGAGTGGGTGTCCTTTTCATGATTCTTGAAGTATTTAGCAGCCACTTCAGCAAAAAGTGTGCTGAATAGCAAGTACCTTAAAACTCAGTCTCCATGTTCCTTTGCAAAGCACACAATGGATTTGCATCAAACTTACCTCTGAATGCTCATTAAAAACTAAAATCCTGGATGTCAGATTCAAATCTACTTCTCTCAAAATTTCCTGTGACTAAAGTAAACATTATATATTTCAAATAAGTTTCTTATGTTACTTTTTTAAAAAGTATGGAAGTAGCTGAAGTACATGTATTGCATAAGCTGGTATGGTAAAAACATGTATACCCTAAGCCAAGACTGACTGGTTGAAGATTAAACCAAATAAACTAAACAGAAATGAACCCCAGCCCACACTACTCATTATAGCAAAACCACTTTCTTCAATTTCATGGGTGATCATGATCCATCAAAAACATCACCATATCCTTATCTCTGTTTTATAATTTATATAGATGTAGCAAATAAAGGTTTTACAACCAGTATCCTTTGATAAAGTACAAATACTCATAAAGTTAAACAAAAAGAAATATCAGTTCACAGAAGCATAACTTGCAATGCTGAAAACTCATGACATGAAAAATTCCTGGTATAAAACCATTTTAAATACCCTTACATTGACTCAAAATATATAAAATTTTTTATAAAATACAATGCATATCACTGCAATGCAATATACAGACCTCTCTCTCTTGCTTTCTTTCTTTTTCTTGCTCTTTCTCTCTCTCTCTGTGTCTGCATGTCTTTGTGTGTGTGTGTCTGTATTTGAATGCATGCATGCATATCTGTTTCTATAGCTATGCGACAGTCATGTATGTACATGCATATGAAGGTCAAACTACAACATCCTGTCTCATTCCACCTCAGGCACCAACCACCTCATTTTTAAGACAATGTTTCTCACTAACCTAGGATTTGCCTCATTCAATAAGCTCCGGCCTGCAAGCCTCTTTAGAGGCTTTGTTGACTAAGCTACCCTCAAAGATTCATAGCATAACTTTACAGTCCTAATACATGCTAATAAATGCTATCAGTACAGATTCAGGTATAAATATTATACATTCTATTATCTGAACCAAACTCCACTATCACTCAAGAATGAAGCTGTTTTAACTATATGTTTATTAATTTTCAGAATGTCAGTTTTATGTGTAGACTAACCTCTACTTTGCCAATAATTGATAATCAATATGTGATTGTAATCAATGTACAGGTCTACTTTACTGTTAGCAAACTGGTCAGATGAAGGAGAGTTTATTACAGAAAATAAATTTCTACAACATATATTTCTCTATACCTACATATAAACACATGTGAGCATACTGTTATGTCTATCTTTTTTTTTCTTGGTTTTTTGAGACAGGGTTTCTCTGTGTAGCCCTGGCTGTCCTGGCACTCACTTTGTAGACCAGGCTGGCCTCGAACTCAGAAATCCGCCTGCCTCTGCCTCCCGAGTGCTGGGCTGTTATGTCTATCTTATCAGTAGTTAATTTAGTGATCCATAATTTTCAGATTGCCATACCATTTTCAGGTCCAAATTTACAATAGTCCTTATAAAATTCTTGCTTTGAATCAGCTACAAGCTGGAAGCCTAGAGGCTATTTTTGGCACGAAGAACAATGTAGACTCTAGCTTCAGGGAAACATGTGTTGTATCTAAAGAGGAATAAGTTCTGTCAAAGGAATCATGACAGGTTTTAATTTAAAAGTAATACAAAAGAAGCAATGCAATAAGGCATACATCTGAATACTTTTTTTATGAGTCATAATTGTATCCAAGTGAAGTAGTTCTAGCATATGATCATGAGAAAACTAGTCAGCTATACTCAACAATCTGAATGACGATTCACTGTGTGTCTCTGGACTTTAATTTTTGTATACAACCTTTGGGAATAGGGCATTAGTATCTCTGTCAAGACAGATATTACTAATCACTTATTAAACCAATCAATTTTAAATGCCTGCAATCTTATTTTAACAAAAGTTAGGAATTATTGTTTTTTATAACTTATTTTATGACTACTATGCAGCTACCAAAAAATCTGGATAATTTGTGAACACAGAAATTAGTCATTATCATACCACTGAGAACCCTAAGATTAAGGAACCAGAGATCTGGTTAGAGTCAACCTCCATGTTTTTCCAACATATTTTTAAATTTTGTCCTTATTTTATCCAGAGGCCTCTTTTATAGAGATCTTAATCTCATTAATGAGAGCACTTTATTCTTGACCTAATCACCTTAGAGGACATACTCTGTTCTGTTATCTCCTGTTATCTAAAAATCAAACCTTATATTGTCACTTTTCTCATAGCTAAAAGGTCACACATTACATTGGCACCTCATCAATGAGGAATTTGGGGATGGCAAAGCAGATGATAGTTCTTGAGCTTACTAAATTATGAATGTTAAATTTAAAACAATTCCATGCAGATATGATTAACATGAAAACATAATTTCTTCCCATTGGACTTAGGTAACAAATACTAGAAAATATTACCTTGAAGAGCCAAATCTGTTTATGTTTATTTGGACTAAATTATGATAAACTAGACAAACCAATATAATACAACCCAGTATACTGGCCAAACTATAGTTTGAGATTAAGTATGATACCACAAGAGGGATCTTAATGGTGCCCAAGCCTCTGGGTATAGTGATGGGCTAAGATGAACAAGTAAGTGACAGAAAGATGGGCAAGAAAGAGAAGCTGAAGATGTGTACACTATGAAGAGAGGCAGGCCTGAAGATGTAAGGGCCGTAAGGAACAGCTGGGTGTACATAACTATAATTCTAACTTAGATGTTGTTGAGGTCTTGGCCTTGCTTCAGCCAAGGACCATATCTATATCTATGACCCTGCAGCAGCATGTGTGTGTATTAATGTCCATAGTCCATGTTACCACCTAAGGGTATGCATATTTCCCTGGTCAGGGATGCCTCACTAGCCATATTGATATCGAAGGAATTCACAGACCTGGCCAGGCTCCTCACCTGTGCTCCATAGGAGAGACCTAGCAGAAGGTGTGAGAACAGGAGTACAGGCCCCATCTTTCATTGGCATAATACTCAGGAGAGTGGCCCATGTGTCTTTCCTGGGCAGTACAGAAGAGCTGTCCCAGTTGGCATGAGCTGGTGGGCAGACCAAGTCAGTTACCAACTAGGCCCATCACAACCATCTTCTTCATCTATGAACTGCTGGAATAACTGAAGGGGCAGGTACTGCAAAGCAAAACCTGGAAAATCTCCATGACACAGGGCAACAACAGGATCCTAGAGAAGAGTCCCAATGAGGATCTAGAATTGACAGTATAGAAACCAAAGGCCTCAAACCAGACCAATGACTTAAATGAAAATTTGCAACTAAAGCTGTTTGTGGGTACTGGTTCTTCACATTGTTATTCCTCCTATAGGGCTATAGACACTTCAGCTCCAGTACTTTCTCTAGCTCCTTCATTGGGGACCCTGTATTCCATCCAATAGAGGACAGTGAACATCCACCTCTGTATTTGCCAGGCACTGGCATAGCCTCACAGAAGACAGCTATATCAGGGTCCTATCAGCAAAATCTTGTTGGCATATGCAAATGTGGTTTGGTGGTTGTTTATGGGATGGATCCCCAGGTGGAGAAGACCACAAATCGAAAAAAAAAATATGGTGGGAATCGTGTCTCTAGCTGCATATGTAGCAGATGATGGCTTAGTTGGCCATCAATGATAGAAGAGGCCCTTGGTCTTGGGAAGATCCTATGCCCCAGTATAGGGGAATACCAGAGATAGAAAGGGGGAGTGGGCATGTTGAGGAGCAGGGGGAGTGGGTAGGGGGTAGGAGATTTTCAGAGAGGAAACTAAGAAAGGGGATAACATTTGAAATGTAAATGAAGAAAATATCTAATAAAAAGAAAGCTGTTTGTGGAAAAGGGTATAATATGTGGCACACCGGATACCTCACAATTTCCACAGCAAATTTATTTGGTGCTTTGTTTAATTTTATTTTGTGTGAGAAGTTGCAAGGACAGAAGGCAAATTTGAAGGGTTAGGGAAATGAGAAGTATTGTGAGGTACATGATGTGAAATTCATAAAGAACTACTAAAATTTTTGACAGTTATGACAAGAACTTATTTCGTCTTTTTTTTCCATTTTTTATTAGGTATTTAGCTCATTTACATTTCCAATGCTATACCAAAAGTCCCCCATACCCACCCACCCCCACTCCCCTACCCACCCACTCCTTATTTCTTCTGAAACTCAGGACTGAGGCTGAGATTAGCTGATGTGCCATTTCACTTCCTATAACCTGGCATCAAGCACATAATGAGAATAAAGATGTCAGTTAATGAAAAACTTAAGCACATACTGAGGAGGACATGCATTGTGACCTTCTGTTTTGTTTTCAGTAAGATTTTTTTCTTATACAGTAATGTCTCTTAGGATGGGTTCATTGACATATGGCTATCTGCCTCACCCAAACTGAGCAAGCCTTTGATAGCTCTGCAGAACTTCAGAGCACATGGTTTCAATGTAATTCTGTTTGGATCATGTACCTCATATGATTTGCTTTCTCCCTTTATTTAATGCATTCATATAAATTCAACCTCCTTATTTGATTTAATCATGCAGTCGGTCAGCATAAACACCTCTGGACACTTCCAAGTCCTTGTGTCCTAAGATTAAATCAAGTCATCCATTTTTCTGTCCTTGATTATTCTTTAACCGTGGATATTTTAACCATGTGCCATTAATATGAAGAGAAGGTCTCCTTTCATAACATCAGGGAGAAGGAGCTTCAGGATGTAATCTTGTTTGTATTACTTAACTCAATTATTCACAGATTTAATTCTGTGTTCACAACTTATCTTACTGCGAAACAGCAATGTAAATACTCTGTGATGTACAGTGTCCTCTATGTAATTATTTATCCAATAAAAGCAAGAATAAAAATGCGAATTGGATGGGGATCATCTCTTTTCTGTTCTGTAGATATCATATATGATTTTTATATCAACAAAACTGTCCATGATGTGCTAGTTATGATACATAGCCCAACATTCAGATTTTGAATCTCGGTCTTTTGCCCAAAGAACAATATAGTAAACAGTGTTGTTTTTATTGTCAGTGGGAGGGAACAGCATCTTCCAGTGAGCCAAATGATCAAGGAATGCTAGCAACTAAAACTATCTAGTACTTGCTGTTGTTAATGGTATTCAGCAGATTGAATGCACTAAAACAAATTTCAACCAGGGATTATCACAATTTTTTTTCTTGTTATAATATCACTGTAAATTAGGAGCACTAGTGTTTGTATCTCATATGCATATCAAAATATGATAGCATTTTCCCTAGATTCTGTATTATATTCTGTTCAACACATTCAGCACAAAGATAATAACTGATATTAGAGCTAGTAGAGGTTCCCACAAGAAAACCTACAGCATCAATTAATCTAGTCCCTCAGGTTCTCACAGAGACTGAATCACAAACTAAAGAGCATACCTATGACAGACCTGGGCCCCTTGCATATGCAGATGAGCAACTTGGCGTTCACACAGGACCCCTGACACCTACAACAGGGATATTCTAACTCTGTTGCAAGCTTTGAACCCCTTTTTTGCCTGGATAGGCTTCCTTGTCTAGACTTGGTGGGAGCAGAGGTGACTGATCCTACCACAACTTGATATGTGTGGAGGATTGAAAATGCCCAGTGAGCGGTTCCTCAGAAAACTGGACATAGTACTACCGGAGGATCCAGCAATACCTCTCCTGGGCATATATCCAGAAGAAGCCCCAACTGGTAAGAAGGACACATGCTCCACTATGTTCATAGCAGCCTTATTTATAATAGCCAGAAACTGGAAAGAACCCAGATGCCCCTCAACAGAGGAATGGATACAGAAAATGTGGTACATCTACACAATGGAGTACTACTCAGCTATTAAAAAGAATGAATTTATGAAATTCCTAGCCAAATGGATGGACCTGGAGAGCATCATCCTGAGTGAGGTAACACAATCACAAAGGAACTCACACAATATGTACTCACTGATAAGTGGATACTAGCCCAAAACCTAGGATACCCACGATATAAGATACAATTTCCTAAACACATGAAACTCAAGAAAAATGAAGACTGAAGTGTGGACACTATGCCCCTCCTTAGAAGTGGGAACAAAACACCCATGGAAGGAGTTACAGAAACAAAGTATGGAGCTGAGATGAAAGGATGGACCATGTAGAGACTGCCATATCCAGGGATCCACCCCATAATCAGCTTCCAAATGCTGACACCATTGCATACACTAGCAAGATTTTACTGAAAGGACCCAGATGTAGCTGTCTCTTGTGAGACTATGCCGGGGCCTAGCAAACACAGAAGTGGATGCTCACAGTCAGCTAATGGATGGATCACAGGGCTCCCAATGGAGGAGCTAGAGAAAGTACCCAAGGAGCTAAAGGGATCTTCAACCCTATAGGTGGAACAACATTATGAACTAACCAGTACCCCTGAGCTCTTGACTCTAGCTGCATATGTATCAAAAGATGGCCTAGTCGGCCATCACTGGAAAGAGAGGCCCATTGGACACGCAGACTTTGTGTGCCCCGGTACAGGGGAACGCCAGGGCCAAAGGGGGGGAGTGGGTGGGTAGGGGAGTGGGGGTGGGTGGGTAAGGGGGACTTTTGGTATAGCATTGGAAATGTAAATGAGCTAAATACCTAATAAAAAAATGGAAAAAATAAATAAATAAATAAATAAATAAATAAAAAAAAAAAAAAAAAAAAAAGAAAATGCCCAGTGAGTAGCACGACTTGGAGGTGTTATAAGAAGAAGTATGTCACTGAAAGTGTGGGCTTTAAGAACCTTCTTTTAGCTGCCTGGAAGCCAGTCTTCTGTTTGCCTTTTCAGCAAGACACTGAACTCTCATCTCTTCTTGCATCATTCCTACCTGTACCTTTCCATTCTTCCCATCATGATTATAATAAACTGAACCTCTGAATGTGTATGCCAGCCCCAAGTAAATGCTCTTTTATAAGAGTTGCCTTGGTCATGGTGTCTGTTCACATTAATGGAAATCTTAACTAAGACAACATGCCAGGATGGCTTGGTATTCATGGAAAAAGGAGATAGGGAAGGGAAGGGAAGGGAAGGGAAGGGAAGGGAAGGGAAGGGAAGGGAAGGGAAGGGAAGGGAAGGGAAGGGAAGGGAAGGAGGGAAGGGAAGGAAAGGAAAGGAAAGGAAAGGAAAGAAGAGAAAAGAAAAGAAAAGAAAAGAAAAGAAAAGAAAAGAAAAGAAAAGAAAAGAAAAGGAAAGGAAAGAAAAGGAAAGAAAAGGAAAGAAATAGTGGATGTCCTTGTTTTATACCTGCTATAATAAAAATGAATGTTATTATCATTTTAAGCATTATTTTATTTATCATTTCTATTTTATACAATTATAGACAGTAGTTGATGCAATTGGTTAAAAACAGTGTATATGATCTTGACTAATTAAATAGTTTTAAGACTTGAAGTATTTAAAGAAAATACAAGTCTATAGTATTGTATATATTTCAAACTGTTTTTCATATGCTTTTGATAAATATGGAAATCAGAACTTAGGTAACAAGCATTCTAAAATTTCATAATTTTTGTGCTTATGTAAAAACACTACTCAGAGATTATAACATGATGGCCAAAAGTGAATTCTGTTGTTAATATTTTACTTAGAGTATTTGCTGCAATTTTATTAGTGTACAGAGGGATTTTCTTTCCATGCCACTATTAAAAGGGAACAGATAATGCAATCTTACTGAATTTTACAATTCAATTAGTCACAGAAAAGCACTAAATTCATGTCCACATCCTCAATCTTTGATTGCAATATAAATAATCTGGACTGTGCAGTGTTCTTGGAGTATGTATATCTGGTAAGAATGACGTTATGGATGGCTAATATTCTAGTTCAATAAAACATTTGAAAATTAGAATATTTAAACAGAAATATATAGCTAGATGTAAGAAGTACATTTTTGATTAGTAATAATTATAGAATTTTATAAGCTTAACAATGAGTGCTTTCACTGTTAGTCAGAAAATGTCTTTAGACTTCATTGTTTCGTGTATATATGGTGTGTGCATGGATATGTGCATTAAAAACATTGCAAACTCTAGTATTACAAAGTAGAGAGTTGAAAATTGGACTTGCTCATTTTTAATGACACTGAGGTTATTTTTTCTCTTTTCTTAATTCAAAAGTTGTGATTTATTGATGACTCATGCTTATTCATGTCTAATCCACACAGTGTTTAATTCTGTAGTTTTTCATATTATTATCTTTGAGATAAATCTCTCAATGAACCTGTTATTCACTGATTCTACTACACTATCTGGCCAGGAGTCTCAGGAAGTCTTCTCTGCGTATCACCACAGCAACAGTATTATAATAATGTGAATCCAGACCTAGGTGAGTCCCCATCTTTAGGCTTAAATAGCCAAAAAGAGACGCTCCTTTTACTCCCCTCCCCTGTATTCATATTAGTTAGACTTGCAAATATTGGAATTGCTCTTACTTATATATCTTTATTCAGTGTTATTTTCAGCTGACCCAACATAATGATAATATGATACCACTAGGAAACAGGAGTCCAGAATAGAAATCTGAAATCAAGACATTAGCCTGGCCGTAGTTCCTCTTTTAAAATGGTCTACTTATGATGGGGTCTCTCTCATGATGTAACCCCAATAAACCTGTAATTGAGAGACATTCAGCATATACAGGGCTCCTGAGTATGATTATTAAACAGTAGAGCATTTTAGTTTTTGCCAGTTTCAGATTTCCCTTTTTGACTCATGACTGCATACTTCTCTCTTTCTGACTTGATATAATTTCTTCATTTATGCCTCAAATATTTTTGTTCCTATAAGAATTTATTGGCCATGCAAATTTATTCAAGATCATTACAACTCAAAATCAACAACTTATGTTGTTTGTCAGGGCTATATTTTCCAAATATCATCATCCTGGTCACTGTTAGAAACATCATTAAGGAGAGTGTAATCAAGAGTTATTTGTGTATTATTTGTCTTATGTCAGGTTTTGATTGGAAGAATATCCTTGGTTTTAAAGGTACTATGTGTTCTCTCATTGATTGCAACCATTTAAGAAGCATTTAAATGATCCCTTAAAGAATTTTTTTGTGAAATGCTTTGGACTTTATGTAATTAATTTTTAAATTGTATAAATAATTTAGCGATATGACAACACTATGCTACACACATACTTAGTAGATGACATGTCTCTTTGATATATTTTGTAAATTTTCTCAGAAAAAAAAATGTTTGTTTATGGCTTTTCAGTCCATTATGTTCATTAAAGCTAATGGCTCATTGCTGAATTAGTTTTATCATCACTCTGCTTCGTTGTCATTCCGTTATTAATGTTTGTTCAACTGATCACAATGCAATTTCAAGTTGGATGGATATGCTCTTTATGGTGATTTCCTTCCCCCAGAAATATCTACCAACACACCCCTTTAAACATGGCAACCTCTAGTCTTAGGTCTACATACACAAATGTTCACAGGGATAGATTTTACTTTATATTAATAAGAGCTGGTGTCTGAGTTAGGATCATTAAAAGTTTCTTGTGATAAGAATGCATTCTCCATAGACTCTGACATTTTACACACTTGATCTAATTGAAATTCTTGCAAATGTCTTCTATTAAATTACATAGCTCTTACTCTTTCCCTACTAATAACATGATACAAAACAAACCCACTGAGGATGGATTTAACTTGAGTTATAATTCTGTAATACCAAAGAAATCTAACTTTCAGTATAGTGTGATATGCAGTTTATGGGCTTATGATGGACAAAAAGGATATAATGGATATTCCTAGTTGTTAACTATATTTGAAATCAACTACAATCCAGAATTGGAGGGCTCATCTGTGATCCAAATCATGAGGAAGAAAGACACAAGTTTCTGATCTGGATCTTGGCATGGAGATCTTGAGGCATAGTGGCCTTGAAAAGTTTAGGCCCTGGGCAAGATAGTGCATGCCTTTAATTACAGGAGCCTAAAGCAAGAAGATCTCTGAATTCAAGGTCAGCCTGGAACGAAACAAAGTTTAAGATTCGGGTGTGGTGGTACATACTTTTAATCTTGGGCACATCTTCTGCTGGAGAACTACATACCTTCTGCTGGACACCTACATATGGACATTGGAAGAAGGAAGATTCTCTCTTCTGCTTGCATTTACTTGCCAGCATATCTGTTGAAATCTCCTTCTAAACAAGACCAGTTGAAACAACTAGACTCATGGGACTGAGCAACTACTAGATTCTTGGCCTTCCCATTCACAGCTGACTGTTGTTGGGAACTTGGACTATTGACTATAAGTAATTATAATAATCCCCTCAATATAGAGAGACCCTTCATAAGTTCTGTGACTCTAGAGAACCCTGACTAATAAAAAGCAAAGCATGATTTCTTTTCCTAAATATACATTAACTACAAATGTAGATTCCTGAATGTGCTGTTATTTTAACATGCTTTCTCAGAAATAGTAAATAATAATCTGCCCCAACAGTAGCTAGTATTACTTCTAATGCAATACTTATTCTGTGAACACCTATGACGTCTACTTTATAGCAGAAAATACATATGTATTATAAGGGGGAACAAAGTGTCATCACTTTCATTAAATTCATGCAGTGATGGTAAGCTATAAGTTTTATTTGACTTGTATATATTTTACAAAAATGATGTATAGGTACATAAAACTACAATAAATATGTGTACTAAGAATGTATAATCTATCTTAAACACACACACATACATATCATATTTATCCTAGGGTAATTTAAATTATAGTTATTATGTTATATCACTAAGTTACAGAAATGGTATGTAATTTTGTCAGTTCATGTGCTACCTTCAAAATGAAACAGATTGAATAAAAATATCAAGTTGATTTTTATACCTTTCCTAGAATAATTATATTATATTTCTATTAATCAGGAACTTCCTAGCCACTACAAATCCGAAAAGCTGTAGCAGTCTGAAAAATATGAGATGCCAGAATGGAGGTGCTTAAAGAGTTCTAAAACTATACAAATCAAGAATTCTAAAATTAATTGAAAGCTGCTTTCAATCTAGTTAACATTTTCTCCAATATAGCAGGGATGCTGTGGTCAGGGACCACAGACTTTTTGCATCCATCAGAACACAGCTATGGGGTGTTCTCCAAAAACACTGCAGAGCCATTAACGTTCAATCTACACACAGAGATCTTCTTCTGTGTTTGTGACACAAGCAGGATGCATCTTTCTAACTACATACTTGCAACTCTCATTCTAGGAATCTGTACTTAGGCAGAGAGAGATGGAAATTCCAGAAGCCTGTCTGCCAACCCCTGCAATGTGGATAGAATGGTTTGGAGTACAATCGTCTCTAATTTACTTCTTAAACCTGGGCAAACTTATTGATTTAATCCCATCACAACTCTAAAGGTTTACATGTCAGATATCACTGATTCAAATAGTGTTAATTCTAGAATTCATTAGTTTAATAATCAAATAGTGAGCCATTTTTTATTATTATCATTGATATTAGTAGATATTTCCATTAAGCTTCACCAGAAATCATTTGTTGCATAGTAATATTATTGATGAATAAGTGGTACATACAGAAATTATGCCACAAGTAATTAAGGCAGCCATTAAACTGAAAGACAGCACCTCTTTAATCTATGGAAAAGTCCTCTTGCCCTTCATGAATTTCATTGATAAAATGGGTGTTTAATATTATTTATTTCATATGTTCTCTATAAGAACATAGTAGGTTATTTAACACATGAGAAGTCATAGTGTGGATTTCCAGATAATACATTTTTCACAATTGTGCTTTTAAAAGAGGAGTAAACAACAGAAATACTAGTGATTTGTGTCTATTGTTTCAAATAGTTAACATTTCAGGATACAGAGAATCCTTTTTATTCACAATGGAAAAAAAAATCTAGTAGGAAACTAGTACCCTGAAGCTGTTTGGCTGTGTCCTAAGCAGGTATGTGAGTGCTGAGAATTCAAGGAACCTCATGAATCATTATTTCTCAATTTGTGATATAGTAGACCTGTCCAACTCAGCTAAACCATTTACTTTTCCTTCTCAAATTTTTAACTTTACTCCAAGCAATAAGCTCCCTGGAAACAAAACAATTTTTCATAAATCTACCAAAGCTAAAAGGTATGATGAATGTACAAGAAAACTGGAGGCAGTATGGAGAGAGGGTGTAACAGAGACAACGTAAGATCAACAATGAAAAAGATAAGTGGGTAACATTTCTATGATTGCTTTCTTTGCAAACCTTACCATATTTCCTTAATTGAAAATTGCTTTTATTTTTAATTCTAAGTGTCAAGCAGATAAGTAATATTGATAAAAATACAACTTTATGATTTGGTGATTCAAATAGCCTCAAAATATTACTCATCTCAGAAATTTTCATAGAATTTTACTAATGGCATCCAAACTAGGTTATAGGAAATAATAAGAAACAATTATTTGAGTGTAACTGTCAAAAGAGGAAGAAATCACAAAACAAGAGGGAACTGAGATCAAATTCATCTGCCACCTAGATTTGGGTAGTCAGTTCAGAAAGTTCATGTTTGATCCATTTAATTATCATCTTTCAATAGTTTGTAATCTCCATCTATTCAACTTGAAAAGATTACTAAGAAAATATAGTAAGAAAAAATTGACTGCCCTATGTCTCTAAATAATCACAAACCCATCATAATGTGGCTAAAAGAAACACAGTTTTTATGCAAAATGCCTCCAGATCATTATTAGGTCTCTAACTCACCATTGCTTTAACTCCTGTTAAATCCTTTTAGATGATGAAACATTTTGAAACTGTCTATGATTCTATTAATTCATAGGATGGTGTTGAATGCTTTGGGCTATTTGGTTGAAATTACATTGGATCTATAAATGCTTTTGGATAGGATAATACTTGAAGAACTACCAAAAACTTTCTCTCTCATCTATGACTCTCAAAAGCCTTAGAGATGTCTTTGAATTCGTGAAGCTCATTTTAAAAACATCAACTTTTGAGAAATATGCTAATAAGATTACTTCCCTAAAAAATGCTCAAAATTGGTAATTGCCTTATCAAATCTCATAAGATTTGATTTACCAAGGTAGATGATAGAAATACTTGAGAAAGGGGTCCCCAAGCTAAATGAAAACTATATTAATAATGCAGAAAATAAGTATGCTAATTTCTAAATGATCTAAAATTTACAAATTTCTGTCTGGACTAGGACAACAGAAACAACCTAAATCAGACAAAAACGAATAGCTATAACCTGTGACCCAACAGTATTTATAAGTTAATACAGGAGTTGAAGAGATGACTCAGTGGGTAAAAATCTTTAGAGAATATGTAGAAATTTATCCTACACATTTTTTGTAGGGATATATCCAAGTAATTTATAGTTCAATTAAAAATGATGGTTAGTGTTCAGGGGAAATCATAGAAATGGACTGTAAAATGGTAAAAGATAGAGGGTACTAACATATACTTACCTATAATGTCTTCTATATATGATAGGTGCTGCACCTGTGAAATAGCAACAATAAAATCATCTTAATAATACCTGCACAATGACAATACCAGTGGATATGCCAGTGTACAAGGGCAAGTCTTACAAGGCTCCAAGAGTAGATGAAAGGTGATAAGAAATTGATGAGGAGAGTTTCTCCTCTCCAGAGATAAGCCCTCTACTTCGTTATCCCAAGTGGTGAGCCTTATTCTTGTATACATATGAGCACTACTAACTCAGCATATTTTATTTATACAAAATATAAGATAATAAATAAAAGTCAACAAAACATTTAATAAAATGTTCATAGTGAAAACTATCAAATCAAATTGATAAACTTATATCAACATTACCAAAGACAAAAGACTAAACAAATACCAAATTCTTTTAAAAGAAAAATTCAGTGCTCAATGTGATAATTGTATGAGAATTAAAAAGGACAGTCTTTATTGAATTCATTCTTTGGTTTATCAGTGAGTTCACAAGCCTTGTGTGAGTAAAAAGTTGAAGTTATAGAATATTGATCTTATTTTGGTTTCCAGAAGAACATTTGGACTGCCACCTTAAGCTTTAGAGTAACTTCCTCTTCAGTAAGAAACATAGGTATAATGAGCAAAACTTTCTACCTGGAACAAGGCTTAGCAACACCTTGGCAACCCTGCAAACTTCCCCCATATGGTTCATTTACATGAAGAGCATTTTGGCAAAATGTTTCTAAATAGCTAAGCCTCAAAGATGATGAGAAGACAAACAGGCTGGCCCCCAAGTTGATGAATGCCAGTATAGACAATATAATTGATGATTAATTTCTTTAAACATACACTTCTGTCAAATTCTTTCTGATGTAAACCTAAAGCAAATGAAACTCGTTTTTTCTCCCATTTGGTTTCTCATTTTGAATGTTTTGTTGGCTTCATTTACTTGAATATAATGATTAGGGCATTATTTTTAGCACATATCTTTGGGTCAGCTATCATGAAAATTAATTTTGTTTGCTGTTTCAGGATATTATCTAAAGTAATCATGTTTTCTCTTGTTTTACTCAGCAACTTACAAATGTTTTATAGTGATAAAACATAGAAAACAAAGAAATAGACAGAATATCTGTAGAGACAGTCAAAAAGTTATTGGCAAATGTATATATTGTAATAAAGTTATCTCAGTTGTGATTTGTTATTTATGATTTGCAAATACACCTTGGATTTCATTTGATACAGTAGTTTAATTGTGACTGCATAGTAAACTTCTAAATAGTTTTATTTGTGTGTTTAAAGACAGTGATGAATTGCTGGGCTCCTTTAATTATATTTTCAAAGCTGCATTTTTTTTAAATGTTATAATTCCCAAACTAGTTTACCAGAAGGCAGATCTGAAGCATTAGTGCTGACAATGCTTCTTGTTTCCTAACATATAAAAATAAGTTCTCAAAATATCAACCTTGATATGCATATCACATTTGTTACTACCTTTGTTGAATATCTAAATACCCCCAAACAAATTAATCCTCTTCAACATACTCTAAATGTATGTTCTAGCAATATAAATTTCTGCATGACAACTTTTCAATCAAGTTTTTCACTAAAAGATGAACCACTAAACATCAAGTTTTAGTAGTTCCCTTGAGCTCAAGGAATCATGTAGTCTTGGCTGTATGGAAGGATCTACATTGCTGAGGATGATTTTGATGTTCACACCCATGGACATCCATCTACCTTCTTAGTGTTAGGATTTCAGAAACACATCACCACAACCAATTTATGTAGTGCTAGGGATCAAATCCAGGTCTTCATGAAAGCTGACTAGGTACTACATAGGCCAAACTACATCTGTAGACCAAAAAAACAATGAGAAGAAAACAGAAGATCAAATATTTTAGAGACAATAGAGGCATAAGACAGAAAATGCTCTTCACATGGCCTCTCAAGCTGGACCCTGTGGACTCCTCTAAAAGGATATATATCCATTTGTGGATCTTTCTTCAACAATAGCCTCCTATCATGAATTAACAAGGAAAGAATAAATACTACAAGGGTAGTATTTTGGCAACCATGAGATGATAAACACAGTGCAGAAAATTAGACTGCACATCATGAACATGTTCAAGAATATGCATGTATGTGATACAACGATAATGCAATAGATACAACACATACAATTATACAATAGATACAACACATGAACAGAAACAGTGCTAGACCCACAACTTAAAAAATCTATGCTATAGGCTACAATGTATAAGGAAAATATTAAACATGAGATGAAAACCAGATGATGCACTGATATGGAAATAAGCTAACTACTATCCAGTGCAGTGATTTGACACCACTAGAGTCAAATATTTCTATTAGTGCCTCACAGCAGAAAAATAGGAGAAATTAGTGCAAAGAGATAGACATTTATTTTTAAGTTTCTTCATTTTTTAATTAACTATTTTCTTTACTGACATTTCAAATTTTATCCCCTTTCCTGGTTTCCCCCTCCCAAAACTCCCTAAACCATCCCCTCTCCTTCTGTTCACCAACCCACCCACTCCCACTTCCCTGTACTGTCATCCCCCTACACTGAAGCATCAAGGATTCTCAGGACTAAGGCCCTCTCCTCCCATTGATGTCCAACAAGGCCATCCTCTGCTACATATGCAGCTGGAGTGATGGGTCCCTCCATGTACACTTTTTGGTTGGTGGTTTAGTTCCTGGGAGTTCTGGGGTTACTAGTTGGCTCATATTGTTCCTCCTATGGAACTGCAAGCTCCATCAGCTCCTTTGGTCCTTTCTCTAGCGCCTCCATTGGGGACCTTGTGCTCAGTCCAATGGTTGGCTGAGAGCATCCACTTCTGTATTTGTCAGGCACTGGTAGAGCATCTCAAGAGACAGATATATCAGGCTCCTGTCAGCAAGCGCTTGTTGGAATCCACAATAGTGTCTGGGTTTGGTGATTGTGTATGGGATGGATCCGCAGGTGGGGCAGTCTCTGAATGGTCTTTCCTTCAGTCTCTGCTCCATATTTTGTTTCTGTATCTCCTTCCATGGGTATTTAGTTATCCCTTCTTAGAAAAACTGAAGTATCTACACTTTTGTATTCTTTCTCTTTTAGCTTCATTTGGGTATTCTATTATAATGAAGGGTTGGCAGGAAGATAAAAGAGAGTAGATTTCATGTCGTAGAAGAATACTAACCCATTCATTAGAGATGAACATTTAGGATCAAATTAATTCCCAGAGGCTCTACTATAAGGTCAATGTATTTTATTGGGGATTATATATGAACTTACAAATTTTGGTAAGACAGAAATCATACTACATAAGAGTGTACTACTTTCTTATGTGTTTGCAACTGCACATTTGTATGATTACCTGAAAGCCGGAACGTAGACACGGGCTCCATCCTCAATCCTTGTCTGTGAACAAAAAGTCACAGACTCTCACTGAAACCTACATCTAGGCTGGCCTGCTTGAGGCACATGAAATCCTCTAGCATATGCCCCACATCACTGAGATTACAAATGTGCACCAAACGCAGGGATTTTTCCTTGGGTAATGCATGGCAAGCTACACAACCATCTGCTCAGTGCTATCAGCCCTTCTAATCTGATATATGGATGCTTTGACTTTGCAATCTCATTTTTCTTTTATCTGAAATTCATATAAATTCAGATATTCATTCAGATGTGACTGGATAATTCCCAGAAAAGAGAAAATTATAACCTTGCTGTGCTTCCTGAGTTTTCATTCAGTAGATTGCTGAATATGTTAACAGGGTGTCCAGAGCAGTATCAACTATTAGTGTTGTATATACATGAGAACTCAAATGTCTGTAATGGTCTACATCAACTTTATCCTTCCTGCTTAGGAATTTATATGATCTGCCTGTTCCCCAACAACAACAAAACATAATTTAAAAGTATATAAAAGGCATTAAATTGAGCTATTATTTAACAGTAGATAATACATACTGAGTATATTTCCCATACGCTCACACAAGTCATCATCAATCCTGTTCTCATTAGCCAATTGTGTTCTCCTACACATTTCTGTGTTTACTTTTGTGGCATGCATGCATGTATACATATATACATACATACATGCATGCATGATTTTATATCTCTATACAAAATGGAAGATCCACAAATAAGAGAAATTTGTCTTACTGGATTTTATTCATTGTGCAATTGTGTTGTTTTCAGGAATATAAGCTGTTTTTTCTGTGTTTTCCTAATTTATCTAACACCTTTATTAAAAACAAAAGAGTAATTAGGAAAAGACCTCTTAGGAAAAATATGTGTTTTTGTTCAAAATGCTTCTCAAGGTCTCACTACTTAGAGGGGAAGGTGCATGAATGACTGATTAAGGTAAAGCAGACACTCTGTGGAGAACATATTGTATTTCTCAAAGATTAGAAAATGTGTGCTGAATTATTGTCATGCTAATTATCCAGTGCTGGATTTATCTTGGTGTTAAAAAGTAATAATAAAAGTCTTGAACAGGTAGAATAATTATACTTAACTGTTATAATTAATGAATTAATTTTAGAAAATGATTCATACCAAGAACAAATTATAATGATTGAAATTTAAAACCTTTGTGTTAGGACTTTCTGCCCCTTCTTAACAAACTGTGTTGATTTTATCATTTAAAATGCTTTTCTGGGTTACCTTATTTTTGTATTTGACAATTAATTATTTAAGCTACTACTTTAGTATAAAATGCATAATCAGGTCTGCCTGTTATAAGACTGTGTGTATAATGATTCTTTTACAATTAGATTTATTGACCAAGATACCTGATCTGTGTCCCCTTCTGTACATTACAGCTATATACACCACACTCCATGCAATACCTATGATCAGCTGTTGATAGACTGATTCAGCTTGCAAAATCTTATGAAGGCTGTTTGAATTTCAGATCAACACTAATTAGTATGATTTTTATGCCCCCCAAACCATCAATGATTGCATTAGAATCCATACACCATCAAAGGAGTATGGCTGACTAAAAAGATTCAATTAAGAATATTTAACAACCAATTATATAATTTTCTTTGAAATTTCATTTGTTAAAATTTCTTTAAACTGCATGAAGTTCTGTGATTGTTTCTGCTGAACTGCTGAGAAGGTCACAAGCCATAATAAGTGCTGCTTTAAGTGAAAAGAGAAGGCATGATTTCTCCTGCTGTCAGGAGACATTTAGGTTTCTTTGTGCATCCTCACAAGTATCAGTACTGCAGCCTACAAAGATATTTTATTATATTGAAATAGAACAGATAATTTCAAAATAGTTACATATCATAAGCATTTCCTGACTTTAAATATTA
Source organism: Mus musculus (assembly GCF_000001635.26). Classification (NCBI taxonomy): domain Eukaryota; kingdom Metazoa; phylum Chordata; class Mammalia; order Rodentia; family Muridae; genus Mus; species Mus musculus. Next base: position 43,223,512 of record NC_000069.6, on the reverse strand, counting down.
TTCTGTTATTTTAGTAAGACTTTTCCACATTTAATATGAAAGGAGCCATGAACAGACTTAGAGATTGTCAGTGTTACTCCACCTGTTTCCTGATTCTTTCTTTTGCTAGTTCCTCTATTTTGTTTCTCTGGTGACTATTATTTCATTCGATTTGTTTCTAATATTCCAATTCTAATGTTGCACTATTCTCTGTCATTTGTTACTGCGGTCTGGCATTGTGCGTGTGCGTGTGTGTGCGTGTGTGTGTGTGTGTGTGTGTGTGCATGAACATTCATGCATATATGTGTAGACATATGGGCACATAAAAATGGAGGAAAGGCATGGGTATCTTCCTCAATTACTCTACAGAGTGGATGCTGGGAATAAAGCCTAAATCTTCTGGAAGAGCATCTAGTGTTCTTAATTATTGGGCAAGCTCGCCAGATGTTTACCTTAATTTTTGTGACAGTTTCTCACTGAACTTGGATCTCCCAGATTTAGTTGGACTCTCAGGCCATCAATCTCTGAGAATACTCTCTGGCTCGCCAATGCTTACTGACTTTTAAATAAATAGTAGAGATTGAACTTACATTAGCAAGTTTCCACAGTAAACACTTTGATGACTGAGCCATCTTCTGAACCTCCTAATATGATTTTAAAATCAAAGAATAGTGTTGAAATAAAAGCAAATACACATAAAACTACTAGTCTTTTCTATCAAATAGCAAATATACTTTTCTTTAGAATTTAAGAAATATACATTTACCCTGTAATAGACTTTCATATAAACATAAAATTATGGGAAAGGTTACAATGAACTTTACTGTATAAAAAAGATGAGCAAGTGAGCAACTATATAATTAACTTATCTCTTAAACACAGATCATCACATTCTATCATCTCACATTCTATCCTATGAAGATTAATATGTCCAAATATTTGTCGTATTAAGGATGGCAGGAGAGGTAAGAGTGCTCTTGAAATTTTTCTGTTACTGCTCACCTAAATAACTATATTTTTTAACAGTAATGGTTTAAATTCCCTCAAATGCTGACTCTACAATCTATAATACATATCAGTGAACTACTACACTTATCATAATTTATTTATTTAGGAAACATGTTCAGTGAGGATGAAGCCAGGACATACAAATTTAAGTTCATTCTGGAGGGACATATTGCTTATGTTTAAGTTTTGCTCTGATTTCAGACTGACACCTATGCATTACCAGGTCAAGCAAAACTCACAGTGTAATTATCCATAGTCAATTTCAACAGATTTTGCATTTTCTTTTGTGAGTATAAAAGGTTTACTATGGCCCTGCAAGATGAATTAGAGGACAAATCCCCTTGTCAGAAAGCCTGAGATTATGAAATTGAACCTTGGAGCCTACATTATGGAAAGAGATTACTGACTTCTGTAAATTATTCTCTGACCATCTCATATACAAGTAGCAAACATATCCTGAACAACCACCACTAACACACACACACACACACACACACACTCACACACAAACACATACATGCACACACATACACACACACACAAACACACACACACATACACACAAACACACACACAAACACACACACACATACACACAAACACACACACAAAGTGAATAAGAACAAACGAAAGAAAGAAAGAAAGAAAGAGAGAGAGAGAGAGAGAGAGAGAGAGAGAAGAAGGAAGGAAGGAAGGAAGGAAGGAAGGAAGGAAGGAAGGAAGGAAGGAAGGAAGGAAGGAAGGAAGGAAGAAGGAAGGAAGAGAGAAAGAAGAGAGAAAGAAAGATAGATCGATAGATAGATGATAAAAGTAATATAAAAGGTCAATTATACATAAATTGTGTTTGTCTTGTATCACTAAAACCTGTTGCACTTCACAGTGTGAGATTAACAGTTCTCTTTGTTTCATATTTACTTACATTCATTTTTAACAGAATCAAATTATGTGTGGTACAGTGTATTTACAAATATCTTGAAGTTGAATGGTGTCTTAGTCAGGGTTTCTATTCCTGCACAAACATCATGACCAAGAAGCAAGTTGGGGAGGAAGGGGTTTATTCGGCTTACACTTCCATACTGCTGTTCATCACCAAGGAAGCCAGGACTGGAACTCAAGCAGGTCAGGGAGCAGGAGCTGATGCAGAGGCCATGGAGGGATGTTCTTTACTGGCTTGCCTCACCTGGCTTGCTCAGCCTGCTCTCTTATAGAACCCAAGACTACCAGCCCAGAGATGGTCCCACCCACAAGGGGCCTTTCCCCCTTGATCACTAATTGAGAAAATGCCTTACAGTTGGATCTCATGGAGGCATTTCCTCAACTGAAGCTCCTTTCTCTATGATAACTCCAGCTGTGTCAAGTTGACACAAAACTAGCCAGTACAAATGGTAAGACTTCTCTTTGTTTCACTTGTCTTGCTGCAATACTGGGAATTGAGTACAAACTTTATGTATGGTAAGTGAGTCACTTTACACAGTCAGATTTTTGTAAAAATATATTAAGGGCAGTAGTAGTTTGGTGAAGCCAATATATAAAAAGTGACAGAATTGCTGTGTTCATCTAGAAGTGCTCTCATTATCACCTATTAGGTCACATAAGACCAGTTCATATAGACTGGCTCTGTATTCTATGGTGTGGCTTTTCTCAGCTTACTCCTTATGTCCCTTTGGAAAGCCTGCATTTGTTGCCTGAGCAGAAGGAGGGGAAACACTCAGCCTCATGTGGCCTAAATTAGGGCTTGCCATCCCATACTCTTAGCATGTTTGAGACTAGTGTTTCCTTACAAAGAATATGAATTACTAAACTTAGAAAATAATGATAAAAACAAGAGACAAAGGACACTTAATGATACATATACGTTTTTCTTATTTAGAAAAGGTAACATGTGAAAATAGATCACGGGTATCCTTCCAGACCACTGAAATCAATCTTTGACAGATGGTTTTGCTTCTCTCTTTCTATCAGGATGCTGGTCAAGGACCAAAGAAGACACCCTCACACCCTGCTTTGAGTAATGAGGACCACACACAGAATTCTGATTGGAGCTTCACATTGTTCTGTTTTCATTCAACAAAAAACTTTCTAACAATAATAAGCTATACATAATAGTAACAGTTATGAGAGCCTATTGAGAAAAATTACATTTACAATGTCTAGTCCATTTGTATTTTGCATCTTTAGAAACAGTACTCTATTATCTATCCTATTTTGGTGACTATAAAGTTCTGCACCTTAATCATTTTCTATCATAACATGCATACATAGACATAAAAATATCTTCTTCGTCCACATTTTATCAGAACCTAAACTATTTAAGCTCAAATATGAGACTTAGCTATTTAGACTTCAACCCATTCAGATAACTGAGAAGGACTGCAAATTAGCTGAGAATGCAGGAAGTGCAGAGCAAGCAGCTTCCAAAATTATAGAAATGACCTAGGTGTAGGATTCCTGGACAGTCACCCAAAATTTCTCTCCAAAATTGGAACATCTATCTAGCAGTCTTCTAGACCAGTATGTGAGAGACTTTACTGCAAAGTACGAACTATAAAAGACTTGCATACCTTGTTCTTGCAAAGCTTGATAGTTGAGTATCCTTTGACTATTTGACCAGTTTGCACAGAAATCTGTTTGCAAGTAAAGCAAGGGCAGTATTTTGCCTAGTTGCTAGCTTGCCATATTAAAAGCAAATTTCACATGGAGGTAGTTGGATATTCATCATTTCTTTGAAGCACAATAGGGGTGATGCCACTAGCTGACATGTTGCCATCAATAGGCTTATGTTAATAAAACATCTTTAAGTGACATACTCTGTAGATTTCTGAGCTATTTGAGGACCATCTATCTAACTATAGTATATCTAAATTGCTTGCTTCCATCTTCTACTGACTTTGAAAACATCTATAGGAAGCCAATGAAGCTAATTCCTATAATTAGATAAACTAACAGCTAACGTCAACTGTAGGTTTGATTGATTGACTATTAACTTGTATTTCTTATTTATTCTGAACAGTTTGTAAAGCAGCTTTCAAAAACTAGAACTACATATTGCATTTTCAAGAACTGCATAGGTATAATACCTTAAACAGGAGTTGAAAACTATATACATGGTATATTTTAATAAAATGTAACTTTAATCCATATCAATATACAAAGTCTCTACCAAATATAAAATCTTTGTATTGTTGGTTTTCATTGGTCTATATTTATTCTTTTTTATTATATTTTTTATTACGTATTTTCCTCAATTACATTTCCGATGCTATCCCAAAAGTCCCCCATACCCTAGCCCCCACTCCCCTACCCACCCATTCGCATTTTTTGGCCCTGGCGTTCCCCTGTACTGGGGTATATAAAGTTTGCTTGTCCAATGGACCTCTCCCCCTTTTCTTTTCATTCCTTTCTCCCCTAACATTAGATAGTAGATAAAGGAGGATAGAAGAAAGAAAAACAAAGAGAGAAAAAAAATCTAACCTTCCCTTACTTTATTTCCCCTCTGACAGTAGGAGGAGTGAGTCAGCATGTTCTGACTAGCTGTCCCAGTGGCCCACAAGTGCACTGAAGGTACTTCCTCATTTACTAACACTGGAAGCTTCTTCCTGACAGCCCTGAGGCTAACAAAGGCAGGGCATGTGACCAGAGCAGTCAATTGCCTGGTGCTAGCTATGTGGGATGAACAGGACCAAGGGGGCATGGGAGGAAGGACTAAAGGCATTTACCACTATAACAATAAATGAGTCTTCACCTACATCTCATATGGATCCCAGAGTCTGATTGGTGGATTCTTGGCCTTCTTACCCCCTAATATTATCTAAGGGGAGGAGGAGGTAAGGGAACACCTGACCAAGACCGTTAACAACTTCTAAGCCACCTGCTTTAAACTCAGCAAACATCTACCACTTACCAAATGAGAAAACCACTTGTCCCATCTATTGGTGAGACAGGCTAGGCTGACTCCATGACTGGCTTCAAATTTGCAATTCAGGAGACTAGGCCTAAATGTCTGTTACCAAGAACTAGGCACCTCCATGTAAATCCAGGCCATGAACTTGAGATAATAAGATGGCAGGAGGCAAGCATAAGAACAAAAGGAACAGAAACCAAGAAAAAAATAAAGACTTTTCAGAGTTTAAAGAAAATGAAGCCACAACATACACAAATTTATGAGACACAATGAAAGCTGTTTTAAGAGGAAAACTCATAGTTCTTCATGCCTCAAAAAAGGAACAGGAGAGAGCATACACTAGCAGCTTGACAGTACACCTAAAAGCTCTAGGACAAATGGAACAAATTCACCAAAGAGTAGAGGGCAGGGCTGACATTAACCAAGTAGAAACAAAAAGAACTACACAAAGAATCAACCAAACCAGGAGCTGGTGCTTTGAGAAAATCAACAAGGCATATAATCCCTTAGCCCAACTATCTAGAGTGCACAGGGACAGTATCCTAATTAATAAAATCAGAAAGGAAAAGGGAGCCATAACAACAGAATCTGAGGAAATCCATAATATCATCAGATTCTACTACAAAAGCATATACTCAAGAAAACTGGAAAGCCTGGATGAAATGGACAATTTTCTAGACAGATACCAGGACCAAACTTAAATCAGGATCAGATTAAAGATCTAAACAGTCCCCTATCCCCTAAAGAAATAGAAACAATAATTAATAGTCTCCCAACCAAAAAAACCCAGGACCAGATAGGTTTAGTGCAGAGTTCTATCAGACCTTCAAAGACATAATTCCAATACTCCTTAAACTATTTCACAAAAATAGAAACAGAAGATACTCAACCAAATCATTCTAAGAAGCAGCAATTGATCTCTTACCTAAACAACAGAAAGAACCAACAAAGAAAGAGAACTTCAGACCAATTTTACTTATGAATATCGATGCAAAAATACTCAATAAACCTCTCGCAAACTGAATCCAAGTACACATCAAAACAATTATCCATCATGACCAAGAAGGCTTCATCCCAGGTATGCAGGGATGGTTTAATGTACAGAAATCCATCAACAGTTTATTGGCGTATCTACGGGCCGACATGCATCTCTCATAGGAGATAGTGCCGTCAACCCCAAAGCTCAGAAGTTAGGGGTTTATATAGGAAAGGAGTGGGGGTTACAGAAGGAATCTTGTGCGGCTTCACACAATTGGACAGTTTAAACCTCAACAGAATAGTTATGCATCAGTACAAGTATACCCGTAGATGGGGGCATCAGGAAGTCTGAGGGCCTGGTGCTTATCTAGGTCAGCCAACATCTGGTTAATATATGACTCCAAACTGAGTCAGGAGGTGCCAGGCCAGATGGTGTTGACTCAGCCGAGATAGCCCTGTTCTGTCCTTGCACTCTTTTTACCTATTTATCTATTTATTTTCTATTTATTTATTTATTTATTTATTTATTTATTTATTTATTTATTTTCTATTTATGGTCAAACTGTTCTCAGGAATGCCTTAACTACTGGCCTGCTAGAACATGCCTGGGCCTGTTTCTCTTTGTTCTCAGCCTCAGGCAGCTTCTTAGGCTCACAAACCACTTTCTGGTATATTTTACATAAATTGTAGGTCATAAATTTCATCTTTCTCTCAATGGCAGAATTAGAGAGGCCAATATGAAAATAACTGAAATTGTTAAGGACTGTAAGGTCTATCCAATGACATATGCAGTTGCCAGTGAAAGGAACTCCAATACTCAGAACTGGGACACCATATCAAGAGTCTATTGGGAAACAGACTTCACAGATGTCAAAGAAAATTCAGGTACAGTTTTTTACTATTGTTTTTAGATACCTTTTCAGGGTGACTGAGGCTTGCCAAACTTTGCCAGACTACAAAGAAACTATTAGGAAAGATTCTTCCAAGATATGGTTTTCCTAGGCTTTAGGTTCAGAAAATGGACCTGTAATTGTGTGCCAGGTAAATCAGGGATTAACTAACATTCTGGTGATTAATTAGAAACTTCATTGTGCTTACAGACCCCAAAGATGGGACAGGTAGAGAAGATAAATATAACCCTAAAAGAGACCTTAACTAAATTGACCTTAGAGACTGACAGTGACATAGTGACTCTTCTGCCCTTTGCTCTTTATAGAGTATGAAACTCTCCATACTAGATGGGACACCATACTTTTGAAATTATGTTTGGTTCATCACCCCCCTTTCCCCCAACCTATAGGCAGACGTTATTGCAGAAGCAGACAATAACTAGTTATTGGGCAGTTTCAAGGTTGTCCAGTGGATACATGAATATCTTTGGCTTAAACTTTCTGCTCTCTATGAAACAGGTCCAACTCCTGAGTCCCATTGACTCCAGTCCAGAGATAGGGTCCTAATTAAGAGATACTACCAGGGCTCACTAGAGCTTTGCTAGAAGGGCCCCTATGCTATCCTTCTGACCATGCCTACCACCCTGAAGGTAGAGAAAATTGCAGAGTAGATTTATCATACTCATGCTGGAATTGCAGACCCATTTGCCATTGAGGAAGAACCAGGCCAGCAGAGACAAAAGAAATAAAAGACTTCCTCTTCCAACCCTCTCAAGCTCATGTTACAATGCTCCTGATTAGCTTCCTCCACACATGTACTGCAGATCCCAACCCTCACCAGCCCTGTAATCTATTTTTTTCTTATATTGGATAGTTTATTTATTTACATTTCAAATGGCATTCCTTTTTCTGGTTTCCCCTCTGGAAAGCCCCTATCCCCTCCCCCTCCCACTGGTTCTGTGAGAGTGCTCCCCCACCCACCCTACTTCCTCCTTCCTGTCCTGGCTTTCCACTACACTGGGGCTTCAAGCCTTCATAGAACCAAGGCCCTCTCTTCCCACTGATGCCTGTCAAGGCCATCCTCTGCTGCATATGCAGCTGGAGCCACTAGTCACTCCATGTGTACTCTTCGGTTCGTGGTTTAGCCCCTGTAATTGCATCTGGGTCCTCATTAACCCCACTTCCTGGGTTATGTACCCAGGTACCAGGTTTCCATAATTTTCTGTTTTATGGTGGGTAAAAAGTGGGACCCCCACTCTCTAAAGCAATGTTGCAATTAAACATCAATGTCACGCTCAGGCTTGCAAATATCTTCTGGTATAAGAAAAAGACAAAATGCAAGAAAAATATCATATCAATTTTGTGGATAGTTCCAGTAAAAAGTTACTTTTATTAGTGCTGGGAACAGTTTTAGGAAATCCGTAGACTTCATTTCTCCCTGTGACAGGCATGCTGCATGTGAGGCTAGCAATGCTACTCTATGATAAACAAACTTGGAGGTGCTTTTATTCTTTCCTTCTATGAAATTGTAATTTAGAATACTGAACAAGCATCATTTTATACTGATACCTCTTTTTTCTGAATCATGTTCTCTCAGTTGATAAGCATGTTGGCATTGGATCAACCTTTCTAAAGTCATGGTGGCATAACCTCTAGTGCAGAACTAAGAGATACATTGACTTATTTCTTCTGATTTAAATTTAAACATACACTTGTCTGTTTCAAAATAGATAAAAATTTGTTAGATGACTTGAAAATGTGTTAATTGTTTCTAAAGGTGTCATTTTATGTTTATTGGTTATTCCAACACAATTAGTTACCATGCTTCATTTTTTTTTTTTTTGGTGCAATCAATATCAAATCTACTCTAAACTACTTTACTACAGTAAATAATCACACAAAAAATTGCTAAAGTAGGGTATATTCACCATCCCCAAAGGGAGTTTAACTGGCATTAAAAAGAAAATTACATCAAATTTGACAATTACAAATTAAACAAGTTTGCTGATCACAAGAGGCCATAATTTAACATTAATTCAAAATCATAATAATAGTAAAAGGGAAAGAAGGGAGGAAGAATGGGAATTTGAGATGAGAGGAAGAATTCCAGAGCTCATACAGGGGTGAAGACCCTTCCACATTACTCAGCAGTCAGCACCCCACACGTATATCTCGACAGCAGGCAAAAACATTTAGAACGAGACTGTGATAGAATTAATATTTGTAGATATGGGCTTTTCTACTCTAAAGTCTTCCTTTAAGGAAGCAAAGAAAATATAAGGAAAATTTGATATTTTGTATTCTGTGCATTTTTTCATTCTTCTGTTTTCATAAATCAGAACCAACATGAAATTTAACATCAGAACCATTTGTTCTTACTGCAGGTGAATGATATTTATAATGTACAGTCATAATTTCTACAGATTTATAGCTTTGTTATTGTTAAAAAAAACAAATTGGTTTGCATTAGGCACTTATTCCAGATCTTTGAAAGTTCATCTTCATCCATCTCTGTGATTCTAAGTATCTTGTAATCAGAGGACACTAACTACATCTTTTTGTGACTAGCTAATTCAAAAAAATTGCTTGGTTTTTACCCAGGGGTAATATTAGTCAATTATTAAGCCAATTTATTTTCTATTTTTATAAGATTTTCCTTTATTATTTAAATGAGTTCCAAAAATTTTAACTCAATATTACTGAAGTAAGTTTAATTTATGTCTAAATGCTACTAGAGATAGAGTAAATTATAAATATTTGAAAGCCTGTATCTTAGTATTTTCAGTACACGTGCAGAATGATATATACAGTTTGATAACATAAGTATCTGTACATGTTTATTAGTGTGTATTTGAAAAATTTATGTCTGAAGTTGTTTAGTTACAATGAATAAGTGACTGATACAGGATAAAGAAAAAGCAGTTTGGCAAGACCATTTGATGTACGCAGACATAGATTGGGTCCTATACAACTTCTGATTTAAAAAGAAAACTTGAAGGCACATGATGTGACTAAGAGCCTTATCTGGAATTGGAGTGGACTATATTTGTAAAATGCAAAAGAAGCTCATTTGTAGATTTGAAAATATACCGGGATTAATTTTAACTTCTATTGGTCACAATTTTGTGATTTCTTGTGTTGGCTCAATTTTCAAGATATATGAGTTTATTTTTCTTCTTATATTCAGTTCTTAAAATACTGTATCTACATTGATTTTTTTCACTAGTCACACAAACAGGTATTCTTTAATTTATTCAGAACTAAATAAGACTGCAAAAGTAGAAAACTGAACAGGAGAAAAGGCTAGTAAATGTGTGCAGAAAATGACATTTCTATCAGCGGTTCTCTTTGTTGGAATTTCTGAATTGTGAACTGCATATCATTTAGCTTCAACAAAGGCACTTAGAAACAACCATTCAATAATGACCCTCAGAAATCTAAGGGATATGAAGAACCTTTTGACTCCTTCATGTAATGCAGGAAATTAGTCTTTACGTTATAATTACAATTGATATGGAAACTTTCCACTTAAACAATTCTAAATAAAATCCTAACCACTAAGCCAATGTTAAAATTGTATACATTTCAACCTCTACACCTAAGGTTTATTACTTTTTATTTTTTTAATTGTAATATAATTGAATAATTGTCCCTTTTGTCCCTTTGAACCTTCCCATATAGGAATAGTTGAATGAGTTTTCAGAACACATATAAAGTGAATACCAGATGCAAAGTTTCTATATAGCTTCTGGTAAATTATAAATTTCTAGGATCAAGAACTTGAACTTCACCATATTATGATAGCATAATGTACAATCCTATTCAGCAAAAACACAATCAAATATGATGTTATACATGATTTAAGTAGATTACTATGTGATGCATTAAATGTAACCTCATACAGAAGTGGAATATATGAGTATGAAGAACTTCTTAGGAGTTTTGTCACCCAGTTTTATTCCAAAGTAAACATCCATGCCTGCTGATATTCAATAATCCTGAAAAGGAATAAACTCTCTGTTTATCTTTTAGCTTTAAAAAGAAATCACAAAATCATTTGGAAAGTATATTTTCTTTAATAATATTAAAACATAACTCATGAATTATTTGATATACAGAAATCCTTATATTAATAATTATGAAATATAAAATTTTAATGTATGGTGTCAACTGATATCTTCGGGAAGCTGTCTCATGAGAGGGCATGTGGTGTTTTCTGAAAACAGAAACATGGGAGGGTGAATGCCTCCTCCACTAGCAGCTGACACTTGTAACATAAAGTCAGTTGGCAGCACACTCAAGTATTCTCACAAACACTATAAGTAAGCACAGTGAATTTTCATTACCTTCATGTTGCTTCAATTCTCAGCAACATTTTCATGTAAAAGCACACCAAGATCTAAGGCAATGAAAGCAAAAATTAACAAGCATGACTTCTTCAAATAAAACTAATCTCCTATAGAGCAAAGGAAATTACACAATGAAGGGATTGTCTAAGGTCCAGGAGAAACATATTTCAGTGTGTGTTTGATAAGGAGATGACATAGACACTGTTGCAAAGAAGCAAGGGAGAAGTCTGGAAGGGAGAGTGTAGGAGAGAAAGTGGGGTCAGGGGAAGAGAGAGAGACTGAAGGATACACACACACTAAATGGAATGTGGATCAAAGTTTAGAGTACTCACCTAGTGTGCTTGATACCCTGCTTTCATAGTGTTACTATGAAAAAGATAAAAATAAAAATGAAATAAAATTATCCATAATACATGAAAAAAGCAAATTTTAATTGTCAAAATTAAAAAGAGAAATTAAAAAGAGATAATCTCATACTCTTAAGATAGTACAGGTCTATGTTATGTATGCAACCATGAGTGTTTAAGAATATCCATACACACACACACACACACACACACACACACACACACACACACACAAAGTGAAAGTAATATAGAGTTAAATATATTTTAGGGGCAATAAAATAAAATAAAATGGAAGGGGAAAAAAAGAAGGATTCATAAAAGCTGTCCTGAATATCAACATCTCAGACATGTGAATGTCTTTACTCTCTTTCCCACTCCTCCAATCCATACATTCCTCACCTTTAGTTCTCAGTTACTTCTTATATCTCACAAACCATCTTCAGTGAAAGATTTGCTTTAAAACTTTGAAGAGATATAATCCGTTATCTGTACAATAAATACATTTTATACATGGAAATAGAAAAAGGGCAAAAGCTGTTAACTACTAAAGACAGGGGAACAGACAAAATAGAAGAATATTAAAAAGGATATACCTGGAATGGAATATGGCTCCTGACCAATAATTGTTCCTTTCTGAAAGAACTGCAGTGACTAGACTGGAGAAGAGTCTGAGCAAAAGGAGGTCCAGTGACAAACCCAAATTGGGATCCGGCTCAAGGGGAGGTCCCAAGGCCTGGCACTATTTCTGAGGCTATGGAGCACTCACAAAAGGGAGCCTATCATAATGGCCCTCAGAAAGAACCAACAAGCAGCTGAACGAGTCAGATGAAGATATTTGCACTCAACTAATGGACCCCTGTGGTTGAACTAGGGAAATACTGGAAGAAGCTGAGGAGGAGAGTGACCAGAAATCTCAACTGAACTGAACCCCTGAGATCTCTCAGACACAGGGCCACCAACCAGGCAGCATACACCAGATGGTATAAGGCCCCCAACACATATACAGCAGAGAACTGCCAGGTCTGGACTCAGTCAGAAAAGATGCACCTAAACATTAAGAGACTGGAGGCTTCAGGGATTGGGGAGGTCTCCTTCGGTGGGAGTTATAGGGGTGGGGGTGGGGAATGGGGGTTGAGGGGGGTTGAGGGTGTAGGGACATCTTCATGGAGATGGGGATATGAGGAGGAGGTATAAGATGTGGAACACTGAGAGGGTGGACCAGGAGGAGTATAAAAGCTAGACTGTAATAAATCATTAAATAAAATTTAAAAAAAAGAATATGACCCCTGTGACAAGCAAAATTGTAAAGTACAATCACAATTGTACCTTGCATGATAAAGGAACAAATTAAAATGTTACAAAAATATGAACATAAATTCCTTAAATTCTTTCCCCCCTTTTTAAAAAAATTAAAAACAATTTTATTAGATATTTTCTTCATTTACATTTCAAATGCTACCCCAAAAGTCCCCTATATATTCCCCCTGCCCTACTCCCCAACCCACCTACTCCTGCTTCCAGAAAATGTGGGATTTTTTTGCAAACATAATAAATAATGTTTTTAATTTTCCTAAATATGAAAGTTTAAAAGTATGCATAATAAATATCCAGGCTAAAATCTACTATTTAATACTTTTCAATGTTATCTCACATTGTATAGACATCCATTGTCCATCAATGTAAAGATACAATATCCCTTTTTAAAATCTGAAATGCTTAACTAACTTCAGAACCCATTATGTAATCCTTATTAATTTGAATAACTGAGGTTTCTCATTTGTCATTCTGCATCCAATATTATTTTGAAATAAATCATTAAATCAAAGGACACCACAGATAAATTGATAAGACAAAGAAAAGCATCTGCTTGTGATAAATAAAGTAGATTATCACTAATATTGCAAAAGTTCAGAAATCATAAAGGCCTCTCTACAGGTGCTAATTCTACTACTTGAATGAAATTAATAAGACTCTATAAAACAGCAGGAGATCCTCAGATTACAGAAGTAATCAGCAAGAAAATTTATTGTGGTTTCACGAGGCATAAGATGTTTGTATAATATATGCAAAAGTGGTACTTTATTCTCTGCAGTGAACAATACTCAATACTTAGAATAGAAAAATATTTAATAGTTTGACACCTCTTGAGGCATAGTTTTGAAAAGTTGTTCAAGTGTGATTAATTTGCCTAAACACAATTCGACAACTGAGCAGTGCTGACTCACTCTTAAATACTGAAGGGCCTTCCTCATTAACGGAGAAATTAGTGGAAGATTAGTGGGAAATAATGAGACATTAGTGTGTGAGACAGGACAATGATATTTTCACATTGTAATAGAGCACAAAGTCCAGAGAAACCTGGAGCACAGACTTCAGAAACTTGACACTCAATAAATAACACCACGAAATGAATTATAAGAAATGAAATTGAAAGACACGATATCGAGATTGGGAAGGAGCTATCCATGAAGCCAGTATTATTTATAATATAATCCTTCTAACAGGAACTGAAACATAGTAACTAGATTGTAGACTATGAACTGCTATAACTTGTACAATATATCTGTTATACTTAACTGGATGTCATTTATTTTCCTTGTATGAGTTACTCCATATATCATAAATAAAACTTAATGTCATATGTTTATATATATACACACATATATAATTTTGTTATATATAAATATATGTTATATATGTGTTTATGATATTATATAATAGAAATTATACACATATTGAAATAAGGTCATTTGTCTATATTTGCTAGATAAAATATATTTTTCTCTTCTATATATATGTTCATTATTAATGAACACGTCTTTAAAGCTCAAAGAACATACGCATTTGATAAAACCTTATACGACAGGTATACTTATACTCATACACATTACACATCAGTAACTATATACTTAAAAGGTCTTACAAAACACATTTGTGTTTAAATAACTCACTTATCACAGTAACATCCTACAATAAACCATGGCCACTGAGAATCTTTTTGCTTTTTGTTTTGTTTTATTTTTGTTTTCTCTATAATTTGAGATAATCATTTTTATTTTTTATTAGACCGGACTTACTATGTGGCCCTGGCTGTTTAATAACTCACTCCTGTACATTATACTGGCCCCAAACTCACAGACATCCACCTGCCTATGTCTGAGGGCCAAGAATAATGGCATGTGTGAATGTGCCCAGTTTGGGATTAAAATTTGATTATAGTATTTTCTTTTTATTTTACTCCTTCCAAATGCCACCAAATCTGTCTCCATGCTTTCTTTCAATCCATTGCATCTTTTTAAAAGCTAAGTATTGTATGCAAATATATATATATATATGTGTGTGTGTGTGTGTGTGTGTGTGTGTGTATTCCTAAATATAACCTGTTTACTCCATATAATGACGCACTTGTGTTGAAGTGATTCAGTTATTCTTAAAATGTAAATTGTAAGTGTTTTAAGTTGGGATTATTTGGAAAGAGGAATTGCCTTCCATTATGAACTTATTCTTTTTTTAAATATTTTTATTAGGTATTTTACTCATTTACATTTCCAATGCTATCCCAAAAGTTCCCCATACCCCAACCCCCACTCCTCTACCCACCCACTCCCACTTTTTGGCCCTGGCGTTCCCCTGTACTGGGGCATATAAAGTTTGCAAGTCCAATGGGCCTCTCTTTGCAGTGATGACCGACTAGGCCATCTTGTGATACATATACAGCTAGAGTCAAGAGCTCCGGGGTACTGGTTAGTTCATATTGTTGTTCCACCTATAGGGTTGCAGATCCCTTTATCTCCTTGGGTACTTTCTCTAGCCCCTCCATTGGGGGCCCTGTGCTCCATCCAATAGCTGACTGTGAGCATCCACTTCTGTGTTTGCTAGGCCCCGGCATAGTCTCACAAGAGACAGCTATATCTGGGTCCTTTCAGCAAAATCTTGCTAGTGTATGCAATGGTGTCAGCGTTTGGAGGCTAATTATGGGATGGATCTCTGGATATGGCAGTCTCTAGATGGTCCATCCTTTCGTCACAGCTCCAAACTTTGTCTCTGTAACTCCTTCCATGGGTGTTTTGTTCCCAATTCTAAGAAGGGGCAAAGTGTCCACACTTTGGTCTTCATTCTTCTTGAGTTTCATGTGTTTAGCAAATTGTATCTTATATCTTGGGTATCCTAAGTTTCTGGGCTAATATCCACTTATCAGTGAGTACATATATTGTGAGTTCCTTTGTGATTGTGTTACCTCACTCAGGATGATGCCCTCCAGGTCCATCCATTTGCCTAGGAATTTCATAAATTCATTCTTTTTAATAGCTGAGTAGTACTCCATTGTGTAAATGTACCACATTTTCTGTATCCATTCCTCTGTTGAGGGGCATCTGGTTTCTTTCCAGCTTCTGGCTATTATAAATAAGGCTGCTATGAATAGAGTGGAGCATGTGTCCTTCTTACTGGTTGGGACATCTTCTGGTTATATGCCCAGGAGAGGTATCACGGGATCCTCAGGTAGTACTATGTCCAAAATTTTGAGGAACTGCCATAGTGATTTCCAGAGTGGTTGTACCAGCTTGCAATCCCACCAACAATGGAGGAGTGTTCCTTTTCAACACATCCTTGCCAGCATCTGCTGTCACCTGAGTTTTTGAACTTATTCTTTTGGTCCACTCTCAGAATAATTTTTGGAAATAAGAAACATGTATTCAAGAAAAATAACATGGCAAGTAAAGACTTTACCTATTTTAAAATTGAAAACTTTCACTTTAATATTTTATTAGGATATATATGATTTTCAGACAACTATTAAGAATACAATAGCAAGGCCAAATGACTATGAAACAAGAACTACACAAATTAACCTCAGTGTTCAGGAGGCTTAGGCAGGAGAAGCAGTGTTTAGGGGCATCTCTGCAGCAACCTATCTTCAAGGTCAACCTAGAGAATAAGAGACCAAAACTCCTAATCATTATAGAGCAGTGTTGAGGGTACGGGAGAAGATAAAGAAGAGAAGCAAACATAATAATATGTAATATGTCAGACACTTTTTCAAATGCACTTAATCAATTCCTGTTTACAAAAACAACTACTTAATCCCACCCTGTCAGGAGACAAGGAAATAGGTATGGTTATGTACCCTTCTCAAGAAAGAGAACAGATTTGATGACAAGTGGTTTGGGGGTGTGATTTGTTTATTTGGACTTTTATCTCTGGTTTTCTGGATCATACTCTGGATGCTTATGTAATACAGTTTTGTTCCCTTTTATATAATGCCTGAGAGTCTGATGCCCTTAAAGAATGGCTTGTGAAACTGCTGCTTTCATATTGCTTGGTGTGAAAACTTCAAGTTTCCTTCCTGTGTAAAGTTCTTTGATTTTGCCTCTTTACTTCTTCCCTAACTCACCAACCAGGATACTCAAAAGTCACATCTTGTCTGATACAGTTAAAGAACAAACAAAGCAAGCAACAAAAACAATAAAAATGGGCCAGAAGTAATGGCTCAGTGAATAAGAGCATTTGCTCATCTTGCAGAGAATGTGGGTGCGCTTCCCAGAAACTGCACAGTAGCTCCAAACTTTTAAAATTGCAATTCTCAGCCATATGATGACTCCTCTGGATTTAGACAAACACACAAACACATAAACAGTAATAAATACTTAATTTAAAATAATAAAGTTAACTGTAAAACTAGATATTTTACCAAAATAGTATATACCTGAATAACAAATTGTAACAATAATGTGTGAAAAAGTCATGATATTTAAAATTCTAACAATTCTAGACTTAATTGTATTCTGTTTCTTTTCCAAAAGTATTATTAAGATGATAAACTGCCCTCACGAACCATCAATCATTAGAGAGAATATGTCCTTCTGGAATAGTCTTCCATCTTCCTAACATGCCCCACCAATGAAGCTTAGAAACAAACGACAGCTTACTTTAAATATTCAAGCTAAGAAATATCTGTTCACAACGATTATGAAAACTTTAAAAGCCAATTTTTAGTAAATTTGATTTATTATTGTTCATGTATATACATTTTAAGTGTTTTAAATGTAAGCTTTGAATATTTTAAATATTTTTAACTTGGGGTCATTTGGTAGGAGGCATGAACTAAAATTATATACTTTTTTTTTTTAAATTTTTTTTAGTTAAGTGACCAAAGCAAGAAGAAAATTGCTGAGATTTTGCAGTTGTTTTGAATCATAACTAAATTAATCCTGACTCTGGAAATTAAAGTTCTAAACACAAAGCCCTACAACTTTAATCATCATGTTAAAATAAATAATTTTAACAGCAAACACATGCCCAACATTTTTTATACGACTTGGACTGCTATATCTCTACCCTTTGCATATTTCTTTGTGGTGCTTCAGTCAAACAGATATGAAAGCTGAGATTCTGACAGTCCACTGTTTTACTAGAACTAAACCTAAGTTTAACCATATCCATTTGTTCACATGTGCTATTTTCTTTTAGTACATATCTCTAGTGTTTGGAAAGTAACTTGATATCCAATCTATACCTGTTATAGTTAATTTAAGATGAATAGTTAAGTTTTTGATTGAAAGTGCTGTATTTAACAAATCACCAGCAAAATGCATCGCTATCAAGATGCAAAATCTCATAAGTGTCTATTGATTCCAAGCAGAGTACACAGACAACATGTATAAATATGCTCACTCCAGTTTTTTTGTTTTATTATTCTAGTTAAAAACACATTTCTACATCAGAAAAAGAATTAGAATAAAATTAGACAAAGTTCAATATCATTAGAACTATTGCACAGATTTAATTGCTACTCAATGTCTTAGTTAATTAAGGAAATTTGAATTTCCTTTATACCTTACTTAATAATTACTGTGAGCCTTAAGGGACAGAATGGCCTTCCTAAACTTTGAAGTGCTCTGTCCTATTGCTGAAACAGAGAGGGAAACATTGGTAATATCTGAGACACAAGTGTATATATTTTATAGGCCTCCAGAATATTAAAAAATGCAGTCTACATTGTGTAAAATGAAGAAGTCATTTTAGTTCAGTGGTAAGGATGGTTTCACCCTAACAAAACAATCTGCACATAACTAGAGATGGAGGAGAAAAGAAAAGAGATATGAAATTCCTTAAAGAGAAAATGATGAATAAGAGGCAGTATAACTTAGCCAGAGAAAGGAGTGTGACCACGCAGTTGCAGATAGGCATGGGAACTATGTCACATGCAAGAGCATGTTAGACATTTGAACCTGACTCTGAAAGATGTCATATAATGCAATTTAACTTTTAAAATATATCAAGGTATTGCTATATTTATGACATTATAAAGGAAAACCATAAAAATAGAATTTTACAAAAGAGAATACTATTCATTTGGGATTTGGATGGAATATTATCGAGACATGTCCTAGAGGGAGCAGAGTACCAGATTAAGTAAACAAAACTCAGTGGTATGTAAAATATGGAATGCAAGTAAAATGTGGAATCTAAACACAGACAGAATTTGCCTAAAGACATGGGACTTATTAAAACACTTTACAGAATAAGCAGAGAAAGAATGAAGATCACAGCTATATTTGACTAAAGCTCAGAAAATGAACAATAATGCATAGCCAGGGAACATGGAGACATGTCATCAAGAATGGTGATGAATGTGAGCACACAGGCAGTCTGGAATGCAAAGGCAAAAGTTTTGAGTGCTGACTTAGTAAAGATTTTTAAAAATGTTCCAGTAAATAATGTACTATTTTACTATATATTGCTGCAGTTTTACAGTGGATGGATTTTGTTATGTTGTCTTCCAATTGGTGTTCCATCCACAGTCTGTAGGCAAATACTTGAGTGGGAGTAAATCATATGATGCAGAATGTAAATGCACCATTTTATTTAGTTTGTGAATGACAAGTAAGTTGTTTACTCCTACCTTACCCTGTGGAATCTTTACTTCACTTGCCTAGATTATGAAAGCAAATATAAGCATCTCTCTTCATCTGTTAATTTGCAGTATTTTAAAAACCTCTAGGTGATTAAGAAAATTTCTCTACAAATAGGGTAAGAAAAATAAAATTATAGACTTTTAGTGACTGTTAACAATTTATTTGTATTATGTTTATGAAGGGTACAAAGCATTCAAGCTTAGTACTTTTTGTAGGACACTCTCAACCACACCAACCTGAGAATAATTTGGTGTGTGCTCTTAAAATTAGAATAAGGTATGTACAAAGGTAACAAGGAAGAAACTATGTGGCTAAATATTTTTCAGAAACATTATACATTGAATATTGAAACAACTGTATTTGTTTTCTATTACTGACACAACAAATTTCCAGAAGCATAGCTTATATGAATATAAAGGTTTTATCCTGTTGTTCTGAAGGTTTCAATTTTGTATAGAACCTTCATGGATTAAAATCCAGTTACTTCCAGAGATGTGTCCCTTCTGGAGGCTCATCAGAAGAATTTACTTTCCCAGGCTCTTTGTTTGTTTGGTTTGGTTTGTGTTTGTTTGTTTCTTTGTGTTTTTGACGTCTCTAGGTTCTCAGAATTCCTTCCTGGCGATTAGGATTCAGAATGTTTGCAAGATTCAATACCTCTGTGAGGACCATAAAACTTTTCATTCCATCTCATAATTCTGCTTGGGGTCAGAAACACTCCACTCTCTTGCTGCTCTTGACACAGTATAAAGTGTGTCACATAAATGAAACTACCTCGAGTCATTACATAATTAAAATTGTTTCAATATCCCTTCAGATTGTTAAATGATCTTGGTAATAATCTAATCAAAATCATCACTCCAAAAGTTCTCAGAAATTTTTAATGTATTTGAAAACAACTGTCAGTTCCCAAATTTCAAGCAATTCTGAAAAATTATGTGAGTTAGAGGGTAATTAGACAAATGTTGATATATTTCCAAAATATTTTTCAGAAAGGAAATATTTTCATAAATCTTTCCTTTCAGTGCCATAGCAGCTGAGACAGTAACCTAAAATATATGCAATCATGAAACATAGAGGAAAGCAGTCTTTGAGAATATATATGTGTGCGCAATTCTAATTTACGAATCATAAAAATACTGATTTCAGATGCCTATAAAATAGGTATCAAAAATCATTTTTCAGTTTCTTTAAAGTTAAATTACAAAATGTGAATGTTTTAAGAGGCATTTTTACATTAATTATTTTAAGATAAACTGTAGAAATCCACCTCATGCTAGCTAGCTATTACAAATCACCAAGCAGTTTAACACCAAGGGGTGCTGACAACATCCTTTAAATATGTGCTGTGATTTATTCATGAGGTAAAAATGTAAAACCACCTGAAAACAATATAAATACATGTGAATCATATGGACTCCATGACAATCCTCTCACAGATTTCCTAAAGTTTGTCTTCTCAGTACTACAAGTATGTATCATATAAAACGAAACAGATTCATAGGGATATTGTCTTGGTCAGTGTGAGGGAACACACGAGCACAAAACGTAGGGTAGCTTCTAAACAATGAGGAAAAAGTGAAAATCTCAGAATGACAGGCCAATTAAGTTCTTCATGGGCTTTCTTTATATAGCCAAACGCTTCCTGTGTTCTCACAAGACTAAGGAAAGAAGTCAGTTAACTTTGGGATTCCTGTAAGCTCACTAATTCCATTCATGAGAGTCCACTCTTGGGACATCATTTCCTCTGCTCAGCTCCAATTCTAAGTGGATCAATAGAAATACCTTAACCCTGTGAATGCTAGACGGACACAAACATTAAGTTTGTAATATTTGTTTTTAATATATACTTCAGATACTGCGAGAGGCCAAATTTATGAGAATGACTGTCACTCGCTTCAACTGAACTAAATTCAGTTCCTGATAGGCTGCACCTGGGTATAGTGAAGGGTCAAATTTTGCTCTCAGCTAACCAGGCAGCTGAAACAGTCCACAACAATCAGCTCTGTAGAATACATTTTAGACAAGGTAAGAACATCAACTCAATATACCCACAAACATGCATTTTGTATGGATATAATATTTTCTACATCATATGATAAAACCCTCATATTTGATAAGAGAGCATTGGTGTTCTGTTTTCATGAGACTGATATTCCAAATGTCAAGGAAAGAACAAATAATGCACACAATCGAAGTTGAAAATGAGCAAGCCATCTCTTTTTAAACCAATCACTCTTCTATGAAGTGGCTGTGTGAGTTTCTGAAAAATAATTTTACAAATGAGTATCAGTGGAAGAGAGAACATACAGGAATCTGGGGAGTGATGGATATTTAGCAGATGCAAATAGCTAAGAACATTGAAGAGGATGGCTTTCTCGTCTTTTAGAATAGATAAGGCTACCCCAGGCTTGGAGACCTCTCAGGCTATTTTACAGAACATTTTGGGAGTCAGAGTTTGCTGTCTTGTTTTAGGTAAATAAAGGAAAGCACACCATACATATAAGTCTTTCCATAGAGGAAGTAACTCAACATGCTAAATTAAATGATGTTAAGAGCTTCACATCAGAGGACAGCCACTGGCAGAGTCATCCCGAGAACAGAGATGTAAACCTCCTGGAATTCATATGCAGCCTTTCTTTCTAGGACAAAAAAGTGATTTTGACACACACACAACATCCAAACTGATAACCAAATGACAAAATCCAAAAATGAAAGGACTCCTAGCTACTTACTTGAACAACAGGTTTTGTCTCAGTAAAGCCTTCCTCATGTTGGCTGGAAATGCCTGCCTTGCATACATGCCTTTTCCAATTCATTCCCCTATTATTTGCATTTCTCATGCTTCAGTGTTCTATAGATAGCAGGAAAATCAAAGCCAAATCCCTTGTGGTAATCATGTGACAAGCATCACACTCTGAGGGTGAAGCTATGGACTTTGCTGTAAACACTCAGTACCTCCATGAAAAATTACCCACTGGTGGATCAAAAATAAATAAGTAAATCAAAAGAAGATGAAATAAATCTGTATACCTTCTTTTTTATCTATTATACAGTGTTGTAGGAGAAAATGTATTAGCAGCCCTCATGCCTATTTTTATGCTTTATGGATTTTGTAAATGTTCATCAATTACCTAACAAAATTTACAATTCACTGAAAAAGAAAGCCTTCTGTCACTTCAGATTATAAGAAACACAATTATAAATGAGTTATGTAATGAAATGTTTTGTATTCTGAATGTCAGTGAATTTTAAGTACATAATTGCAAACAGTGAGTTCCTGAAATCACCAAATCTAACAGCATCTACAAACAGGTTTTGCTTTTATGCTGGTCTGTTAATCCACACAATAATTGAGTCCATTAAAGTGATGTCTTAGACTGAAAGTTAGACCTTCTAATTCCTGTTCCTGTCAATGTGTTCATGTACATATTAGCAGGTAGTCATTTTTATAATTATGATGACTTACTCTGCTGTAAAGTTACACTGTTTTCCTGACTAGATGTTACTGTCAAAGCACCATAGTCTCCAAGCTGAAGGAAAAATCATTTTCTTTCTGAAAAACTACCTGTTAGGGAACTAAATTTGCTTGCTCCAGTGTCTTCCATGTGAATATACTTTCCATAATTAATTCTGATTCAATGTTTAGCAAAGGTTGTAACTAAGCTAAAAATGTAGATTAGATTTATGCTTACACTAGGCATTCTGTAATCATGGATGAAACTTCTTGAACATAATTTGAAAAGTATCTAATTCACTCAAAAACTCTATTATTTCATGAAACTCCATTTTTCATATAGAAAGTATATATAATAATCAAAAATGCTAAACAACACTCAGATAAAAAAATGTAGTTAAAAGTACCTAAGACTGATTTAGAAGGAGCAGGAATTTTCCAATTAAAACTTGCACTTCTGGGCTGCACTTCATTCTGTTACTCATCTAATGAGACATGCACACAAGGACAGAGGGACTCCAGGACAGGCTGTAATGCTCAGCCCTGCATCTGGAAAACCCTACAGTAGTAATTTTTATTCTTGAATTTCTGTTTGAAAAGAAAGTACTGTACTGCCACCTTCTGACAAGCTTCTTCTTTCTTAAGAAGTATTTTAGTCCTGAATGGTGCTTGCATTGCTTACATGATTTTAATATACTCTATCCTTTCAAAGAATAAAAGATTAGAATGTCTCAAAATTTTTCTTGGGCATTTATTGACTGCTCTAGGTGCTATGTAAAAATAAATGAAGCAGCATGTTTTGGGTTTGAAAAATAAACATAGCACCCATTAAGACCTACAGATTATTGATCATACCCATCCCATGTAGTTGGAGAGAATCTCAGTAACTCAGCAAGTATGTGGTATTCACAGGAACTATATTCAGTTTTCAGAAATAAGCCATCTCTAAAATGTTATATTCTTGTTTGTCCCCTTTCTACACAATGTCTTTAGTCAATGATCACATAATCTTTGTGATTTGTTTCATTGATTCTCTGTGCATATGATATAAGTAAAATAAATGTGATTGACAATATGTCTTATGTTTTCACAAAATTCACATTGCTTCTTTATCTTTTATTGTTAGGGAGAACATGTTTATTTTGTTGTTGTTGTTTTGTTTTGTTTTTGTTTTTGTTTTTGCAACGTTTTATTAGATACTTCCCATATCTCGGCTTACCCAAAAGTTAAAAACAAAAGAACATCAACAAACATGGGAGAACAAGATGAAATTATGGCTGGTCCACTGGACATTTTTAAAGGATTTGGAAAAATTCTCTTTCAAAAACATCCATTCAGATTATAAAACATAAAAGTTAATGCAAAGCTTTCATTTCCACTTGGCTATTATTCAAGAATATGAAGGTACAGAAGATGCTGACAGAGACACTGTCTAACACAGCCCATGAATTATATAATGGATTAGCGCAGGACACTGTCCTGGCTCAATAAGTGATTGAACTTGTAATTTTAAATTCACATGTCCTATTGGGATTTTTTTTTTTTTTACCTCAGAAGATTTTTAAAAATTTTTATTTTAGTTACAGTTTATTTAAGTAATAGATTTTCTGTAATATATCATAGCTACCTCTCCAGAAAAATTGGCAAATATTAATGTATTTAAGAATTACAAAAAAAAAGTACCTCAAGTGAAAGAAATTAAAACAGAACAGGCTTCCTTTAACAATAGAAAAATTTAAATGATCACAATAGAAAACGTTGTCTATTAATCCCCAGAGCAAAATTTATGCTTTCTTTTAATATACTTTGGATATATTTGCTTTGTGTCTAAAGGTGTTTCAGATGCTTATTAAAATCCAAATTAACTAGGATGAGAAAGCCCTTACCTAAGTTTAGATAGATAGCAGATGGTAGACAGATAATTGATAGTTAAATATATGATAGATAGATAGATAGATAGAGAGAGAGAGAGAGAGATAGATAGATACATACATACATACATACATACATACATACATACATATGATAGGTGATAGACAAATAGACATATATAGAGAAAAGCAGAGAAAGAAAATGATAAACAAGGAATGGAAGGAAGGAAGGAAAGAAGGGAGGGAAGGAGGGAGGGAGGAAGGAAAGAAAGGAGGGAGGGAGGGAGGGAGGGAGGGAAGGAAGGAAGGAAGGAAAAGAGAGAGAAGAGAGAGTTCAGGGTGTGTAAAGAGTAAGATATAGGAGGATATTTATAAAATAAAGTTATCTTGTAAGAACTTTTAAGTAAAATAGTAATTGACTTAAATATTAATCAATGTATCTTAACTACTTGAATGGTTTAGATATAAATATAAAATGGTAATTACAAAAGTCAAATTTATCACAAATTTTAAAATAATCAAATTTGGGGTGTCTATCAAAATCATCATTTAGTAGGATTAGAAAAAGATAAAATCAAAGTTCTAGTAATTTCAGGAGGTGAGCAGGTAATCATGGTTGGGAAAGTCTCTTTTTAAACATTTTAGGTTCATTTAACCCCCTACAACCATATACAGATATTGTCTGATGCCATGATATATTATGTAGTGTCCTAGAGTTTTTTGATGTTACTATCTACCAACGCTTTAGTGATACAAATATTTAATTTAAAAAAAAACAAACAAACAAACAACCAAGCTGTATTTTCTCTAGCCAAACGGCAATGTTTGCTTTTTAAAATATTCAAACTATTCCTTTAAATTAGTATATTTTTTACAATTTTTGAGATTGCAATTTAATTACAACATCCCTTATTGGTTACTGTAGGCTTATATTCATATGTGTGTATACATACACATACATATATGCATATATATACATAAATATTTTATATTGACTTCACATAATATTACTTTTATGTATGTATGTTTTCAAGTTTGACTATTGTCACTATACAGGTAATTGGTGTGCTCTTCCCTGAGGAGAGACACTACTCCTGCTCCCAGCTTTACTCATTGGCCTATATGAGACAGTTACATTTTGATTGTCCTGTAATTCATTACTTAAACTCTCAGTTACTCCCCTTCTGACTTTTAAACAGTGAAATCCAAAGTCACTGTACACAAATAGAATTGCTTTTTATGTATTTAAACACTGTTTTTCAATTTACATACAGCCTTTACAAAATACACATCTTTAGCACTGCTGTGGTTTTTCAACCTTGGATAGCAAAAACTCTTCTCAAGGATAAAAGAACCTCTGGTGGAATCTCCATGCCCGACCTAAAGATGTACTACAGAGCAATTGTGATAAAAACTGCATGGTACTGGTATAGCGACAGACAAGTAGACCAACGGAACAGAATTGAAGACCCAGAGATGAACCCACACACCTATGGTCACTGGATCTTTGACAAGGGAGCTAAAAACACCCAGTGGAAAAAAGAGCATTTTCAACAAATGGTGCTGGCACAACTGGCTGTTATCACGTAGAAGATTTCAAATTGATCCAGTACTATCTCCTTGTACTAAGGTCAAATCTAAGTGGATTAAGGATCCCCACATAAAACCAGAGACACTGAAACTTATAGAGGAGAAAGTAGGGAAAAGCCTCGAAGATATGGGTACAGGGGAAAAATTCCTGAATAGAACAGCAATGGCTTGTGCTGTAATATCGAGAATCAATAAATGGTACCTCATAAAATTGCAAAGCTTCTGCAAGGCAAAAGACACCGTCAATAAGACAAAAAGACCACCAACAGATTGGGAAAGGATCTTTACCTATACCAAATCAGACAGGGGACTAATATCCAATATATATAAAGAACTCAAGAAGGTAGACTCCATAAAATCAAATAACCCCATTAAAAAATGGGGCTCAGAACTGAACAAAGATTTCTCACCCGAGGAATACCGAATGGCAGAGAAGCACCTGAAAAAATGTTCAACATCCTTAATCATCAGGGAAATGCAAATCAAAACAACCCTGATATTCCACCTCACACCAGTCAGAATGGCTAAGATCAAAAATTCAGGTGACAGCAGATGCTGGCGAGGAATTGGAGAAAGAGGAACACTCCTCCATTGCTGGTGGGATTGCAAGCTTGTACAACCACTCTGGAAATCAGTCTGGCAGTTCCTCAGAAAATTGGACATAGTACTACCGGACGATCCAGCAATACCTCTTCTGGGCATATATCCAGAAGATGTACCAACCGGTAAGAAGGACACATGCTGCACTATGTTCATAGCAGCCTTATTTATAATAGCCAGAAGCTGGAAAGAACCCAGATGCCCCTCCACAGAGGAATGGATACAGAAAATGTGGTACATTTACACAATGGAATACTACTCAGCTATTAAAAAGAATGAATTTATGAAATTCCTAGGCAAATGGATGGACCTGGAGGGCATCATCCTGAGTGAGGTAACCCAATCACAAAGGAACTCTCACAATATGTACTCACTGATAAGTGGATATTAGCCCAGAAACTTAGGATACCCAAGATATAAGATATAATTTGCTACAAACATTAAACTCAAGAGAACGAAGACTAAAGTGTGGACACTTTGCCCCTTCTTAGAATAGGAAACAAAACACCAATGGAAGGATTTACAGAGACAAAATTTGGAAGTGTGACGAAAGGATGGACCACCTAGTGATTGCCATATCCAGAGATCCATCCCATGATCAGCTTCCAAACGCTGACACCATTGCATACACTAGCAAGATTTTGCTGAAAGGACCCAGATATAGCTGTCTCTCATGAGATTATGCCAGGGCCTAGCAAACACAGAACTGGATGCTCACAGTCAGCTATTGAATGGACCACAGGGCCCCCAATGGAGGAACTAGAGAAAGCATCCAAGGAACTAAAGGGCCCCCAATGGAGGAACTAGAGAAAGCATCCAAGGAACTAAAGGGGACTGCAACCCTATAGGTGGAACAACAATATGAACTAAGCAGTACCCCGGAGCTCTTGTCTCTAGCTGCATATGTATCAAAAGATGGCCTAGTCGGCCATCACTGCAAAGAGAGGCCCATTGGACTTGCAAACTTTATATGCCCCAGTACAGGGGAACGCCAGGGCCAAAAAGGGGGAGTGGGTGGTTAGGGGAGTGGGGGTGGGTGGGTATGGGGGACTTTTGGTATAGCATTGGAAATGTAAATGAGCTAAATACCTAATAAAAAATGGAAAAAAAACGAAAAGATGTATTCTCTATCTAGTAAGCCCACTTGAATCCCATGTATCCATCTATGAATAATGTAGTTTCACATCGTAATTTGTCACTTGTCTCATTCTGTCAAACCTCCACAGAAATGACCAAAAGCATGAGAGTTTTAAACACTACACTAAGCATATGCAAAGAATTTTTATTTGAATTATTTAGTATTTGATTTTTTTTGAGATAATAATAGTGGGTATTTCTCCTTCCAGACAATTTGTCATCTCTACTTCAAAGACAAGCTGTACCAGATGCATTTTGCCAGTTTATTTATTGTGATATTTGGACACTTCATTGACAGGATACCATGAAGTCTATGCACTCAGTAATCAGAGAGAGAGAGAAAAAGAAGAGAATGTGGTTTGCTCAATTGGATATGTGACTATTGCTTCCTATGTTTACAAATATATAATTTAGTATGAATAACTTGCCTGAAGTAGAATTTTAATGAAATGGTTCAGAGAAGAACATTTTTTGATGCTTAATCTAAGCCACTTAAAAGAGTGAAAGGAAAGTAACTTTGAAGTGTATCAAGTTTTCCCCCACTGCTTTTGGTCAAACTGGACTGATATTGTACAAGGATAAAGTATGCACTTCTCACTCCTGTGCCTGCATTTTGTTTTACTCTGAATTAAATTGGGAAAGACTCACCTTGTAGTATAGTATTAAAGCTGTTTGGCTTTAGGTTCTAAAGGAGTGTCAGATGCTTATTAAAATGCAAATTCCCTGTGCTTGGAAGGTCTTTACCTCAAGAGAATATTTAACCATTTAGCAACCTAGAGGATATTGTGTCCTCTAACCAGGAGCAAGTTCATGATGTTGGATATGGAGGAAATAAGGAAAGGAGTAATGGGCTCAGGAATTCCAGCAATTCCCTTTATGGTCTGATAAGTTACATTCTTAACTAATGATAATTGATCATTCAGAATGATCTTGTTGATTTTTTTATCTGATGTTGGGAGGTGCAACTGGAGTTGTTTGTCTTTTTGTTTTGTTTTGTTTTGTTTTGTTTTGTTTGGCCCCTTGACCTAGTTGTCACCTTTTGCCATGGTAGGCAGTTTATTTCTCCTTCTGCTACAGAGGCCTCATAGCTGAAGCTGAGCATTTCTGGCCCCTTCTGTATGGGAAATGTCAAACCAATGAGCTTTGACTATGGCCTTTCCAGCTGGTAGTGACAGGCTTTTTTCTCTGTGTAGGCTGTGTTACTCAGCTCTATGTCACCACGAGTATGGCCAACACCATCAATGTTGGCATGCTGTTGTTGTGAGCATACTGGACACTATCAATGTACAGACAAAGATAAGTAGGGTTTATTTTATGTCACATGGGGTTTCAATGCATCAAACAATAGCTCCTCTTGCTTTAGACTTGATATACTATAGTGTATCTCTCACATAGAAGGATAAACTCACCATTATATCTGTGAATTGACAGCTTAATATATTTTTTTCCATTTTTT
Source organism: Mus musculus (assembly GCF_000001635.26). Classification (NCBI taxonomy): domain Eukaryota; kingdom Metazoa; phylum Chordata; class Mammalia; order Rodentia; family Muridae; genus Mus; species Mus musculus. Next base: position 43,194,036 of record NC_000069.6, on the reverse strand, counting down.
ATTAGGTATTTAACTCATTTACATTTCCAATGCTATACCAAAAGTCCCCCATATCCACCCACCCCTACTCCCCTGCCCACCCACTCCCCCTTTTTGGCCCTGGTGTTCCCCTGTACTGGGGCATATAAAGTTTGCAAGTCCAATGGGCCTCTCTTTCCAGTGATGGCCGACTAGGCCATCTTTAGATATATATGCAGCTAGAGTCAAGAGCTCCGGGGTACTGGTTAGTTCATAATGTTGTTCCACCTATAGGGTTGCAGATCCCTTTAGCTCCTTGGCTACTTTCTCTAGCTCCTCCATTGGGAGCCCTATGATCCATCCATTAGCTGACTGTGAGCATCCACTTCTGTGTTTGCTAGGCCCCGGCATAGTCTCACAAGAGACAGCTACATCTGGGTCCTTTCAATAAAATCTTGCTAGTGTATGCAATGGTGTCAGCGTTTGGATGCTGATTATGGGGTGGATCCCTGGATATGGCAGTCTCTACATGGTCCATCCTTTCATCTCAGCTCCAAACTTTGGCTCTGTAACTCCTTCCATGGGTGTTTTGTTCCCAAATCTAAGGAGGGGCATAGTGTCCACACTTCAGTCTTCATTCTTCTTGAGTTTCATGTGTTTAACAAATTATATCTTATATCTTGGGTATCCTAGGTTTGGGGCTAATATCCACTTATCAGTGAATACATATTGTGTGAGTTTCTTTGTGAATGTGTTACCTCACTCAGGATGATGCCCTCCAGGTCCATCCATTTGGCTAGGAACTTCATAATTTCATTCTTTTTAATAGCTGAGTAGTACTCCATTGTGTAGATGTACCACATTTTCTGTATCCATTCCTCTGTTGAGGGGCATCTAGGTTCTTTCCAGCTTCTGGCTATTATAAATAAGACTGCTATGAACATAGTGGAGCATGTGTCCTTCTTACCTGTTGGGGCATCTTCTGGATATATGCCCAGGAGAGGTATTGCTGGATCCTCCGGTAGTACTATGTCCAGTTTTCTGAGGAACCGCCAGACTGATTTCCAGAGTGGTTGTACAAGCCTGCACTCCCACCAACAATGGAGGAGTGTTCCTCTTTCTCCACATCCACGCCAGCATCTGCTGTCACCTGAATTTTTGATCTTAGCCATTCTGACTGGTGTGAGGTGGAATCTCAGGGTTGTTTTGATTTGCATTTCCCTGATGATTAAGGATGTTGAACATTTTTTCAAGTGCTTCTCTGCCATTCGGTATTCCTCAGGTGAGAATTCTTTTTTTTTTTTTTTTTTTTTTTTTTTTTTTTTTTTTCATTTTTTTTAATTAGGTATTTAGCTCATTTACATTTCCAATGCTATACCAAAAGTCCCCCTTACCCACCCACCCCCACTCCCCTACCCACCCACTCCCCCCCTTTGGCCCTGGCGTTCCCCTGTACCGGGGCACACAAAGTCTGCGTGTCCAATGGGCCTCTCTTTCCAGTGATGGCCGACTAGGCCATCTTTTGATACATATGCAGCTAGAGTCAAGAGCTCAGGGGTACTGGTTAGTTCATAATGTTGTTCCACCTATAGGGTTGAAGTTCCCTTTAGCTCCTTGGGTACTTTCTCTAGCTCCTCCATTGGGAGCCCTGTGATCCATCCATTAGCTGACTGTGAGCATCCACTTCTGTGTTTGCTAGGCCCCGGCATAGTCTCACAAGAGACAGCTACATCTGGGTCCTTTCAGTAAAATCTTGCTAGTGTATGCAATGGTGTCAGCATTTGGAAGCTGATTATGGGGTGGATCCCTGGATATGGCAGTCTCTACATGGTCCATCCTTTCATCTCAGCTCCATACTTTGTTTCTGTAACTCCTTCCATGGGTGTTTTGTTCCCACTTCTAAGGAGGGGCATAGTGTCCACACTTCAGTCTTCATTTTTCTTGAGTTTCATGTGTTTAGGAAATTGTATCTTATATCGTGGGTATCCTAGGTTTTGGGCTAGTATCCACTTATCAGTGAGTACATATTGTGTGAGTTCCTTTGTGATTGTGTTACCTCACTCAGGATGATGCTCTCCAGGTCCATCCATTTGGCTAGGAATTTCATAAATTCATTCTTTTTAATAGCTGAGTAGTACTCCATTGTGTAGATGTACCACATTTTCTGTATCCATTCCTCTGTTGAGGGGCATCTGGGTTCTTTCCAGTTTCTGGCTATTATAAATAAGGCTGCTATGAACATAGTGGAGCATGTGTCCTTCTTACCAGTTGGGGCTTCTTCTGGATATATGCCCAGGAGAGGTATTGCTGGATCCTCCGGTAGTACTATGTCCAATTTTCTGAGGAACCGCCAGACTGATTTCCAGAGTGGTTGTACAAGCCTGCAATCCCACCAACAATGGAGGAGTGTTCCTCTTTCTCCACATCCTCGCCAGCATCTGCTGTCACCTGAATTTTTGATCTTAGCCATTCTCACTGGTGTGAGGTGGAATCTCAGGGTTGTTTTGATTTGCATTTCCCTGATGATTAAGGATGTTGAACATTTTTTCAGGTGCTTCTCTGCCATTCGGTATTCCTCAGGTGAGAATTCTTTGTTCAGTTCTGAGCCCCATTTTTTAAGGGGGTTATTTGATTTTCTGAGGTCCACCTTCTTGAGTTCTTTATATATGTTGGATATTAGTCCCCTATCTGATTTAGGATAGGTAAAGATCCTTTCCCAGTCTGTTGGTGGTCTTTTTGTCTTATAGACAGTGTCTTTTGCCTTGCAGAAACTTTGGAGTTTCATTAGGTCCCATTTGTCAATTCTCGATCTTACAGCACAAGCCATTGCTGTTCTGTTCAGGAATTTTTCCCCTGTGCCCATATCTTCAAGGCTTTTCCCCACTTTCTCCTCTATAAGTTTCAGTGTCTCTGGTTTTATGTGAAGTTCCTTGATCCACTTAGATTTGACCTTAGTACAAGGAGATAAGTATGGATCGATTCGCATTCTTCTACATGATAACAACCAGTTGTGCCAGCACCAATTGTTGAAAATGCTGTCTTTCTTCCACTGGATGGTTTTGGCTCCCTTGTCGAAGATCAAGTGACCATAGGTGTGTGGGTTCATTTCTGGGTCTTCAATTCTATTCCATTGGTCCACTTGTCTGTCTCTATACCAGTACCATGCAGTTTTTATCACAATTGCTCTGTAGTAAAGCTTTAGGTCAGGCATGGTGATTCCACCAGAGGTTCTTTTATCCTTGAGAAGAGTTTTTGCTATCCTCGGTTTTTTGTTATTCCAGATGAATTTGCAAATTGCTCCTTCTAATTCGTTGAAGAATTGAGTTGGAATTTTAATGGGGATTGCATTGAATCTGTAGATTGCTTTTGGCAAGATAGCCATTTTTACAATGTTGGTCCTGCCAATCCATGAGCATGGGAGATCTTTCCATCTTCTGAGATCTTCTTTAATTTCTTTCTTCAGGGACTTGAAGTTTTTATCATACAGATCTTTCACTTCCTTCGTTAGAGTCACGCCGAGATATTTTATATTATTTGTGGCTATTGAGAAGGGTGTTGTTTCCCTAATTTCTTTCTCAGCCTGTTTATTCTTTGTGTAGAGAAAGGCCATTGACTTGTTTGAGTTAATTTTATATCCAGCTACTTCACCGAAGCTGTTTATCAGGTTTAGGAGTTCTCTGTTGGAATTTTTAGGGTCACTTATATATACTATCATATCATCTGCAAAAAATGATATTTTGACTTCCTCTTTTCCAATTTGTATCCCCTTGATCACCTTTTGTTGTCGAATTGCTCTGGCTAATACTTCAAGTACTATGTTGAAAAGGTAGGGAGAAAGTGGGCAGCCTTGTCTAGTCCCTGATTTTAGTGGGATTGCTTCCAGCTTCTCTCCATTTACTTTGATGTTGGCTACTGGTTTGCTGTAGATTGCTTTTATCATGTTTAGGTATTGGCCTTGAATTCCTGATCTTTCCAGAACTTTTATCATGAATGGGTGTTGGATCTTGTCAAATGCTTTTTCTGCATCTAACGAGATGATCATGTGGTTTTGGTCTTGGAGTTTGTTTATATAATGGATTACATTGATGGATTTTCGTATATTAAACCATCCCTGCATCCCTGGAATAAAACCTACTTGGTCAGGATGGATGATTGCTTTAATGTGCTCTTGGATTCGGTTAGCGAGAATTTTATTAAGAATTTTTGCATCGATGTTCATAAGAGAAATTGGTCTGAAGTTCTCTATCTTTGTTGGATCTTTCTGTGGTTTAGGTATCAGAGTAATAGTGGCTTCATAAAATGAGTTGGGTAGAATTCCTTCTACTTCTATCTTGTGAAAAAGTTTGTGCAGAACTGGAGTTAGATCTTCTTTGAAGGTCTGATAGAACTCTGCACTAAACCCGTCTGGTCCTGGGCTTTTTTTGGCTGGGAGACTATTAATAACTGCTTCTATTTCTTTAGGGGATATGGGACTGTTTAGAAGGTCAACTTGATCCTGATTCAACTTTGGTACCTGGTATCTGTCCAGAAATTTGTCCATTTCGTCCAGGTTTTCCAGTTTTGTTGAGTATAGCCTTTTGTAGAAGGATCTGATTGTGTTTTGGATTTCTTCAGGATCTGTTGTTATGTCTCCCTTTTCATTTCTGATTTTGTTAATTAGGATTTTGTCCCTGTGCCCTTTAGTGAGTCTAGCTAAGGGTTTATCTATCTTGTTGATTTTCTCAAAGAACCAACTCCTCGTTTGGTTAATTCTTTGAATAGTTCTTCTTGTTTCCACTTGGTTGATTTCACCCCTGAGTTTGATTATTTCCTGACGTCTACTCCTCTTGGGTGAATTTGCTTCCTTTTTTTCTAGAGCTTTTAGATGTGTTGTCAAGCTGCTAGTATGTGCTCTCTCCCGTTTTTTCTTGAAGGCACTCATAGCTATGAGTTTCCCTCTTAGAAATGCTTTCATTTTGTCCCAAAGGTTTGGGTACGTTGTGGCTTCATTTTCATTAAACTCTAAAAAGTCTTTAATTTCTTTCTTTATTCCTTCCTTGACCAAGGTATCATTGAGAAGAGTGTTGTTCAGTTTCCATGTGAATGTTGGCTTTCTGTTATTTATTTTGTTATTGAAGATCAGCCTTAGTGCATGGTGATCTGATAGGATACATGGGACAATTTCAATATTTTTGAATCTGTTGAGGCCTGATTTGTGACCTATTATGTGGTCAATTTTGGAGAAGGTACCATGAGGTGCTGAGAAGAAGGTATATCCTTTTGTTTTAGGATAAAATGTTCTGTAGATATCTGTCAGATCCATTTGTTTCATCACTTCTGTTAGTTTCAGTGTGTCCCTGTTTAGTTTCTGTTTCCATGATCTGTCCATTGGTGAAAGTGGTGTGTTGAAGTCTCCCACTATTATTGTGTGAGGCGCAATGTGTGCTTTGAGCTTTACTAAAGTTTCTTTAGTGAATGTGGCTGCTCTTGTATTTGGAGCATAGATATTCAGAATTGAGAGTTCCTCTTGGAGGATTTTACCTTTGATGAGAATGAAGTGTCCCTCCTTGTCTTTTTTGATGACTTTGGGTTGGAAGTCAATCTTATCAGATATTAGGATGGCTACTCCTGCTTGTTTCTTCATACCATTTGCTTGGAAAATTGTTTTCCAGCCTTTCATTCTGAGGTAGTGTCTATCTTTTTCTCTGAGATGAGTTTCCTGTAAGCAGCAAAATGTTGGGTCTTGTTTGTGTAGCCAGTTTGTTAGTCTATGTCTTTTTATTGGCGAGTTGAGACCATTGATGTTAAGAGATATTAAGGAAAAGTAATTGTTGCTTCCTGTTATTTTAGTTGTTAAAGGTGGCATTCTGTTCTTGTGGCTGTCTTCTTTTAGGTTTGTTGAGGGATTACCTTCTTGTTTTTTCTAGGGCGTTGTTCCCGTTCTTGTATTGGTTTTTTTCTGTTATTATCCTTTGAAGGGCTGGATTCGTGGAGAGATAATGCGTGAATTTGGTTTTGTCGTGGAATACTTTGGTTTCTCCCTCTATGATAATTGAGAGTTTGGCTGGGTATAGTAGCCTGGGCTGCAGTTTGTGTTCTCTTAGTGTCTGTATAACATCTGTCCAGGCTCTTCTGGCTTTCATAGTCTCTGGTGAAAAATCTGGTGTAATTCTGATAGGCTTGCCTTTATATGTTACTTGACCTTTTTCCCTTACTGCTTTTAGTATTCTATCTTTATTTAGTGCATTTGATGTTCTGATTATTATGTGTCGGGAGGAATTTCTTTTCTGGTCCAGTCTATTTGGAGTTCTGTAGGCTTCTTGTATGTTCATATGCATCTCATTCTTTAGATTTGGGAAGTTTTCTTCAATAATTTTGTTGAAGATGTTTGCTGGACCTTTGAGTTGAAAATCTTCATTCTCATCCACTCCTATTATCCGTACGTTTGGTCTTCTTATTGTGTCCTGGATTTCCTGGATATTTTGAGTTAGGATCTTTTTGCATTTTCCATTTTCTTTGATTGTTGTGCCGATGTTCTCTATGGAATCTTCTGCACCTGAGATTCTCTCTTCCATCTCTTGTATTCTGTTGCTGATGCTCAAATCTATGGTTCCAGATTTCTTTCCTAGGGTTTCTATCTCTAGTGTTGCCTCGCTTTGAGTTTTCTTTATTGTGTCTACTTCCCTTTTTAGGTCTAGTATGGTTTTGTTCATTTCCATCACCTGTTTGTATGTTTTTTCCTCTTTTTCTGTAAGGACTTCTACCTGTTTGATTGTGTTTTCCTGTTTTTCTTTAAGGACTTGTAACTCTTTAGCAGTGTTCTCCTGTATTTCTTTAAGTGATTTATTAAAGTCCTTCTTGATGTCCTCTACCATCATCATGAGATATGCTTTTAAATCTAGGTCTAGGTTCTCAGGTGTGTTGGGGTTCCCTGGACTGGGCAAAGTGGGTGTGCTGGGTTCTGGTGATGGTGAGTGGTCTTGGTTCCTGTTAGTAAGATTCCTCCGTTTACCTTTCGCCATCTGGTAATCTCTGGAGTTAGTAGTTATAGTTGACTCTGTTTAGAGATTGTTCTTCTGGTGATTCTGTTACCGTCTATCAGCAGACCTGGGAGACAGATTCTCTCCTCTGAGTTTCAGTGCTCAGAGCACTCTCTGCTGGCAAGCTCTCTTACAGGGAAGGTGCGCAGATATCTTGTATTTGGACCTCCTCCTGTTCAGACTAATTTCCTAAGTTCGGCGGGTCTCGGACCAAGATGGCGACCACTGCTGCTGTGGCTTAGGCCGCCTCCCCAGCCGGGCGGGCACCTGTCCTCCGGTCCGGACGGTGGCTGGCTGTCCCCGGCCCACAAAGGGTGCTGCCTCAGCGCCTCTGTGCTTCTGCCTGTTCCAGAAGCTGTCAGGTTCTCTGGCACACCCTCTCACCTGTTCAGACTAATTTCCTAAGTTCGGCGGGTCTCCCAGGTGAGAATTCTTTGTTCAGTTCTGAGCCCCATTTTTTAATGGGGTTATTTGATTTTCTGAAGTCCACCTTCTTGAGTTCTTTATATATGTTGGATATTAGTCCCCTATCTGATTTAGGATAGGTAAAGATCCTTTCCCAATCTGTTGGTGGTCTTTTTGTCTTATTGACGGTGTCTTTTGCCTTGCAGAAACTTTGGAGTTTCATTAGGTCCCATTTGTCAATTCTCGATCTTACAGCACAAGCCATTGCTGTTCTGTTCAGGAATTTTTCCCCTGTGCCCATATCTTCAAGGCTTTTCCCCACTTTCTCCTCTATAAGTTTCAGTGTCTCTGGTTTTATGTGAAGTTCCTTGATCCACTTAGATTTGACCTTAGTACAAGGAGATAAGTATGGATCGATTCGCATTCTTCTACATGATAACAACCAGTTGTGCTAGCACCAATTGTTGAAAATGCTGTCTTTCTTCCACTGGATGGTTTTAGCTCCCTTGTCGAAGATCAAGTAACCATAGGTGTGTGGGTTCATTTCTGGGTCTTCAATTCTATTCCATTGGTCTACTTGTCTGTCTCTATACCAGTACCATGCAGTTTTTATCACAATTGCTCTGTAGTAAAGCTTTAGGTCTGGCATGGTGATTCCGCCAGAAGTTCTTTTATCCTTGAGAAGACTTTTTGCTATCCTAGGTTTTTTGTTATTCCAGACAAATTTGCAAATTGCTCCTTCCAATTCGTTGAAGAATTGAGTTGGAATTTTGATGGGGATTGCATTGAATCTGTAGATTGCTTTTGGCAAGATAGCCATTTTTACAATGTTGATCCTGCCAATCCATGAGCATGGGAGATCTTTCCATCTTCTGAGATCTTCCTTAATTTCTTTCTTCAGAGATTTGAAGTTTTTATCATACAGATCTTTCACTTCCTTAGTTAGAGTCACGCCAAGTTATTTTATATTATTTGTGACTATTGAGAAGGGTGTTGTTTCCCTAATTTCTTTCTCAGCCTGTTTATTCTTTGTATAGAGAAAGGCCATTGACTTGTTTGAGTTTATTTTATATCCAGCTACTTCACCGAAGCTGTTTATCAGGTTTAGGAGTTCTCTGGTAGAATTTTTAGGGTCACTTATATATACTATCATATCATCTGCAAAAAGTGACCTTCAAAGAAGATCTAATTCCAATTCTACACAAACTATTTCACAAAATAGAAGTAGAAGGTACTCTACCCAACTCATTTTATGAAGCCACTATTACTCTGATACCTAAACCACAGAAAGATCCAACAAAGATAGAGAACTTCAGACCAATTTCTCTTATAAATATCGATGCAAAAATCCTCAATAAAATTCTCGCTAACCGAATCCAAGAACACATTAAAGCAATCATCCATCCTGACCAAGTAGGTTTTATTCCAGGGATGCAGGGATGGTTTAATATACGAAAATCCATCAATGTAATCCATTATATAAACAAACTCAAAGACAAAAACCACATGATCATCTCGTTAGATGCAGAAAAAGCATTTGACAAGATCCAACACCCATTCATGATAAAAGTTTTGGAAAGATCAGGAATTCAAGGCCCATACCTAAACATGATAAAAGCAATCTACAGCAAACCAGTAGCCAACATCAAAGTAAATGGAGAGAAGCTGGAAGCAATCCCACTAAAATCAGGGACTAGACAAGGCTGCCCACTTTCTCCCTACCTTTTCAACATAGTACTTGAAGTATTAGCCAGAGCAATTCGACAACAAAAGGAGATCAAGGGGATACAAATTGGAAAAGAGGAAGTCAAAATATATTTTTTAAGAGTACACCTTTGGCAATGCACCTTGCCTGAGCAGCGCAGTAGAACTGGTTCTGGTGTCATGGAGATGGGTGACCTGATCCTGAGGGCATGAGAGCAGGATGGATGGCTCTCCTTCTTGCTGGCTTCTTCATTGGATAAGCTAGCCAGAGCACTGCTGGACAGCTCACCATGGTAGTGTTGGTGTGGGAAAGCTAACAGGCTCATGGACCCAACTACCCTCTTGGTCCAGATCTAGGACTTACAGTTGGCCCAATTCCAAGATCTACCCATCTATGAACTGCTGGAGAATAAGAATAGAACAGCTCTGCAGAAGCAGAGCTGCAGGTTCTCCATGGCACAGGCAACAACAAGAACTCCAAGAGGAGTCTCGGTGAAGATTATCCAGTATTGGCAGTAGAGCAGAAGCAAGAGCCCTCAAACCATACCAACAAGTGAGTCACTGCAATAAATACTTGTTTGAGGTGTCCCTGTTATAAGGGAATAACAAGCATTTAAACAAATTTTAGACAAACAAGCATTGAATTCTTAAGTTTTGAGTGAGTTGTGTTGTTCCAAGATGTGGATATACAGCTTCAGAGCATGGATACATGCATCTCTTAAATATAGTTGTACAAAGAAAAATGTTTTTATTAATGTTTGAAGAAAAAAGTAATTTTGATTGTGAGCCTATCCTGTAACAATGGAAGCTTAGGCTGATTGATCAGAGCTATAGCTCAGAATTTAGGGGCTGAGGCTACAGCAGCAAATATTTTTCTGTCAGTTTAAAAAGGCTAAAACCCCCCAAACCATAGTGAGCTCAAATGCAGATGCAGGAATTATTGCCAGGAGGTCAGCTCTGACTCAAGCTACTTTAGACAGAACAGTTCATATTTACCTTTCATTTGCTGGGTCCTATAAAAAGCTGTGTGGAATTTCTTAAGATTAACAAACCTCCAATAGAACATAACCGGTTTTGTGATCAACATGAACTTGCTCTGAGTCAACTGGCAGGCATATTACAGCAACAATATGAAATAGCTGGCAGGTATGGTCAAAATGGCTACAGCTATGCTGGCAGTGGGGTGCAGGCCTCAACATAACCCAGATCCAGAAAGAAAAACATACTATATACTCACTTATATGTGGGCATTAACTGTTAACAAAAAGGTTGTTATACTACATCCCACAAACACAGAGACGGTAAGTAACAAGGAGAGCTCAAAAAAGGATACATACTGTGTCTCTGGAATGGGGAAATAGAATAGAATTTGTGGATGGACTGGTGGTGGGAGGGGATGGGAACAGGAGGGATCAGGTGGAGAAATGATCAAGAATGACAGTACAGGGAGAGACAACTGGAATTGGGATACATTTGGGACAGGGAGCTATGTGAGAACCTAGTGCAGTAAAAAACTCTTTGGAATCCTCCAGGGTGTACCTTGTAAAGACTCCTAGTGATGGGGAATATGGAGCCTAAACTGGCCATCTTCTCTAATGAAGAAGGGCTTCCAGTGGTGGGACTCAATCTAGCCACCTAACCTTTGACCTACAATTGGTCCTGCCTACAAGATACACTAGGATAATGGTGGTACAGAATGTGTGGAAATGGACAAGCAAGGACTGGCCGAAATTGTGGTTCATGCCAGGAGAGGGAGCCCATGGATGAGACTACCTGGATGACCAGGAAACAAACACTGGATTTCCCAGGACAAAGGATAGAATCAAATATGACTAGAAAGAGAAGTTAATGAAATGATGTCAAATGATATTTGGCTATACTCATAGATCAGTGCCTAGCCTAATCATCATAGAGGCTTTATCCAGCAACTGATGCTAGCAAATGCAGAGACACATAGCCAAACACTAGGTGGAGCTCAGCAAACCCTACAGTAGTGGAAAGGTATTGTAGGAGCCATAGGGTGTGAGAATTACAAGTGAACATAGCCTACAGAAACAACTTTACAGGGCACATGGGGACTAAAAGAAATTGAAGCAACAATCACAGGAGCTTGTAGAGGTCTGATTTAGGTTCTCTCTGTATATACCATTGTTGTTAGCTCAGTGTTCTTTTAGGACTCCTAATAGTGGAAGTGGGAGGGAGGTCTCTCTGATACCTGTGGCTGTACTTGGAACCTTGTTGATCTGGATTGCCTCACACAGCCTTGATATGAGGGTTTGTGTTAGTCTTATAATTTGTTTTGGCAGACTTATTTGATAATCCTTGGAGGGTTGCCCTTTTCTGAAGGGAAATGAAGTAGGAGTAGATCTTGTGGGAGAAAGTAGGTTAGGAGAGAATTGGTAGGATGGCAGGGAAGAAAAGGTATGAAAAAAAGAATAAATAAATTTAGAAAAATAACAACAAAGTTTGACTTTAGACATATGAATTTGTGTTATTTATATAACATAGCATACTTTCTTAAAAGTTAAATTAGCAGGATTTTTTTTTTTTTTTTTTTTTTTTTTTTTTTTTTTTTTTTTTTTACTTATGGACAATAGCTTTGAACCCAATGATAAAGTAGTTGATTCTACTTCTAACATCATACTACTATTGTACCAATGGACACAGCTTACTATCCCAGTTATTATTTTAGGTAACATGGTTCACAACTTTGTAAGACTTTAGATGATTTTTCTCCTCCACTTGCTTGCTTAGCATCTTTTGGGAGTAAAACTCCTGGGAATCAGAAAAGATGTTTTTATATGAGTACCAGATTAATTTCTTCATGTTTTGTGACAGAATTAAGCAATGTCATCAACCACAGGTCTTATTATCATGTTCTGTTGGGTAACTTACAGGTCTTAGGTCTTATAAGATAAGCTTCTTTTTGAAGTGGAGAGTGGTTGCTAGAGAGATTTGAAGTGGACAGTGGTTGCTAGAGAGATTTGAAGCTGGTCAAAGTGAAAATAAAACACAGAATCTGCAAATAAATGTGGCTTTTATATCTTATTTTTTCTCCCAAAAGTTCAGGCTAAAAAGAGAGACCCAGAAATATGACAAGAAGCAAGGAGAATTGGTGTGAAACAGTGTTTTGTGGACATAACAGTCATTAGACTCACAGACTCATACTAGTTAAGGTTTCCTGTACAAGGCCTGTATAAGATCAAACCAGTCAACATTTCAATATATGATAGCTGTCTTTGCTAGGATCTAGTTCCTTTGGCTGTTGGGAGGGAGCTTCAGTTATTTTCCATGGCATGGACCCTGGTAGATATTCTATGCTCAATAGATGGTCCCATACTCATGTGCAAGTGACAATCCTACTTACAATAACTGAGTTATAGAAAAATAAATGTAAGATCACAGGACATTAATTCAGGAAAAGACAGTTGTAGCTGTCCAGCAGCCATGGATGAACTGAGTTACCTGAAGTGGTGGCTGGAAGGGAAAGGGAAAAGGGGTGAGGGAAGGATTAAACCAAGACAAAAGAAGGGAGCCAACAGATCCACCCTTTGTTTTAGCTGAATTACATTGCAAAACAAGCTCATCAAGCAGCCTGTTCCTGTAGGAAATTGACTCTACCTGGGTCTTTAAGGTCAAGCCCTGGCAGTGGCAAGCACCTAAGGTCTACTTAACCTGCTCAAGACTGGGGGAAGGATACAGATAGTTGTGAGGGTGAAAGGGTAGTTGGGGAGAGACATGGACATGGTCAAAATGCATTGGATACATGCAATAAGGTCTCTGAATAAGAAGAGATTTTAAGCTTTTTACTGATACTTGATTTTAAATATCAGCAATTGTGTCTGTATATTCTTTAAATTATCCCAGGATAACAATGAAAATCAAATTTTTGTTACTTAAACAATTTGAAAATGGCATAAGCATGTTTTTATTTCATTGTACATAATGAATATTTTCTCTTTTTTTTTTCTTTCTTTAAAACTTTTATACATCTCTCATACATTGTATAAGTACACGTTTCCCTACTTCCACTCCCCATCCCTCCACTTCCCCAGATCAAATTCTCCTCTGTGTTCCTCTGGGAAAAAAATAAGAGCGTGCCTCCCAGGGATAGTCACTGAACATGACCTAACAAGACACAATAAAACTAAGTACAAATCCCGATATCATGGCTGGACATGGCAAGCCAGTAGGAGGAAAAAGGTTCCAAGCAGAGGCAAAAGTCAGATATATCCCCAGCTTCAATGTTGGGAGTCCCACAAGAACATAAAGCTACACAACCATAAGGCATATGCGCAGACCTAGCTCAGACCTGCACAGGGTTCATGTTTGTCACGTCAGTTGCTATGAGCCCCTATGAGGCCTGATTTGTTGATTCTGTGCTTCTAATGGTCTCTGCAACCTCTCTGGCTCCCATAATCCTTCCTCCACCTCTTCTGTGGAGTTCCCCTGGCTCCACCTAGTGTTTGTCTGAGGGTCTCTTTATCTGCTGCCATCAGTTGCTACATGATGTCCTTCTGATGACAATTGCCATAGAACTATGAGTATAGTAGCATATCATTAGGAATCATTTTGTGAATTTTTTCATTAGATATTTTCCTTATTTACATTTCAAATTTCATACCCTTTTCCCATTTCCCCTCTGAACACCCCCATCCCATCCCCCCTCCCCATGATCACTAGCCTACCAACTCCTGTTCCCTGTCCTGGCATTTCCCTACACTGGGCTATTGAGGCTTCACAAGACCAAGGGCCTCTCCTCTCATTGATGTCTCACAAAGCCATCCTCTGCTACATATGCAGCTGGAGTTATCATAGATTGTAAAGGAATTTTAACCAGCAATATGACTGCTCTGGCAAGAGATCATATTCAAAGATATTCCATGACTATGGGATCCAGCTGGACAACAGACATTCTATGGATTATAGTATGATCTGGCTAGAACACAGATATGCCCTTAGTACACAGATTCAATCCCAAACAATAAATATAAGGTTACTTTGATTGAAAGTGATATCTAATTGGAGGGCAGTTCATGTACAGTTGAGTTTGGTCAGTGAGTTCATACAGTTCATTGCCAGTCATCAGAGGCAGCAAACCAGAGAATAAAAATGATCCAGAATATTAAAACAAATTGCCAGAGTTATTTTGTGGCCAAGCAGAGCAATTCAGTGAGAACCAGAGAGAAGCCAGATTGAGTCAGATAGCTTGGAAAGGAGTTTAAGCCAGAATATCTGAGCTGAACCAGCCAAGGAGCATTCAGAAAGAGCTAATGTTTGAGATTATTCAGCTGTAAGCCTCTGAGATGATGGCTGCTTCAGGCAAATAAAAGTTACTTTTACAATAAGTGTGCTGGATAATCTTATGTCAACTTAAGATATAAACTAGAGTCATCTGAAAAGGGAAATTCAATTGAGAGAATACCTCCTAAGATCTAGTTGTAAGACATCTCTTAATTAGTGATTAATAGCTGAGGGCCCACCCACTACGGTCCTGGGTTCTATAAGAAAGCAGGATGAATAAGCCACAAAGGGCAAACCAGTAAGCAGCACCCCTCAGTTACCTCTGTGTTGGCTCTGTGTTGGCCTCTAGGTTCCTATCTTGCATGAGCTCCTGATATCACTGCTTTTGATAATAAACTATTTTATGGAATGATGAATGAAATAAACTCTTTCTTCCTCAACTTTCGCTTTGTTCATGGTGTTTTATCAAAACAATAAAAATGTTAACAACCCTTCTGGTCAGCTACAGCACCAGGTCACCTTGGGTACAGAGTTGGTGGACACCCCCAAGGTCCCTAGAGGACTCTCCACTCGATCTTCGGACCACTGGTAAGTGGAACACAACTTCTGTTCCATTCCGATTGCACGGGACCTGAAACAGCATCAGGGAAGCAGGAAACCTGGCCTGACCAGTGTCACAAGTCCCTTCCAGTCCCCACCAGCACCCAGTCAACTTGGCCACTGAGTAGGCAGACACCCCTAAGGTCATTAGAGGACAGCTTCTGAGGCAGACCCCTTTCAGGGTCCAGACATCTGGGCACCTTCCCTGCCAAAAGAGAGGTGTCTGCCCCACCCAGGACGGCTTTGCCAGAGCACGAGAGGAACTCATCTTGGTTCCTGGAACCCTCTAAGACTAGTCTGCGCAGGTGAGAGTGTGGACTACAGAAGCCAACAGATTCTGGGGCAAGCCCTGTTTCAGGCCTTCATCTTCTACCAGGAGGCAGGTCCAAAAGCCAGATATATGTGCACCTTCCATGCAAGAGGAGATCTTGCCTGCAGAAAGTGCTCTGACCACTGACACTCAGGAGATATCTAGTCTCCCAGGTCTGCTGATAGAGGCTGGGTCATGAAAGGAACAAGCCCTAACCACAGACAACTATAACAACTAACTCCAGTGATTACCAGATGGCAAAAGGCAAACTTAAGAATCTTACTAACAGAAAAAAAGACTACTCACCATCACCAGAATACAGCACTTCCACCTCACCCAGTCCTGGGCACCCCAACACACCCGAAAAGCTAGACCCGGATTTAAAAGCATATCTCATGATGATGATAAAGGACATCAAGAAGGACTTTAATAACTCAGTTAAGGAAATACAGGAGAACACTGCTAAATAGTTACAAGTCCTTAAAGAAAAAGGGGAAAACACAAACAAACAGGTGATGGAAATGAACAAAACCATACTAGACCTAAAAAGGGAAGTAGACACAACAAAGAAAAACCAAAGTGAGGCAACGCTGGAGATAGAAACCCTAGGAAAGAAATCTGGAACAATAGATGTGAGCATCAGCAACAGAATACAAGAGATGGAAGAGAGAATCTCAGGTGCAGAAGATTCCATAGAGAACATCTGCACAACAATCAAAGAAAATGTAAAATGCAAAAAGATCCTAACTCAAAACATCCAGGAAATCTAGGACACAATGAGAACACCAAACCTACAGATAATAGGAGTAGATGAGAATGAAGATTTTTCAACTTAAAGGGCCAGCAAATATCTGCAACAAAGTTATAGAAGAAAATTCCCAAACCTGAAGAAAGAGATGCCCATGATCATATAAGAAGCCTACAGAACTCCAAATAGACTGGACCACAAAAGAAATCACTCCCAACACATAATTAACAACAAATGCACACACACACACACACACATACACACCCACAAAAGACTATTAAAAGTAGTAAGGGAAAAATGTCAATTATTATATGAAGGCAGGCCTATCAGAATTACACCAGATTTTTCGCCAGACACTATCAAAGCCAGAAGATCCTGTAAAGATGTTATACAGACCCTAAGAGAACACGAATGCCAGCCCAGGCTACTATACCCAGACAAACTTTCAATTACCATAGATGGAGAAACCAAAGTATTCCACAGCAAAACCAAATTCACACATTATCTCTCCACGAATCCAGCCCTTCAAAGGATAATGACGGAAATAAAACAAAACAAACAAAAAACAAACAAACAAACAAACAAAAAACAATACAAGGACAGAAACCACACCCTAGAAAAAGCAAGAAAGTAATCCTTCAACAAACCTAAAAGAAGACAGCCACAAGAACAGAATGCCAACTCTGACAAAAAAATAATAGGAAGCAACAATTACTGGTCCTTAATATCCCTCAATTTCCCAATAAAAAGATATAGACTAACAGACTGGCTACACAAACAGGACCCAACATTTTGCTGCTTACAGGAAACCCATCTCAGGGAAAAAAGACAGACACTACCTTAGAGTGAAAGGCTTGAAAACAATTTTCCAAGCAAATGGTCTGAAGAAACAAGCTGGAGTAGACATTCTAATATCTAATAAAATCGACTTCCAACCCAAAGTTATCAAAAAAGACAAGGAGGGGACAATTCATACTCAAATCTTCCAAGAGGAACTATCAATTCTGAATATCTATGCTCCAAATGCAAGGACAGCCACATTCAATAAATAAATTTTAGTAAAGCTCAAAGCACACACTGCACCTCATACAATAATAGTGGGAGACTTCAACGCACCACTTTCATCAATGGACAGTTCGTAGAAACAAAAACTAAACAGGGACACAGCGAAACTAACAGAAATTGTGAAACAAATGGATTTAACAGATATCTACAGAACATTTTTATCTTAAAACAAAAGGATATACCTTCTTCTCAGCACCTCATGGTATCTTCTCCAAAATTGACCATACAATTGGTCACAAAACAGGCCTCAACAGATACAAAAATATTGAAATCGCCCCATGCATCCTATCAGATAACCATGGACTAAAGCTGATCTTTAAAACCAACATAAATAATAGAAAGCCAACATTCACGTTGAAACTGAACAACACTCTTCTCAATGATAACTTGGTTAAGGAAGGAATAAAGAAAGAAATAAAAAACTTTTTAGAGTTCAATGAAAATGAAGCCTCAACATACACAAACTTATGGGACACAATGAAAACATTTCTAAGAGGAAAACTCATAGCTCTGAGGGCCTAGAAACTAGAGAGAGCACACACTAGCAGCTTGACAACACACCTAAAAACTCTAGAACAAAGGGAAGCAAATTCATCCAATAGGAGTAGACGGCACGAAATAATCAAACTCAGGGGCAAAATCAACCAAGTAGAAACAAGAAGAACTACTCAAAGAATCAACCAAACAAGGAGTTGGTTCTTTGAGAAAATCAACAAGATATATAAACCCTTACCCAGACTCACTAGAGGACACAGGAACAGCATCCTAATTAACAAAATCAGAAATGAAAATGGAGACATAACAACAGATGCTGAAAAATTCCAAAACACCATCAGATCCTTCTACAAAAGGCCATACTCAACAAAACTGGAAAACCTGGATGAAATGGACAAATTTTATATAGATACCCGGTACCAAAGTTAAATCAGGATCAGGTTAATGATCTAAACAGTCCTATATTCCCTAAAGAAATAGAAGCAGTCAGTAATAGTCTCCCAAACCAAAAAAAAAAAAAAAAAAAAGCCCAGGACTAGATGGGTTTAGTGCAGAGTTCTATCAGAACTTCAAAGAGATCTAACTCCAGTTCTACACAAACTATTCCACAAAATAGAAGCAGAAGTTACTCTATTCAATTCATTCTATGAAGCCACAATTACTAGGATACCTAAACCACAGAAAGACCCAACAAAGGTAGAGAACTTCAGACCAATTTCCCTTTTGAATATCGATGCAAGAATACTCAATAAAATTCTTGTTAACTGAATCCAAGAACACATCAAGACAATCATCCATCCTGACCAAGTAGGCTTCATTCTCGGGATGCAGGGATAGTTTAATATACGGAAATCCATCAATGTAATCCACTATATAAACAAACTCAAAGACAAAAACCACATGATCATCTCCTTAGATGTGGAGAAAGCTTTTGACAAAAATCCAACACCCATTCATGATAAAAGTCTTGGAAAGATAGGAATTTGAGGCCCATAACTAAACATGATCAAAGCAATCTATAGCAAACCAGTAGCCAACAGCAATGTAAATGGTGAGAAGCTGGAAGCAATCCCACTAAAATGAGGGACTAGACAAGGCTGCCTAATTTCTCCCTACCTTTTCAACATTGTACTTGAAGTCCTATATAGAGCAATTCAAAAGGAAAAGGAGATCAAGTGGATAAAAATTGGAAAGGAAGAAATCAACATACCAATTTTTGCAGATTATATGATAGTATATATAAGGGACATTAAGAATTCCACCAGACAACTCCTAAACCTGATAAACACCTTCAGTGAAGTTGCTGGATAAAAAATTAACTCAAAAAAGTCAATGCCCTTTCTCTACACGAAGGATAAACAGGCTGAGAAAGAAATTAGGGAAACAACAACCTTCACAGTAGTCACAAATAATATAAATACCTTTGTGTGACACTAACTATGGAAGTTAAAGATCTGTATTATAAGAACTTCGAGTCTCTGAAGAAAAAAATTAAAGAAGATCTCAAAGGTGGAAAGATCTCCCATGCTCATGGATTGACAGGATCAATATAGTAAAGACGGCTATCTTGCCACAAAAAAAAAAAAAAAAAAAAAAAAAAATCTACGGATTCAATGCAATCCCCATCAAAATCCAACTCAAATTTTCAAGGAATTAGAAAGGGCAATCTGCACATTCATCTGTAATAACAAAAAAATGTAGGATAACACAAACTCTTCTCAAGTATAAAAGAACCTCTGGTGGACTCACCATGCCTGACCTAAAGCTGTACTACAGAGCAATTGTGATAAAAACTGCATGGTACTGGTATAGCAACAGACAGTAGACCAATGGAATAGAATTGAAGACCCAGAAATGAACCCACACACCTATGGTCACTTGATCTTTGACAAGGGAGCTAAAACCATTCATTGTAAAAAAGACAGCATTTTCAACAAATGGTGCTGGCACAACTGGCAATTATCATGTGAATTGATTTTTTCCTATCTCCTTGTACTAAGGACAAATCTAAGTGGATGTAGGAACTCCACATAAAACCAGAGACAGTGAAACTTATTAAGGAGAAAGTGGGGAAAAGCCTTGAAGATATGGGCACAGGGGAAAAATTCCTGAAGAGAACAGCAACGGCTTGTGCTGTAAGTTTGAGAATCAAAAAATGGGACTTCATAAAATTGCAAAGCTTCTGTAAGGTAAAAGTCACCATCAATAAGATAGAAAGGCAACCAACAGATTGGGAAAGGATCTTTACCTGTCCTAAATCAGATAGGGGACTAATATCATTTATATATATATAACTCGAGAAGGTGGACTCCAGAAAATCAAATACCTGCATTAAAAAATGGGGCTCAGAGCTAAACAAAGAATTCTCACCTGAGGAATACCGAATGGCTTAGAAGCACCTGAAAAAAATGTTCAGCATCATTAATCATCAGGGAAATGCAAATCAAAGCAACCCTGAGATTCCACCTCACACCAGTTAGAATGGCTAAGATCAAAAATTCAAGTGACAGCAGATGCTGGCAAGGATGTGGAGAAAGAGAAACACTCCTCCATTGTTGGTGGAATTGCAGGCTTGTACAACCACTCTGGAAATCAGTCTGGCGGTTCCTCAGAAAATTGGACATAGTACTACCGGAGGATCCAGCAATACCTCTCCTGGGCATATATCCAGAAGATGCCCCAACTGGTAAGAAGGACACATGCTCCACTATGTTCATAGCAGCCTTATTTATAATAGCCAGAAGCTGGAAAGAACCCAGATGCCCCTCAACAGAGGAATGGATACAGAAAATGTGGTACATTTACACAATGGAGTACTACTCAGCTATTAAAAAGAATGAATTTATGAAATTCCTAGGCAAATGGGTGGACCTGGAGGGCATCATCCTGAGTGAGGTAACCCAATCCCAAGAGAACTCATGTGATATGTACTCACTGATAAGTGGATATTAGTCCAGAAACTTAGAATACACAAGATACAAGATACAATTTGTATATCACATTAATCCAAGAAGAATGAAGACCAAAGTGTGAACACTTTGTCCCTTCTTAGAATTGGGAACAAAACACCAATGGAAGGAGTTACAGAGACAAAGTTTGGAGCTGTGATGAAAGTATGGACCATCTAGAGACTGCCATACCTGGGGATCCTTCCCATAATCAGACTCCAAACTCTGACACCATTGCATACACTAGCAAGATTTTGCTGAAAGGATGCAGACATAGCTGTCCCTTGTGAGGCTATGCTGGGGCCTAGCAAACACAGAAGTGGATACTCACAGTCAGCTATTGGATGGATCACACAGCCCCCAATGGAGGAGCTAGAGAAAGTACCCAAGGAGCTAAAGAGGTCTGCAACCCTATAGGTGGAACAACAATATGAACTACCCAGTACCCCCCAGAGCTCATGTCTCTATCTGTATAAGTATCAGAAGCGGGCCTAGTCAGCCATCTTTGGAAAGAGAATCCCATTGGTTTTCCAAACTTTATATGTCTTAGTATAGGCGAACACCGGGACCAAGAAGTGGGAGTGGGTGGGTAGGGTGTTGGGGAAGGGTATGGGGGACTTTTGTGATTGCATTGGAAATGTAAGTGAAGAAAATACCTAATATAAAATGAAATTTTAAAAATGTTAACAAAATAGGTAAAAAATATTTTCTTTTACTCCAGAAAGTTAATGTTTTTCCCAGATGTTCTAGTTAGCCAA
The DNA here is from genome assembly GCF_000001635.26 of Mus musculus. Lineage (NCBI taxonomy): Eukaryota > Metazoa > Chordata > Mammalia > Rodentia > Muridae > Mus > Mus musculus. The sequence continues at coordinate 43,172,782 of NC_000069.6, read as the reverse complement.
TGATGTAGATACTTAATATTTACAGAATGAAAAGGAGTAAGTGCTATTCACATGAAAAATATATACATATTACAACACAATTTAAAGTACAGAAAATCAAAAGTGGAGGTCATCAACCCATTGGATAAAAATGAAAAATTAAATTTAGATGAATTGCTCATTCATTTTAAAAGTGATATATATTTTATGTTAGTGTCTAATAAGAGCAATATATTATATCTGGTGGTGGATCTAATGTAATTTAGGGTATCAGTCTGACAGCTACATAAATTTATCCTTGTAAATACATTTAGACTCATCCAATCATTTTAAATTAACTTTCCCCCTTAACACATGATTTCAAAAAGGGATTTCTTTTAAAACTACAGACTTGCCTTCACTTAATAAGTAATGTGTGCATTTCAGGTTTCCAAATCTATTACATGTTATTATCATTAGACTCAAAATTTTTGAACAAAGTGTACTTTGTGTACTTTAGGAAAAATTGTATATATTCACATGCACACACACACACACACACACATACACACACACAATGAAACAAAATAAAGATAAATGAAATAATATAACTAATGTCAATTATGAGCTACAGAAGCATCTTGGTAAACTTCAGAAAGGCAGATGCCTTGTGACTAAGGATTAATAAGTTATATATGACTTACCGTTCTAATTTTAAAAATAAGGTTTATTCAGGAGAGTAAATACTAAAAATGTAGACATGTCATATTTAATCAAGGTTCTACAAAATATACTTTTATTTATAACTGATATATATATATCAGTTATATATATGTATATAACTGATATATATATATCAGTTATATATAAATATATTTGTCAGTGTGTTAGCAAACATTACCTACATATTTTTATTGTTTTTATATAAATGTATGTCACAGTTCCTGTGTTGACCTCATATGAAACTCTGCAGTGCTTACTTCTTTTCTTCCACCATGGGAGTTCCAGATGTCAAACTCAAGTTGCCTGCTGCAAACACTTTTGACTACTGAACCATCCCATGGGCCCAAATATAATATTTTTTAAGCAGCCATATAAAACATTTATTACTACTGCTATCAATCTATAAACAAACAAGCAAAATCCAAACCAAATAACAACCTTGGAAGACATTATAGGACACATGATTATAGCTAGCATTCTGGTTAAAAAGCAGCCCATTCAGTAAAACTATGGCATATTAGTGACTACAGTAAACATGTAGACATGATGATGACTCTGGAAAAAAATTCTATCTGCTATGTGATAATATTTTTTTTTGTAACTTTAAAGTTTCAGAAGTGTTATTTGCCAAAGTTTTAATAAGTTCAAAACGACATCACAGATATTGATTAGATCAGATTGAACCATGTGAGAGAACTTGTTGTGCAACAATTGGTAAATAAAACAAAATTGAGCATCAGATTATGAAGCTAATGAGACTGGAGAACAATGAAAAGCTAATTCCACAAGTTGCATCATACATGATTATAATCATGCTTATGGGTGAAATATTGGAATGACTTTAGATTTTGGAATATCTCAGTTCTACCATTCCAAAAATGTAACTGTATTTTACATCATGTCTTAATAAGAGGTAGAACATGCAGAAGAATTGATACTTTACAGGAGAAACTTTCTGAAAGCTGCTTCTGAAAAGACAGTAAGTCAAAGAAACTATAGACTTTCAAAATGATAGAAAGTTATAGGTCTGGATATCTGAGGAATAGTAATAATGTCTACCACAGGATCTACTGTTGATTCACAGTTGTGGAAAATGTCCTTTGTGGTGGTGTTTCTTGGCAAATTGCTGTTTTAAAGTATATGGAAGAGGTAGGATGGTGAAGGGATTTAAACAGAGCCATTTAGAGATCAGCAAATCCCATAAAAAACCTTGTAACTCCTAGCCTCCCTTGCATTTATACGGGATGTGGATATAAAAATTACAGCAGAAAACAAGTCATACATGAGTTGACTTGGTAGGACAGTTTTATAAGTAACAGATTGTCTAAATATCTTTTCTTATTTTCCATAGACATTTACAAACTTGAAATTATGGTTGCTATTTCTTGTTGAAGGCCCACATTGAGACGATCGAGCCAGGTTGACTCCATGACAGGCTGCAAAAGGCAAGTATAGAAGATTAGGCTTAAGTTTCTGTTTTTTAGAACCAAACAAGCCAGATCCAGGTGAAAACAAAACAAAACAAAACAAAACAAAACAAACAAAGAAAAAAACCAAAAACCCAAACCAGATAGATAGATAGATAGATAGATAGATAGATAGATAGTTAGATAGATAGATAAAAACAGAGCTTATTGGCAGCCAATTAGGAGCTGCCCCACTATCTGCCCTGAGTGAAGAATACTAAGTCAAAACTTGTCCTGGAAAGTTCCCAGGCCCCCAGCAATGGTTTTGGGAAGTTCCCAGAGCCCTATCCAATTACAGAGCCATTCTTACCACTAGAGATAGAGCCAATCACTTAAGATAAAGGTTGCCTACCACTCCCTAAAATTTCCTTAATCTGCTTTAATTTGAGTCTGCAAGCTTTCTTCAGGGTAATCATTTTGATGAGTTATAGACCCCTGCATTTGGTGTTTCTGCAGAATGAACTTGTTTTTGCATACTATTTGCGTCTGGAGTGTCATTTTTCAGTGATTCATGGACCCTTACAACATTAGGTTTTATGAATGAGTAAGTCCATTAAGTTTAGGGATATTAGTCTGTGCTTGTGTTTATTACTGTAAACCAAAGCTCACATTACATAACTATTTAATTATTGTATAGGTGAGTAAGAAATTGCCTATGAAGGAGATAATATTGCATGTATAAATGTGAAAATAGCAAAGGGCATTTAAAAAGTGAATACTCATGAATTTAAGTAATAAAGCACTATTTACAATAAAGATGTATTATAGACTGTAAACTGTCAGGAGCCAGAATTACCCAAGACTTTCTCAGAGGCCATGGTGAAACAATCAAATCATTATTAGTTCTGTGTCCTTGTGCAGGAATGGCCTTGACAAGGTCAGAATAAGTCTGGAGCCAGTACCTCAAATGAATCAAGGTTGCAGTTTCTGGGAAGCCCATTCTGGGATGTAGTTATCTGGGGAACCCAGATGTAGAACTTCTCTGGCCTACAGCCTGAGGTGGACAGAAAAGAGTGGGTGAAGTAAAGGTTTCCAGGCTTGACCTCTTGAGTAGAAACCAGGAAAAAGAGAAGAGAGGAGGAATAAAGAAGTCATCATGGAGTAGGTTGGTCATGAGCCCATTGTCATGAGGACAAGACTGTTCGAGTAGGTACAGCCTATGCTGAACATGACAAGTGATATCTTGAGGTTATTAACAGGGAAGTAGACACAATATTATAGAGGGTTGATATCTGTCCAGCTCTAGTGCTTTAAGGCTTATCATAAATATAAGGTCTTTCATCTGGTAACTATATGGTCTAAATGGGGTGAAATAACCCAAAATAGTATGTATCAGAGCAGTGATAGTTTTATTTCTTTGCTTTCATTGCCGTTACCCCTGAAAACATTATATAGGATGCTTTACTGTTTAATAAGCTTGTTTAGCATAAGTTATCACCTTATGTAAGATCCCCTGATCCTAGTTATTCTTTGTCTTCCAATCCTAGGTACTCTCATCTGACACCTTGTTTTTTGGGACCTGTATACCTACAGATATTGGTCATTGAGCAATTTTATTTCACAATATTTAATCTAGGGAATGTCCCTATGGATATGATGAGAATCTAAAGATCAGTCCCTAGAAGACAGTTGGCTTTCCAGTTGCAGAATCCAATTTCTAATCAGCCATTCTCAGAACTGAAAATGTGGACTGGAGTATATACTCATCAGGCTTCCACCTGTCCTTTTATCACAATTTGTATTTCAAATCCAAATATTGGTCACAATTCCATTTACCTTACCAACACTCCTCTGCCATCTTAAAAAACAAGAAGTGAAGAAAACAAAGCAAAATTCTTAATCATCAGAGAAATGCAAATCAAAACAACCCTGAGATTCCATCTAACACCAGTCAGAATGGCTAAGATCAAAAATTCAGGTGACAGCAGATGCTGGTGAGGATGTGGAGAAAGAGGAACACTCCTCCATTGTTGGTGGGATTGCAAGCTTGTACAACCACTCTGGAAATCAGTCTGGCGGTTCCTCAGAAAATTGGACATAGTACTACCGGAGGATCCTGCAGTACCTCTCCTCGGCATATATCTAGAAGATGTAGCAACTGGTAAGAAGGATACATGCTCTGCTATGCTCACACCAGCCTTATTTATAATAGCCAGAAGCTGGAAAGAACCCAGATGCCCCTCAACAGAGGAATGGATACAAAAAATGTGGTATATTTACACAATGGAGTACTACTCAGCTATTAAAAAGAATGAATTTATGAAATTCCTAGGCAAATGGATGGACCTGGAGGGCATCATCCTGAGTGAGGTAACACAATCACAAAAGAACTCAAATGATATGTACTCACTGATAAGTGGATATTAGCCCAGAAACTTAGTATAGCAAGATATAAGGTACAATTTGCAAAACACATGAAACTGAAGAAGAACGAAGACCAAAGTGTGGACACTTTGCCCCTTCTTAGAATTGGAAACAATCACCCATGGAAGGAGTTACAGAGACAAAGTTTGGAGCTGAGACAAAAGGATGGACCATCTAGAGACTGCCATATCCAGAGATCCATCCCATAATTAGCCTCCAAACGATGACACCATTGCATACACTAGCAAGCGTTTGATGCAAGGACCGTGATATAGCTGTCTCTTGTGAGACTAGGCCAGGGCCTAGCAAACACAGAAGTGGATGCTCACAGTCAACTATTGGATGGAGCACAGGGCCCCCAATGGAGGAGGTAGAGAAAGTATCCAAGGAGCTAAAGAGATCTGCACCCCTGTAGGTGCAACATTATGAAATAACCAGTACCCCGGAGCTCTTGTCTCTAGCTGCATATGTATCAAAAGATGGTCTAGTCGGCCATCACTGGAATTAGAGGCCCATTTGACAGGCAACCTTATATGCCCCAGTACAGGGGAACGCCAGGGCCAAAAAATGGGAAAAGGTGGGTAGGGGAGTGGGAGGGGGAGGGTGTGGGGGACTTTTGGGATAGCATTGGAAATGTAATTGAGGAAAATACGTAATAAAAAAAAAACAAAAAAAAAAAAAAAAAAAAACAAAGCTATTAACAATTTGCCTAGGATTTGATGAAAATTGAAATTTTGTTACAGCCCTAATAAGGATATCCAAAAACAAAACAAAACAAAACAAACAAACAAACAAACAAACAAAACAAAAATATTCATTTTGAAGACAAATAAAGAAAATGTTGAATGGTTTTGCTATACACTGAATGTAAGTATGAATATATGAATTAATTAATGAAAAATCCAAGGTGACACAGAAAGTGAACAGATGGAAAGAAAAGAAAATTCCTTGTACTATTTATTCCTTAATTTCTTTTAGTTTGGGGAAATATTGTTTAAAAATTTTCAAAAGAAATTTACCTTAAATATCAAAAGTAATGATGGACATGGGTTTATGCATTAAAATAGTATCTTTTGGAAAAATTAATGTTCTCAAGAGTCTCATTGGGTTGTAATTGTGATCTTTTCTACCCATACCCTCTTCTCCAAAATAATGACTCTAAGACTTCTTATACTTGAATAAATGGAAAGGCCAGTAGCTTTGGTAGCTTTGGTTCATTTCCACTAGGTCATGACTCAATTATCCCATTTAAACTCATCTAACTCATGCTGCATGGCTAGTTATCTCTCCTTCAGTTTCAGGAGGCCATCTTCCTCTGAGTTTGGGGCACATCTGCACTTGGCACTATTGTAGAAATCCTCTCTCTGTACTAGATATTCCAGCTCCGTATTTCCTGCCTAAGCTAATAGGCCAACAGCTTTTTATTGACAGCTGATGATTCTTCCATACATTCAACAAGATATTCTTCTTTTTAGTATAATAAAGGACTATCTCTTACAAAAACAAAATATATAATAATAACAATTATAGTATTCTACTATTTATCCTATCTTGATGAGTTCATAGTTCTTTATCTAAGTCAATTTCTTTCATGGCTTGCATTATCAAGCTAAAACATCTCAGACCTTGTAACATTTTCCTAAATCCTAAATAACTTAAGCTTTAATTATTTATGTATAACAACCTAACCATCAATTCTATTAGAGATTTGAGAAGGAATAAATATTACTAAGTTTTCATAAAGTACAGGCAAGCAGCTTTCAAATCTATAGAAATGACAGAAAAAGCTGGTTTCCTAGAGAGACCACTAAAATTTCTCTGTGTGAATGGAGCATCCATCTTCAGGCTTCTGGCTCAGAATATCTGACAGACTTTTCTGTAAAGCAGAAATTATGAAGTGTTCCTTTTCTTGTCTTGGCAAAGCTCAGTAGTCACATATCCTGCTCCACGTTTGCCCAGTTTGGACAGCATACTGTCAGCAACTGAAGCAAAGTTAGTTTCTTACTCAATGCCTATCTTGCTACATTTGAAGCAAGCTCCATAAAGATGTTCTTTGATACTCATCATTTGAAATGTAAGTGAAGAAAATATCTAATAAAAAAATCTGATAAAAAAAATAAAATGAATTCACAACCTACCCCAACTTATGAGACATAATGAAAACAGCAATAAAAAGAAAGTTCATAGCTCTAAGTGCCTTCTTTTTTTTCTTTTTTTATTAGATATTTTCTTCATTTACATTTCAAATGGTAAGTGGCTTCTTAAGGAAATTAGTTAGATCCCATATTAACAACTTAAGACCATATTTGAAAAGTCTAGAACAAAAGGAAGCAAACATATGCAAGAAGAGAAGCGAATAGGAAATAATCAAATGTGGGACTTAATTCAACAAATTAAAAAAAAAGTGAATACAAAGAATTAATTAAAAAAAACAGCTGTTTCTTTGAAAAACTCAACATGATAGATCACCCTTACCAAAATAACTAAAAGGAAGAGAAAGAATATCCAAATTAACAAAATCAGAAAAGAAAAGGAGACATCACAACAGACACCAAGGAAATCCACTCATTAGGAAACATTAGGTCTTATTTCAAAAAGTCTGTGCTGTACAAACTTGTAAACTCTAAATCAAATGGACAATTTTCTTGATAGTCACCACTACAAATGTTAAATCACAGTCGTGTAAATGATTTAAATAGACCTATCAACCTGAAGGAAATACAAGCAGTCATTATAATTCTCCCAAACAAAACAGCAAGGTTATAATGCAAAATTCTACCAGATAGTCAAAGCAGAGATAATACCAAAATTACCCAAATTATTCCACAAAATAGCAAGAGTAGGAACACTACCAAATTAATTGCATGAGGCCATAGTCTCCTTGATACCTAAACCATACAAAGAATCAATCATGAAAAAGAATTTCAGACCAATTTCACTTAGGAAAACTGATGATATTTAATAAAATGCTTGCAAATCTAGATCCAAGAACACATCAAAACCATCATATATCCTGGTTAACTTGGAACAAGGCTTCAACCCAGAGATTGAGGGATGGTTCCACCATATAAACAAACTGAAAAAACAAAAAAACAACCAACCAAACAAACAATCAAACAAACAAACAAACAAAATGATCATCTCATTGAATGATGAAAAAGCTATTGACAAAACTTAACTCCATAATAAAAGTCTTGGAGAAATCAGGGATACAATGCACAAACCTAAACACATTTAAGGCAATATACAGTAAGCCAATAGCTAACATCAAATTAAGTGGAGAGAAACCCAAAATAATTGCATTAAAATCCAGAACAATGTAAGGATGACGATTCTCTCCATATCTAATCAATATAGTGCTTGAAGTTCTACTAGAACAATAAGGCAGCTAAAGGAGATCAAGAGGATACAGTTTGGGAAGGAAGAAATCAAAGTATCAATATTTGAAGATAATATGCTAGTCACTCAAAAAATGATGATTTAAATTACCCCCAAATTGCATCAGAGAATGCCTACCACAAATAAACACCTTCAGAAAAGTGACTGGATTCAAGATTAATAAAAAAGAAAAAATCTGTAGCCATGCTATATATAAATAATAAAAAGCTAAGAGAAAAATGAAGGAAACATCAATAGTCACAAAAATATAAAATACATTGGTGTGACTGAAATAATAAGTCAAAAACTTGAATGACAAGATCTGCAACTCTTTGAAGAAAGAACTCTAAGAAGATATCAGCAGATGGAAAGATCTCTCATGCCCATGAATCAGCAGGAATAACACAATAAAATGACCATTCTGCTGAAATCAATCTACAGATTTAATGATACCCATATCTAAATTCTGACACAATTCTTATGGACCCTAAGAGATTAATATTCAATATTATGTGGAAAAAATAAGGATATGTAAAGTAATCATTTACAATAAAATAACTTCTGGTGGTATCACAATTCCTGCTCTCAAACTGAACAGCAGAATAATAGTAATAAAATCCTCATGGTACTAGCACAAAAACAAACAGGTTGATTAACAAAACTGAATGAAAGAACCAAAAGTTAATCCACATACCTTTGGACACTTGATTTTTGAAAAATAAACCCAAACTATACAATTGAAAGGAGAAACATCTACAATAAACATTGCTAGTCTAATTGGATATCTGCATATAGAAGAATGCAAATAGATTCATATTGAGTGCCCTACCCAAAACTCAAGTCCGAAAGGATCAAAGACCTCAGCAACAACAGCAACAACAATAACAAAATACCCCTAACAAAACAGACAAACAAAAGCCAGAAACACTAAATCTGAAAGATAAAGTGAAAAATATCCTTGAAGAAAATGGCACAGGATACAAATTCCTGAACAGAAAACCAATAGCTCATTTACAAAGATCAACAATTAATAAATTGGACCTCATGAAACTGAAAATCTTCTATAAGACAAAGGTCACTATCAATGAGACAAAATGGCAATATACAAAATAAGAAAAAATTTTCACCAACTGTACATCTGACAGAGGGTTAACATCCAAAATATATAAAGAACTCATGAAACAAGTCATCAACAATTGAAATAACCAACTTAGAAAATGGAGTACAGATCTAAACATAGAATTCTCAAAAGAGGAATCTATAGTGCTTAAGAAGCACTTAAAGGCAAATTATGGGATGGATCCCTGGATATGTCAGTCTCTAGGTGGTCCATCCTTTTGTCTCAGCTCCAAACATTATATCTGTAACTCCTTCCATGGATGTTTTGTTCCCCATTCTAAGAAGGGGCCAAGTGTCCACACTTTGGTCTTCATTCTTCTTGAGTTTCATGTGTTTAGCAAATTGTATCATATATCTTGGCTATTCTAAGTTTCTGGGCTAATATCCACTTATCAGTGAGTACATATCATTTGAATTCTTTTATGATTGGGTTACCTCACTCAGGATGATGCCCTCCAGGTCTAACCATTTGCCTAGGAATTTCATAAATTCATTCTTTTTAATAGCTGAGTAGTACTCCATTGTGTAAATGTACCACATTTTTTGTATCCATTCCTCTATTGAGGGGCATCTGGGTTCCTTCCAGCTTCTGACTATTATAAATAAGGCTGCTATGAACATAGTGGAGCATGTGTCTTTCTTACTAGTTGGAACATCTTCTGGATATATGCCCAAGAGAGGTATTGTGGGATCCTCCAGGTAGTACTATGTCCAATTTTCTGAGCCTTCAAATGCTGACACCATTGCATACACTAGCAAGATTTTGCTGAAAAGACCCTGATATAGCTGTCTCTTCTGAGACTATGCCGGGGCCTAGCAAACACAGAAGTTGATGCTCACAGTCAGCTATTGGATGGATCACAGGGCTCCCAATGAGGTGCTAGAGAAAATACCTAAGGAGCTAAAAGGATCTGTGCCCTATAGGTGGAACAACATTATGAACTAACCAGTACCCCAGAGCTCTTGACTCTAGCTACATATGTATCAAAAGATGGCGTAGTCAGGGAGAGGCCCATTGGACATGCAAACTTTATATGCCCCAGTACAGGGGAATGCCAGGGCCAAAAAGTGGGAGTGGGAGGGTAGGGGAGTGGGGTAAGACAGGGTATGGGGGACTTTTGGGATAGCATTGGAAATGTAAATGAGGAAAATACCTAATAAAAATATTTTTTAAAAAGGAAAAAAAAAAAGAAGCACTTAAAGAAAGGTTCAACTCCTTACTCACCAGGGGAATGCAAATCAAAACAACTCTGTGACTTACTTTGTGCCCATCAGGATAACTAAGATAAAAACTCAAGAGATATCTCATCCTAATGACAATATGGATCAATGGGAATACTCCTTAATTGATGGTGGGAGTGAAAACTGGCACAACACTTTGGTATGTGCTCAATTATAAGGGGATTTTAGTCATTAATTAGTCAAAAATAAATTTGTCAGTTTCTCAAAAAAATGTGAATAGTTCTACCTTAAAATCCAGATATACTACTAATGGTCATATGTCAAAAAGAACCTCCAACAAATCACAAGGACACTTGCTCATCTATGTCCATAACAGTTTTATTCATAATAACTAGAAACTGGAAATAACTTAGATGTCCTTCGAATGAAGAAAGGATAAAGAAAATGTGACTCATTGGAATGGAATGTTACTCAGCTATTAAAAACAATGCCAATATGGAATTTTCCAGCAAATAGATGTAACTAGAAAAGATCATCCTGAGTGAGTTTACTGAAATCCAGAAATACAAACATGGTATGTACTCACTTATAAGTGATTACTTGTCATTAAATAAAGAATAATCATGGTACAAACCACAGACCAAAAGTAATTAAATGACTAGGTAGGCCTAAGGGGGGGACACTTGAAAGGGAAATTGATTAGACATCAGGCATGGATGGAAGGTGGGGACTTGGTGAAAGAAGGAGAAGGAATGGAAATAGCTGGGGTGAGGTGGGTGAGCATGGGGGGAGAGTGTTGAACAGAAAACATGGCTGCCTTTCCTAGCATTGGAATAGGATGTGCCTAATATTTCTGTGACTTCATATGACAGGTCTTGTTGATGTCCACTGGGAGGCCTCCTCTTTTTCTGGTGAAAAGGACTAAGCAGGGAAGTAAGACGAGAGGAGAAGAGAGAAGGGAAGCTGTAGTCAAGATGCAAAGTGAACAAATAACTTAGTTAATAAGAAAAAAATAATATATTTGAGAAAAACAATCCATTTTAAATATTAAAAAATTGTCTTTTTTGGCATTGTGTTTGACATTCAGCAAATTTGTAAGTGATCAGGGCAACATACAGCCACAGTGTTAACACTAAGGAAGGGTTTCTGTAATTTGAGAGCAGCTTGTTTTACAAAACCCATTTCAAGTCAGCCAAGGCTTATAATAAGAGCCTATCTCAGAGAAATAAAAGTAATACAAAACATGTATGCGTAAATTCATTTTTGGTAAGTGATACTTTAAAAGTCACACAAATAAAAATAGTCTCATGATATGTGTACATTTCTATTTTTATGGGCACTCATAAACACATATAAACTTGCCTGAGAATTCAGTATTTTTTCCTGTTCCCTTTAGAATAAATCTAAACAATTTTGTTATTAAAACGATCATGATAATTCACTTCTCTTTTTCCCTTTTCTTTTTCCTTCATGTATGTGTCTGTCTGTCTCTCTGTATATCTGTCTGTCTGTGTGGTTTGTGCATGTGTACATGACTGGAGGTCGTCTATGACTCTCCAGACTTTTCCTTTACAAAGGAAACTTCATAACCTCTCCATCTCCCCTGTCTGCACCACTCAGCTCTATTTTCAGTCAAGACCATTTCATTCTAGTTTTTGATTTTTGAAAATGTAAACTCAGGTTTTCATGCTTGTACATCAACTATTCTTAAATGATGAGCCATCTTCCATATCCAGGCTTATTCTTTAATAAAGGTAGTTCAAACTGGAGAATATAGTTCTATGGTTGAGTATTTGCCTAGCATGTACAAGGCTAGAAGTTTAATATTCCATAATGTCAGAACAAAGCAAAGTACAGATGAAAGGTACCATTTGAGACATATTCTTACATAACTTGTGAATCACTGCACACATTTTCAAAAAGAACACTTTTGGCGAAATTAAAAATAGGAAGAAAAATGTTTGAGTTACAGCAAATGCAAATTAACCAGCTAATCATTTTTCCTGTAAAAGACAAAGTTTCCTCAGTTACCATAGTCAGAGCATGGAATACATGAATAAATTACCAAAGAAATGGCCACTGCTCCCCACAGTCTTCTTTGTTTGAGGAACTACTATGTCAGTTGCAAACACTGGAGCCTCTTCTGAGGTTCACATTAGGCCTAGGTTGAAGAAAGAGATACAAATGTGATGGCTTTTTGGCTTTCTGGCTGATATGGATGTCTGGATTTTGTTTTTTGTTTGTTTGTTTTGTTTTGTTTTGTTTTGTTGTTTGCAGATACACATTAGAGGTAGCTCTGGTTAGAAATATAGGAAAATAATATTAAGAATTCTATGAGCCAGACTCATTTCTTTATTTTCCAGTTTGGAAGGATAGCCAAATCCATGCACTGGTCCTCTGTCCCTGAGCTGAGGACCTATCATGAACAACTGGATTGCTGACATCAACCAAAATGAGAAATTTTAGGCATAGGCTCTACTGTGTGATTTTACTTTGAGTAATGATTTAACTTTCTGTGGCTCACAAACGTTTTTGTACATTCATAATAATGTGAATTAAAATCTTACCAATGTATTAGAATTTCACCAAAAAATGTCATATTTGGCATACACACATGAGGGTTTTTTTTTAAGACATATCTTGGTTTGGGCTCTTGGTAACAAATAAGGAATTGGTCTAGAAAGGTACAATTTTCCAGAAAATCCCTTCTTATCCCATGTTTCCAAGACCTGTCTTCTCCAAAAAATTTTTAGAGATCCCAAGAATGAAGGAAGATAAAAACATTCAAGTCATAATATGTATCACTTGGAAGTAACTTCATTTCAGAGATGACTTGGTTAGGAAAAACACTATTTCTTATCTTCATATAATTGTTTTGGATAATGTCTTCATAGAAGAGTTTGTAATGATTTAATTTCTGACCCAGATTGAATCTATGATCATTGGAATTTGTTTCAAATACCACTATCCTCAATTTCATCAACAATGTAATCTTATATTTTTTTGCATATCTTAATGCCAAGATGTCTTGTAAGCATGAAAGAAATAGTATAATATAGTTCAACAGTACAAAGAATGAACTGACCTGAAGAACTGGAGGGCAATATGTGAAGAGGACTATGGTAGTCATAGGAAAACAGATTCCTTCACAAATCTGTCATCTCAAGAAAGATAATCCTGTAAAGTAGGAATGAGTGGCAGCTAAAACATTGATGAACAGACACCAGAGTGCATTTAGAAGGACTCCGTTCTACAGTAAATGGGCATGACTATGGAGGATAACAATCTGTTGCCTATTTATGCAAATCTAGGAAGAGAAAGTTTGAGACACCACCCATAAAGACATGAAAGGATAATAAGTGCCTAATCCTTCTTGTTCAATATGTATGCTATACCCAATAAGTATATATGGCCTATGTATTAATTTAAAAAAAAACACAATGACTCAATAATTATTTCTCATACTTTCTCATAAGAAAATACATGTCCATTCTAAAATGTAATCTGTTTGTGCAATTTAATTTATAGAAAGGTGTGGCTGTCTCTGAAAAATTATTCATTTTCTTTACTTTTTAATATGTACTTCAAGTAGCAGGCAGATAAACTGTGGTATGAAGCTTAAATTGCAAGAAAATAAATTAAAACTGAGTTATTTCTGTGTAGGCTAGAATTGTTTTGAAAGCTGTCAGTCTAAAAAGCTTGAACATGGACCTAGGTAATTCCTCATATTTTTAAACATCTCTTACATTTTAATGCAATATAGAGCCAAAAATTTCTAATGACATTTAAATACCTAACATCTAAATATGCTTTTATTAATGCTATCAATTTATTTTACAATTTTTTCTTTTCATTTTCTTGTTAACTCTATTCCTTTCATTTCTAAGTTGCAGTACAATTTAAAACATAAGCTGATGTAGGAAGGCAGAATATCCTTTCTAATGCTTTACTGATAAGAAATAGAATATGTTGAGGGACATCTGGTATCTTTCCAGTTTCTGGCTATTGTAAATAAGGCTGGTATGAACATAGTGGAGCATGGGTCTTATTACAAGTTGGAACACCTTCTATGTATATGCCCAAGATTGGTATTGCTAGGTCTTCCAGTAGTACTATGTCTAATTTTCTGAGGTATCACTAAACTGATTTCCAGAGTGGTTTTACCATCTTATAATCCTACCAGCAATGGAGGAATATTCATCTTTCTCCACATCCTTGCCAGCATCTGTTGTCCCTCAACAGAGGAATGGATACAGATAATGTGGTACATTTACACAATGGAGTACTACTCAGCTATTATAAACAATTAATTTATGAACTTCTTAGGCAAATTGATGGATCTGGAAGATATCATCCTGATTGAGGTAACCCAATCTCAAAAGAACACACATGAAATACACTCACTGATAAGTGGATATTAGGCCAGAAGCTCAGAATACCCAAGATAAAATTTGAAAAATACATGAAGCTCAAGAAGAAGAAAAACCAAAGTATGGATATTTCATTCCCTCTTAGAATGGGGAACAAAATACCCATGGAAGGAATTACAGAGAAAAAGTTCAGAGTAGAGACTGAAGGAATGACCATCCAGAGACTGCCCCTGCCACCCCCTGGGGATCCATCCCATAAATAACCACCAAACCCTGACACTATTTCAGATGATAACAAGATTTTGCTGACAGGAGCCTTATATAGCTGTCTCCTGTGAGGCTTTGCCAGTTCCTGGCAAATACATGAGTGGATGCTCACAGTCATCCATTGGACAGAGCACATGGTCTCAAATGAAGGCACTAGAGAAAGTACCCACGGAGCTGAAGGGGTTTGCAGCCCTATAGGAGGAACAACAATATGAACTAACTAGTACCTCCAGAGCTCCCTGGGACTAAACCACCAATCAAAGAAAACACATGGTGGGAATCATGTCTCTAGCTGCATATATAGCAGAGGATGGCCTAGTCAGCCATCAATGGGAGGAGAGGCCCTTGGCATTGTGAGTATTCTATGCCCAATATAGGGGATGCCAGGGCCATGACATGGGAGTGGGTGGGCTGAGGAACAGGGGCTGGGGGAATGGAAGGAAACTAGGAAAGGTGATAGCATTTGAAATGTAAATAAAGAAAATATCTAACTTAAAAATATGAAAAAATAAAAGGAACAAAAATAAGAAAGAATATGCAGAAGAAATTTATAACAGAGTAAATAGACAATTCTCTCATCAATATATTTTCATTTGTTATAAATTTTGTTGAAATTTTGTATCTACTTTATGGTCAATATTGTCTGATACCTTAACATAAAATAAGTAAAATATCCTTGTTTCATGAATTTGTGACTTACAAAAGGTCAATCATTATATACACATAAAAACTCTTGTATACTTTAATAAACTCTTCCTGAAGCTCTTGGATATACAATACAATGTTTATTCAAGTCAATCAGTAGTTTATTTTGAATGATATATGAAACAAAGCTTTTTTACAGAAACAACAGAATACTTTCAAATACACCCAGGTATATATTTAGAATTTCAAATCAATATATAATATATTTATATAATGATTTCCAAATATAAAATATATGTTTCAAATACAAAAATATAGGCATATAAATTTATAAATTCTGAAACATAGACATTTCTCTCTCTTACTGTCAAAAAATTTCCTTAGAAACAATTTCATTGATTTTGTGTGTGTGTGTGTGTGTGTGTGTGTGTGTGTGTGTGTCAGTGTGTTTGGTTTGGAGAAGGAGTGGATGGAGGAGGTTATGTGTAGAGGAAGGCAGAGAAACTGCCATCTGGATGTAAAAGATATATATAATAAGTATCCCTAACATTAAGAAACATTTGGTAAGATATTTCTTGAATAATAACAATTATTGATGTTGTTGATTCTTTCATTATATGAAATCATGTTAATGACTTAATTGATACAACTTCAGTTTTCATAAAATGTTTTAATAATAAAAACTGTTTTAAACTAAGGAAGAATTGCCTGCAAATACTGATTTATCTGTGTACAACCATTTCAAATGAGGTTAGGACTTTCAGTAAAGGAAAGACTTCTAATAGTAATTGATTTGCTTCAGGTAATTGTTGACAAGTCTTCCTGTCAGGTCTATTTTCAGTGATCAAATTCATTTAAGGGAGAAAGTAGTGTTTGGAATGCTTTCTTTGTTTTGATATAGCTTGAGTCGCTGCAAAACTGTTCAGAAAGCTTGTCAGAAGTGAAATTTGCGGGCTATCTTTCTTGTTGGAAAGAGAATCAAAACAGAATTACCAACAGGAAGTAATCTGTCTTTAGTCAATGCAAAGTTATGTGCAATTTATTTTGTAGATCTCAATTCTGCTGAAACTAGTAGGAAAGAATTAAAAGACCAGCCACAGTGTTTGTGAAAAAAGTTACAGGACACTTTAAACATTAGATTCTGTACTAAACTTTCAAGCAATAAATAAGAAAATGTGGTATTTTATAAAAGGAGGGAGCAGAGCAAGATAAAAGAACGGGGTGTATTTATAGGAATGAAAAAAATTATTGCAGTTAAAAATCCAGGGAGCCCCAGCAAAGGCTGCAGGAGAATGTCAGAATGGCCCAGAACAAAGAGGCACAAACCCAGGAAATTAGGTTCACTCTCTTTTCCAAGGCTGGAGACGATAATTGTGCTCAGTAAATTGGGAAAGACTATACTATGCAGGCTTAATCATCTTTCCATCGAGTAAGATGAGTCATGGACTTATACCTGAAATCCTCCTCCTCCAAATGCCATAGAGATAATAGCTCACATTCCCATCTGCCCACCATCTGCTTGAACCTACTTCCAAAAAGTAATTTGAATGATTTTGATAAGAATAGGGTAGAGTTTTCCTAAATATCCCATACAGGGAAAAAGCCACATCTGAACCCACACTGAAGATAGCAGTTTAACTTCTCAAACTGCTTATTTAGGCAGAAAGGGAAATTTAACACTTTAAGAGCTACAGTATACAAAGAAAGTCTGATAGGTTTATATCACTTCTCTTATTATTTTAATTTCAAATATCTATACAGTATTTTCGTAAATTTCTCTTTGCTATTCTCTCTCTAATCCTCTCTGTTTCTAGCACTCTCAGATTGCTCTCATATGCAGGTTTTTAAAAATTATTATCATTACATATAGTTATATAAATATATGAAGAAATAAACATATGAATAAAGGTTACTGAGTCCATTTAACCTCACTTATATGTGTATGTTTATTTAGAATCACTTGGTATTGAATAGAGAGTTGGGAAGCACATTCTTCGAGAAGATTGATTTTCCATCTCAGAAGTCACTGATGGCTTGCACATCTCTGTTGAGGAGTGGGGTACTATACAATTCATCCCCTCTACTTGACCACTACTGTCATTATGCAGGTCTTGTTTAGGGTACCATATTGTTGGAATTCATGGGTACAGTTTAACTATCATATGAAGACAGGACAATCTTGAAAGAGATTTCCTGGTATAGAGATTGGATTGCCTGTGTAAACAGTTGAGGTTAGACTACCCATTGTAACCCGTTCTTTGCATTTTAACTACTTTGGTTTCTAGAATGTTCTTCACTTGCTAAAAAAAGTTTGTTGATAAAAGAGAAGTGAAGTTACACTGCTCTGTGGGTATTAAAATTAAAATACAGACTTTGGCTAGAAAAGCAGGTAGGAAAAATGCAAATTTTCACCTCTTCCTCCATTCCTCTAAGAGCAGATCCACAGGCTCATCCCCAACTCTGAGCAGTTTCCTCAGCCCCCCCTTCCCAATATCTAGTGGATCAAATAAATCTTCCCCACCTATCTTCCTTAACTACTAACCCCATACATCCTTCCTACACCCCCCTACACACACACACATACACACCACCTGGCCTCTAAACTCCCTGGGGCCTCCAGTCTCTTGAGGGTTAGGCACATCATCTCTGAATGAACACAGACCCTGCAGTCCTCCATTGTATGTGGGTTCAGGCCTCATATCAGCTGGTGTATGCTGTCTGTTTGGTGGTAAAGTGTTTGAGAGATCTTGGGGGTCCAGATTAATTGAGACTTTTGGTTTTCCTACAGGGTCACACTCATCCTAAGCTTCTTTCAGCCTTCCCTAATTTACAACAGGGGTCAGCTGCCTCTATCCATTGATCAGGTGCAAATATCTGCCTCTGACCCTTTCAGCTGCTTGATGGGTCTTCTGGAGTGCAGTCATGCTAGGTCACTTTTTGTGAGCTCTCCATAGCCTTAGTAATAGTGTCAGGCCTTGGTACCTCCCCTTGAGTTGGATCCCTCTTTGAGCTTGTTGCTGGACCTTTTTTTCCTCAGGTTCCTCTCCATTTCCATCCCTGTAATTCTTTCAGACAGGAACAATTATGGATCAGAGTTCTGTGAGATGCCCCCCTCTCATTTGATGATACACCCTCCCTGTCTTCCTGCTGAAGGTGAGCTCTATATGTTTTCTCTTCCTATTGTTAGAAATTTCATCTAAGGTTCCTCCCTTTGAGTCCTGGGAGTCTCTGACCTTCCAGGTCTCTGGTGCATTCTGGGGGTTCCGGACAAACTGCTACCTCCTAAATTGCATGTTTCGCTTCTTTCAGATGGATCTAGGGCTTCAGACATTTTCCCTCACCCAATTCCAGATCAGATTCCCTTCTCACTGACACTCCTCACCCCTACCCCATCCACTTTCCCTGGCAGATCCTTCCCTCCCTCCCTCCCTCCCTCCCTCCCTCCCTCCCTTCCTCCCTCCCTGCCTCCCTCCCTCCTTCCCCATTTGTGATTACTTTTTCACTTCTCCCTCCAAAATGGGACTGAGGAGTCCTCATTTAGGAACTTCAGCTTGTTGATCTTTTTTACTTCTGTGGATTTTATCTTGGGCATTCTGTACTTCTTTATGGGGGTGGGGGCTAATATCCACTTATTAGTGAGTACATACCATGCATGTCCTTTTGGGTCTGAGTTACCTAACACAGGATGATATTTTCTAGTTCCATCCATTTGCCTACAAACTCAGGATGTCCTCATTCTTAATAGCTGAGTAGTATTCCATTGTGTAAATGAACCACATTTTCTGTACCCTTTATTCTGTCATAGGACATCTAGGTTGTTTCCAACTTCTGGCTATCACAAACAAGGCCACTATGAACATAGTGGATCATGTGCCCCTGTGGCATGGTGGGGCACCATTTGGATATATTCCCAAAAATGGTACACCTGGGACTTCAGGTAGATCTATTTCCAATTTTCTGAGGAACCTCCAGATTGATTTCCAGAGTGGTTGTACCAGTTTGCAATCCAACCAGCATTTTAGACGGGTTTCTCTTTTTCTATCCTCACCAACATGTCTTTTACCTGAAGTTTTGATCTCAGCTATTCAGATAGGTGTAAGGTAGAATCTTGTTTTGATTTCCATTTCTCTGATCACTAAGGACTTTGAACATTTCTTTAGGTTTTTCTCAGCCATTCGAGATTCCTCTGTTGTGACTTCTTGGTTCAGTTCTACACCACATTTTTTGATTGTGTTGGTATCATTATTTGCAGATGACATGATAGTATACATAGAGACCCCAAAACATCTACCAGAGAACTTTTTCAACTGATAAACAACTTCAGCAAGGTGGCTGAATATAAGATTAACTCAAATAAATCAGTAGCCTTCCTCTATACAAAGGATAAATAGGCTAAGAAGGAAATTTGGGAAGCAATTCCTGTAACAATAGCCACAAATAGTATAAAATGTCTTGGGGTTACTCTAACCAAACAAGTGAAAGACCTGTATGACAATAACTTCAGGTCTCTTGAGAAAGAAATTGAAGATCTCAGAAAATGAAGAGATCTCCCAGGCTCAGATTAGCAGAATTAACATAGTAAAATTGGCCATCCTGCCAAAGCCAATCTATAGATTCAATGCCATCTCCATCAAAATCCTAACACAATTCTTCAAAGACATGGAAAGAGCAATTCTCAAATTCATTTGGAAAGACAAAAAAAAATAGAATAGTGGAAATAATTCTTAACAATAAAAGAATAGCTGGGGTAATCACCATCCCTGTCATCAACCTTTACTAAAGAGCAATAGTGATAAATAAATAAATAAATAAATAAATAAATAAACAAAACAAAACAAAACAAAACAAAACTGCAGCATATTTGTACAGAGACACACATGGTGATCAATGGAATAGAATTGAAGACCCAGAAATAAAACCACACTTATTGTCACTTGATCCTTGACAAAGACACCAAGAATATACAATTGAAAAATGAAAGCATCTTCAATAAATGGTGCTGGTCTAACTGGCTGTCTGTATGTAGATGAATGAAAATATACCCATATTTGTCACCTTGTACAAAGCTCAAGTCCTAGTGGATCAAGGACTTCAACATAAAACCAGATACACTGAATCTAATAGAAAAGAAAGTGGTTAAGAGCTTTGAACTTATTGGCTCAGGGGGAAATTTCCTAAACAGAACTCCAATGGCTCATGCTCTAAGAACCTACAGACTGATTTGCAGAGTGGTTGTGAAAGACCCCTGAAGAAGGGAGACCTTCACTCAAGTCTCAGTAGATAGTGACCACCCAAGACCTTCCTTGCTGCAATCACACAAGGTTTATTGACAGGAACCAGCGAGCTGGGGCTGACTCCTATCCCAAGCAGGGGTAGAGGAGTTCTACCTGCAGCAACTGGGAAAGGGTGTATTTAAAGGAAAAAACATAACCCAAGGGGGTAGGGAGGGCTGTATTGGAAAATACCAAAAATACAAGTGATATATGCAGTTTTTATCATTACTGCTCTGTAGTAAAGGTTGATGTCAGGGATGGTGATTCCCCCAGCTGTTCTTTATTGTTAAGAATTATTTTATTTTCACTATTCTTCTTTTTATTTTTGTCTTTCCAGATGAACTTGAGAATTGCTCTTTCCATGTCTTTGAAGAATTGTGTTAGGATTTTGATGGAGATGGCATTGAATCTATAGATTGGCTTTGGTAGGATGGCCAATTTTACTATGTTAATTCTGCCAATCTGAGCCTGGGAGATCTCTTCATTTTCTGAGATCTTCAATTTCTTTCTTGAGAGACCTGAAGTTATTGTCATACAGGTCTTTCACTTGTTTGGTTAGAGTAACCCCAAGACATTTTATAGTATTTGCGGCTATTGTTACAGGAATTGTTTCCCAAATTTCTTTCTTAGCCTGTTTATCCTTTGATTACAAAGATGAAACTAAAAATCACAAGGAGAAATTCCCTGCTTCTCAAGATTGTTATCAAGATTTTAATCTAACTTTCGTGGTCAGCCAGTTCCTGGAACAGGGTCACTGAACCGACTTGTGCAATTATCTGTTCTGTGGTCAGCCAAGCTCTTGGAACACGCTGATTCAGGGCCCAACTATTTTTCTTTCTTGGCTCCAACTTGGTCTAGGGGGTCAAACTTAAATTTTCTACCTTACAGTTGTATCTGTTTGCAATCTCACCAGCAATAGAGGAGTATTCTTTCTTCACATCCTCACCAACATGTTTTTTTTTTCTCATGAGATTTTGATATTAGCCATTCTGATTAGTGTAAGGTGGAATCTCAGGGTTTTTATTTGCATTTCTCTGAACATTAAGTAGTTTGAACATTTCTTTAGGTGCTTCTCAGCCATTCAAGATTCCTCATTGTGAAATCTCGGTTTAGTTCTCTACCCCATTTTTTGATTGGGTTGTTTCATGTTTTTGGTGATTATGTTCTTGACTTATCATATCAGAAAAGAAAGAAAGGGAGAAAGAAAGAAAGAAAGAAAGAAAGAAAGAAAGAAAGAAAGGAAGGAAGGAAGGAAGGAAAAGAAAGAAAGAAAGAAAGAAAGAAAGAAAGAAAGAAAGATAGATAGACAGACAGGACGGAAGGAAGGAAGGAAGGAAGGAAGGAAGGAAGGAAGGAAGGAAGGAAGGAAGAAATTAAGCTTACAAACTCATGGGAAAATGAATGACTACTGAATAAGAGACCGATCAAGATAAATATTAAGAATGACAATGAAGACATCCAGGGGCCTAATGAAAATGAATACACCTCATATTAAAACTTAAGGAATGCAAAGAAAACTGCTCTAATTGGGAAGTTCATATTGAGAGAGAGAAACAATGAGAAAGAGAACAACCTCACACTAGCAACCTAATGGCACACCTGAAAGCTCAAGAACAACAACAACAACAAAAAAAAAAAAAAAAAAAGAAAAAAAGAAATTACATGCAAAAGAAGTAGATAGTAAGAAATAACCAAAATCAGAGCTGAAATAAACAAATAAAAATAATAGAAACAATCTAATAAACTTCTACAGCTTTCAGCAATGTAGATGGATACAAAAACAACTCACGCAAAAAAAAAAAAAAAAAAAAAAAAAAAAAAAAAAAAAAAAAAACCCGAAAACAAAGAACAAAAAAAACAATAATTCTCCTATATACAAAGTACAACTGGACTGATTAAGAAATAAAGATATCCCAATCACAAAAGAAGTCATTATATATACACTCACTGATTGTGGGGAGCGGGTGTGGCGGCAGTCCTAAAGGCGCCAGGGACTGCAGCTAAGTCATATGACTTGCACCTGACTTCCTCATATAAGACACAAACATCTTGAGTGCTGCGCAGGTGTACCAGGATACAGGTGAATCCAATTTGGTGGAGATTTGCCCCTGCTGCCCTGATTAGCTGAAGCTGCGTGCCTGGTGAGGTGGCGTGGCCTGCTGTGCGTGGATGGGAACTGAGAGTATATAAGAGTGAGAGGCCCGGGTTAGAGGGAGGATTATTATTCGAGAGAGGATTACTATTAGTGGGGGAGATATAAAAACAAGGGAGATATAAACAGGGGAGATATAAACAGGGGAGATATAAACAGGGGAGATATGAACAAGGGAGATATGAACAAGGGAGATAAAAACAAGGGAGATATAAAAACAAGGGAGATATAAAAACAAGGGGGAGATATAAACAAGGGAGATATATGGAGAAAGAAGAAACAGGACTGAATAAATGTGTGCAGAAGGATCCTGTAGCAGCGTCGTTCTTCCTGGCCAGTTGAGCGCGCGCAACAGTTGGTGCCGAAACCCGGGAAAAGAAACATCTTCAGGCAAGAGCGAAGACCCCCTGCTACAGGGAGGATTCAGAACTGCATCACGGGGAAGGAGTGGTTAATAAAGTGTTCCCGTAAAACAGACTGTTGAGAAGGATCCGGCGTGGATTCAGAACTCTTCAGCTGGGGAACGGTACTGATGAAGAGAAAGAAGAAAGATGAAGACGGAATAAACTGCTGTTAGAAGGACTGGTGGTCGTGTCGTTCTTGCTGGTCGAGAGCGGGCGCGACAATTGGTGGCCCGTACGGGGAACCGACTCCCCCACCGAGTTCAGAACTTTCAGCAGTCAGTGGTTGCCGGCAGGGTAAGTTCACGGTGAGTGAAACTTGCGACCCCAGGAGTTTGGGAAGGACCTCGGATAAAATAGAGGTGAGCATAAAGTTGCCAGGAAGCAGGCACATAACGAAAGGTTCCCGGCTTTGGGACAAGTTAAGGTTCCCGGTTTGGGGACAAGTTAAGGAACTATGATAACCTCAGTGTAGTGATCAATAGATCCTCGCTGTGTAGTTATGCTTTTTTCTCCCGTTGACCCTTTGTGGGTAGGTCTGATAGTTTTGGTCTTGTTTGTTCTGATATATGGACTCTGTTACTGTTTGAAACTGTGTGTAGAGGCAGTCAAGACAGGTCAGAAAATCCTTACAGAGCAACAAGAAAGTATGTCGGAAGAGGAGAAGGGCTTAAAAAGAAAAAGGAAAAAGAAAGGAGACACAGTGTTATCAGGTGGACAGAAAGGACAAAATAAAAGAGTTGAGGCGGAGGAGGAAGGCGAATTAGCTTCTGTGCCTCCTCCCTATGCCTCCTCAGCAGTGAAAACTTGACTCTCGTATTGACTCCCCAGATGGACACACAGGTGATTGAGGTTATGGTCTCATCACCACGAGGTATTGTGTCCATCTCCCCTGGGGATCGACAGGATCAGGTGTTGACGTGGGCGAGAGGGTCTGTTTGTGTGTTTCCACAGGACCAGACGGAACCTCTTTGGGTGCTGGAGAGATTGGTGAGACGCTGCAAGAATGAGGCTCCTGATCCAGTTGCCCCTGTGGATGTGGTGGATGATCCCACAAGCACAAAGGATGGAGCCGAGATGAGAGATCCTTTCGGTATTCCAGAAGCCGATACCAGCTCGACATGATATTCTTTCCACGCTTTTTGATCCCTGAATTTCCCTTAAAGAGATAGCCCCTCTGGCTATCTATCCCTTGCTTCAGGGAAGATGAGCGGGGATGAGAGCCCTGGGATGTATGCTTGTTATAGTGTGTGTGTGTTGTGTGTTTGGCACATGTGTTAGGTGCAGCGTGTGCAGGCCCATACTTTCGCCATGGTAGCGTAGGCTTTTGCTGCAGTGGAGGCGGGGCAATCTCCTCAGATTCGGTTTGCCACTCTAAAAGAAATTATGCTGCGTTATGCCGTGGGGTGCGAGGCTAAGCACTGCACAGAGGATAGCTTGCTGTTGGCATCCTGTGGAAGGCATGTCTGATTGCATGAAGGTTCAGTGTCCTAGTTCCCTTCCCCTAGGAAAAACGACACGGGAGCTGGCCAAGACCTCTCTGGGTGATGAGCCTAAGGGATGGTTTTGTGTAGGGCCCCTATGCTTGCACACTGGGGATCAGACCTCTACCTTCACCCATGAGGCTTGCTTGCAGCAATTAAGATCTGGCCATAGGTTAATTAACATCCTGGCCTTTTGATGCACCTGCCACAAGCAAAACACAATCTCCCCAGGTGTGGCTTGGCATAATAGAGAGGTAGTCAGTGATAAGACTCCCTGGGCATGTCACCAACCTAAGACAGGGATCAAACCAATGCTGTTTGTCACCCAAGGACGGGTAAGGGGCATGGCTGCGAGGGGCTATCTACAGACATTCTCTCTGCCAAAAAAGAAAAAAGGGGGAATTGTGGGGAGCGGGTGTGGCGGCAGTCCTAAAGGCGCCAGGGACTGCAGCTAAGTCATATGACTTGCACCTGACTTCCTCATATAAGACACAAACATCTTGAGTGCTGCGCAGGTGTACCAGGATACAGGTGAATCCAATTTGGTGGAGATTTGCCCCTGCTGCCCTGATTAGCTGAAGCTGCATGCCTGGTGAGGTGGCGTGGCCTGCTGTGCGTGGATGGGAACTGAGAGTATATAAGAGTGAGAGGCCCGGGTTAGAGGGAGGATTATTATTCGAGAGAGGATTACTATTAGTGGGGGAGATATAAAAACAAGGGAGATATAAACAGGGGAGATATAAACAGGGGAGATATAAACAGGGGAGATATGAACAAGGGAGATATGAACAAGGGAGATAAAAACAAGGGAGATATAAAAACAAGGGAGATATAAAAACAAGGGGGAGATATAAACAAGGGAGATATATGGAGAAAGAAGAAACAGGACTGAATAAATGTGTGCAGAAGGATCCTGTAGCAGCGTCGTTCTTCCTGGCCAGTTGAGCGCGCGCAACAACTGATAGGTGTATATTAGCCCAGAAAATTAGAATACCCAAGAAACAATTTGCAAAACACAAGAAAATCAAGAAGAAGGAAGACCAACATATAGATACTTCATTCCTCCTTAGAATAAGGAACAAAATACCCATGAAAGAAATTAAAGAGACAAAGTTGAAGCTAAGACGAAAGGATGGACTATCCAGAGACTATCCCATCTGGGGATCCATCCCATAATCAGCCACCAAACCCAGACACTATTGCATATTCTAGCAAGATTTTGCTGAAGGGACCCTGATATAGCTGTCTCCTATGAGGCTAAGCCAGTGCCTAGCAAATACAGAAGTGGATACTCACAGTCATTTATAGGATGGAACATAGGGCACACAATAGAGAAGCTAAAGAAAGCACCCAAGGAGCTAAAGGGATCTGCAACCCTATAGTTGGAACAAAAATATGATCTAATCAGTCCCCCCTGGAGCTCAGGTCTCTAACTGCATATGTGGTAGAAGATGGCCTAGTCGCCCATCATTGGGAATAGAAGCCTCTTGGTATTGCAAACTTTATATGCCCCGTACAGGGGAACGCCAGGGCCAAGAAGTAGGAGTGAGTAGGTAGGGGAGCAGGACAAGGGGAAGTTATAGGGAATTTCAGGATAGAATTTGAAATGTAAATAAAGAAAATATCTAATAAAAATAAAATAATAATAATAATAATAATAAAAGATGCTAAAATGCCATACTCTATCCCCCCACCAAAAAAAATGAAGAAAACACCACCTTTTAAAAAATATTTATTATTATTACATATTTTCCTAAATTACATTCAGAACGCTATCCCAAAAGTCCCCCAGACCCTACCCCCCAGTTCCCTACCCACCCATTCCCATTTTTTGGCCCTGGCATTCCCCTGTACTGGGGCATATAAAGTTTGCATATCCAATGGGCCTCTCTTTCCAGTGATGGGCAACTAGGCCATCTTTTGATACATATGCAGCTAGAGTCAAGAGCTCCGGGGTACTGGTTAGTTCATAATGTTGTTGCACCTTCAGGGTTGCAGATCTCTTTAGCTCCTTGGATACTTTCTCTAGCTCCTCCATTGGGGGCCCTGTGCTCCATCCAATAGCTGACTGTGAGCATCTACTTATGTGTTTGCTAGACCCCGGCCTAGTCTCACAAGAGACAGCTATATCAGGGTCCTTTCAGCAAAATCTTGTTAGTGTATGCAATGGTGTCATCATTTGGAGGCTAATTATGGGATGGATCTCTGCATATGGCAGTCTCTAGATGGTCCATCCTTTAGTCTCAGCTCCAAACTTTGTCTCTGTAACTCCTTCCATGGGTGATTGTTTCAAATTCTAAGAAAAGGTAAAGTGTCCAAACTTTGGTCTTCGTTCTTCTTCAGTTTCATGTGTTTTGCAAACTGTATCTTATATCTCGGGTATACTAAGTTTCTGGGCTAATATCCACTTATCAGTGAGTACATATTATTTGAGTTCTTTTGTGATTGTGTTACCTCACTCAGGATGATGCCCTCCAGGTCCATCCATTTGCCTAGGAATTTCATAAATTCATTCTTTTTAATAGCTGAGTAGTCCTCCATTATGTAAATGTACGACATTTTCTGTATCCATTCCTCTGTTGAGGGGCATCTGGGTTCTTTCCAGCTTCTGGCTATTATAAATAAGTCTGCTATGAACATAGAGAAGCATGTGTCCTTCTGACTGGTTGGGACATATTCTGGATATATGCCCAGGAGAGGTATTGCAGGATCCTCCAGTAGTACTATGTCCAATTTTCTGAGGAATTGCCAGACTGATTTCCATAGTGGTTGTACAAGCTTATAATCCCACCAACAATGGAGGAGTGTTCATCTTTCTCCAAATCCTCACCAGCATCTGCTGTCACCTGAATTTTTGATCTTAGCCATTCTGACTGGTGTGAGATGGAATCTCAGGGTTGCTTTGATTTGCATTTCTCTGATGACTAAGGATGCTGAGCATCTTTTCAGGTGCTTCTCAGCCATTCGTTATTCCTCAGGTGAGAATACTTTCTTTAGCTCTGAGCCCCATTTTTTAATGGGGTTATTTAATATTCTGGAGTCCACCTTCTTGAGTTCTTTATATATATTGGATATTAGTCCCCTATCTGATTTATGATAGGTAAGGAATCTTTCCCAATCTGTTGGTGGCCTTTTTGTCTTATTGATGGTGTATTTTGCCTTACAGAAGCTTTGCAGTTTTATGAGGTCCCATTTGTCAATTCTCGATCTTACAGCACAAGCCATTGCTGTTCTATTCAGGAATTTTTCCCCTGTGCCCATATCTTTGAGACTTTTCCCCACTTTCTCCTCTATAAGTTTCAGTGTCTCTGGTTTTATATGAAGTTCCTTTATCCACTTAGATTTGACCTTAGTACAAGGAGATAGGAATGGATTGATTTGCATTCTTCTGCATGTTAACAACCAGTTGTGCCAGCACCATTTGTTGAAAATGCTGTCTTTCTTCCACTGGATGGTTTTAGCTCCCTTGTAGAAGATCAAGTGACCATAGGTGTGTGGGTTCATTTCTAGGTCTTCACTTCTATTCCATTGGTCTACCTCTCTGTCATTTCACCAGTATCATGCATTTTTTATCAAAATTGCTCTGCATTAAAGGTTTAGGTCGGGCATGGTGATTCCACCAGAGTTTCTTTTATCCTTGAGAAGAGTTTTTGCTATCTTAGGTTTTTTGTTATTCCAGATGAATTTGGAGATTGTTCTTTCTAATTCGTTGAAGAATTGAGATGGAATTTTGATGGGGATTGCATTGAATCTGTAGATTGCTTTTCTCAAGATAGCCATTTTTACAATGTTGATCCTTCCAATCCATAAGCATGGGAGATCTTTCCAAATTCTGAGATCTTCTTTAATTTCTTTCTTCAGATACTTGTAGTTCTTATCATACAGATATTTCATTTCCTTAGTTAGAGTCATGCCAAGATATTGTGTATTATTTGTGACTATTGAGAAGGGTGTTTTTTCCCTAATTTCTTTCTCAGCCTGTTTATTCTTTGTGTAGAGAAAGGACATTGATTTGTTTGAGTTAATTTTATATCCATCTCCTTCACCTAAGGTGTTTATCAGGTTTAGGAGTTCTCTGGTGGTATTTTTAGGGTCACTTATATATACTATCATATCATCTGCAAATAGTGATATTTTGACTTCATCTTTTCCAATTTGCATCCCCTTGATCTCCTTTTGTTGTTGAATTGCTCTGGCTAGGATTTCAAGTACTATGTTGAAGAGGTAGGGAGAAAGTGGGCAGCCTTGTCTAGTCCCTGATTTTAGTGAGATTGCTTCCAGCTTCTCACAATTTACTTTGATGTTGGCTAATGGTTTGCTGTAGATTGCTTTTATCATGTTTAGGTATGGGCCTTGATCCTGATCTTTCCAAGACTTTTATCATTAATGGGTGTTGGATCTTGTTGAATGCTTTTTCCACATCTAACGAGATGATCATGTGGTTTTTGTCTTTGAGTTTGTTTATATAATGGATTACATTGATGGATTTATGTATATTAAACCATCCCTGCAACCCTGGAATAAAACCTACTTGGTCAGGATGGATGATTGCTTTAATGTGTTCTTGGATTCGGTTAGCGAGAATTTTTTGGAGTATTTTTGTATAGATATTCCTAAGGGAAATTGGTCTGAAGTTCTCTATCATTGTTGGATCTTTCTGTGGTTTAGGTATCAGAGTAATTGTGGCTTCATAGAATGAGTTGGGTAGAGTACCTTCTACTTCTATTTTGTGGAATAGTTTGTGCAGAACTAGAATTAGATCTTCTTTGAAGGTCTGATAGAACTCTGCATTAGACCCATCTGGTCCTGGGCTTTTTTTTTGGCTGGGAGACTATTAATGACTGCTTGTATTTCTTTAGGGAATATGGGACTGTTTAGATCATTAACTTGATCCTGATTTAACTTTGGTACCTGGTATCTGTCTAGAAATTTGTCCATTCTGTCCATATTTTCCAGTTTTGTTGAGTATAGTCTTTTGTAGAAGGATCTGATGGTGTTTTGGATTTCTTCAGGATCTGTTGTTATGTCTCCCTTTTCATTTCTAATTTTGTTAATTAGGATGCTTTCCCTGTGCCCACTAGTGAGTCTAGCTAAGGGGTTATCTATCTTGTTGATTTTCTCAAAGAACCAACTCCTCGTTTGGTTAATTCTTTGAATAGTTCTTGTTTGCACTTGGTTGATTTCGCCCTTGAGTTTGATTATTTCCTGCCTTCTACTCCTCTTGTGTGAATTTTCTTCCTTTTTTTCAAGAGCATTTAGATGTGTTGTCAAGCTGCTAGTTTGTGCTCTCTCTAGTTTCTTTTTGGAGGCACTCAGAGCTATGAGATTCCCTCTTAGAAAAGCTTTCATTGTGTCTCATAGGTTTGGGTTTGTTGTGGCTTCATTTTCATTAAACTCTAAAAAGTCTTTAATTTCTTTCTTTATTCCTTCCTTAACCAAGGTATCATTGAGAAGAGTGTTGTTCAGTTTCCACGTGAATATTGGCTTCCATTATTTATCTTGTTATTGAAGATCAGCCTTAGTCCATGGTGTTCTGATAGGATGCATGGGACAATTTCAATATTTTTGTATATGTTAAGGCCTGTTTTGTGACCAATCATATGGTCATTTTTGGAGAAGGTCCCGTGAGGTGCTGAGAAGAAGGTATATCCTTTTGTTTTAGGATAAAATGTTCTGTAGATATCTGCTAGATCCATTTGTTTCATAACTTCTGTTAATTTCACTGTGTCCCTGTTTAGTTTCTGTTTCCACGTTCTGTCCATTGATGAAAGTGGTATGTTGAAGTCTCCCACTATTATTGTGTGAGGTGCAATATGTGCTTTGAGCTTTACTGAAGTGTCTTTAATGAATGTGGCTGCCCTTGCATTTGGAACATAGATATTCAGAATTGAGAGTTCATCTTGGAGAATTTTACCTGTGATGAGAATGAAGTGTCCTACCTTGTCTTTTTTCAAAACTTTGGGTTGGAAGTTGATTTTATTTGATATTAGAATAGCTGCTCCAGCTTGTTTCTTCAGACCATTTGCTTGGAAAATTGTTTTCCAGCCTTTCACTCTGAGGTAGTGTCTGTCTCTTTCCCTGAAGTGGATTTCCTGTAAGCAGCAGAATGTTGGGTCCTGTTTGTGTAGCCAGTCTGTTAGTCTATGTCTTTTTATTGAGGAATTGAGTCCATTGATATTAAGAGATATTAAGGAAAATTAATTGTTGCTTCCTTTTATTTTTGTTGTTAGAGTTGGTATTCTGTTCTTGTGGCTGTCTTCTTTTGGTTTGTTGAGGGATTACTTTCTTGCTTTTTCTAGGGCGTGATTTCCATCCTTGTATTGGTTTCTTTCTGTTACTATCCTTTGAAGGGCTGGATTTGTGGAAAGATAGTGTTTGAATTTGTTTTTGTCGTGGAATACTTTGCTTTCTCCATCTATGTTAATTGAGAGTTTGGCTGGGTATAGTAGCCTGGGCTGGCATTTGTGTTCTCTTAGTGTCTGTATATCTGTCCAGGCTCTTCTGGCTTTCATAATCTCTGGTGAAAAGTCTGGCGTAATTCTGATAGGCCTCCCTTTATATGTTACTTGACCTTTCTCCCTTACTGCTTTTAATATTCTATCTTTATTTAGTGCATTTGTTGTTCTGATTATTATGTGTTGGGAGGAATTTCTTTTCTGGTCCAGTCTATTTGGAGTTCTGTAGACTTCTTGTATGATCATGGGCATGTCATTCTTTAAGTTTGGGAAGTTTTCTCCTATTATTTTGTTGAAGATATTTGCTGGCTCTTTAAGTTGAAAATCTTCATTCTCATTAACTCCTATTATCCGTAGGTTTGGTCTTCACTTTGTGTCCTGTATTTCATGGATATTTTGAGTTAGGATCTTTTTGCATTTTACATTTTCTTTGACTGTTGTGCAGATGTTCTCTATGGAATCTTCTGCACCTGAGATTCTCTCTTCCATCTCTTGTATTCTGTTGCTGATGCTCGCATCTATGGTTCCAGATTTCGTTCCTAGCATTTCTAGCTCCAGCGTTGCCTCACTTTGGGTTTTCTTCATTGTGTCTACTTCCCTTTTTATGTCTAGTATGGTTTTGTTCATTTCCATCACCTGTTTGGATGTGTTTTCTTGTTTTTCTTAAGGACTTCTATCTGTTTGGTTGTGTTTTCCTGTTTTTCTTTAAGGACTTGTAATTCTTTAGCAGTGTTCTCCTGTATTTCTTTAAGTGAGTTATTAAAGTCCTTCTTGATGTCCTCTACCATCATCATGAGATATGCTTTTAAATCCGGGTGTAGCTTTTCAGTTGTGTTGGGGTGCCCAGGACTAGGTGGGGTGGGAGTGCTGCGTTCTGATGATGGTGAATGGTCATGATTTCTGTTAGTAGGTTTCTTATGTTTGCCTTTCGTCATCTGTTATTCTCTGGAGCTAGTTGTTATAGTTGTCTCTGGTTAGAGCTTGTTCCTCAAGTGATTATGTTAGCCTCTATCAGCAGACTTGGGTGACTAACTCTATCCTTAGTTTCAGTGGTCAGATTACTCTCTGTAGGCAAGCTCTCCTCTTGCAGGGAATGTGCCCAGGTATCTGGTGTTCGAACCTGCCTCCTGGCAGAAGTTGTGTTCTGCTCAACAGAGGTCTTAAGATCCCGTGGAGGGTCCTGTGAGGACCTTGGGGGAAAACACCACCTTTTATAATAGCTTCAAATAATTTTAAATATCTTGGGGTATTTTTAAATAAGTGAAAGGCTTACAGGATTGAAACTTCTAATCAATGAAGAGAGACTATAGAGTTCAGAAAATGGAAAGATCTTTCATTCTCATGGATCTGTAGGATTAAAATAGTATAAATAGGCACCCTATAAAAAAGTAATCTACGCAGTTAATGCAATCATCATCAGAATTCCAATACAGTTCTTCACAGACCTTGAAAGGACAATTTTTATTTTCTATGAAAACTCACAAAACTCAGGAAGTTCAAGCAATGCTTAACACTGAAAGTTCTACTAGAAGTGTACTTTCTTTGATTTCAATGTGTACAACCAAGTTATAGCAATAAAAATGAACATGGTGCTCATGCAAAAAAACAGACAATTTGTTCAATGGAATTGAATTGAAGAATAAGACATAAATTCATGTATTTATGGATATTTGATTTTTGATAAAGAAGTCTTACGTATACAATGGAAAAAGGCATTTTAAACAAATTGTAGTCAGACAGAATGTCTGCATGTAAAAGAATACAAATAGAACTATATTTATTCCCCTGCACAAGACTTAATCCCAAATGGATCAAACACCTCCACATAAAGCCAGACAGGAAATCTGATAGGAAAGAAAGGGGTAAATAACCTTGAACTTCTAGGCATAGGAAAAGGCTTTGTGAAAAGAATACCATTAGCACAGGCACTAATAGCAGCAATGGAACCACATGAAACTGATAAGCTTCTACTTGGGTAACAACATCATTCTGACAAAGTGATAGTCTACAGAGTGAGAAAAAAGAATTTTACCATGTACAGATCCAATAGAGGGTTAACATCCAAAATATATAAAGAACTCAAAAACCAAATATCGGGAAAACAACACAGTTTAAATTGACTTACAGATATAGACAGATAATTCACAATAGATAAAATTCAAATGCCCTAGAAACACTTAAAAAAATCTTGAATGTCTTTAGCCATCAGGGAAATGCAAATCAAAACTACTTTGAGCTTTAATCTTGCACCTGTCAGAACCACTAAGATCAACAAGGCAAGTAACAGCTCATGCTGGTGAGGGTGTGCCATAATAAAAATGCTAACCCATTGATGGGAGGAGTGCAAATTCATACAGACAATAAAGAAATTAGTGTCCAGTTCCTCAGAAAGATGGGAATTGATCTATGTCAAAATCAAGGTGTACTATTGTTTGGTATAACTCAAATAATGCTTCATATACCACAGAGAAACTTGTTCAACCATGTTCATTCCTGCTCTATTCATAATATTCAGTAATTGACTTTTGCTATATAATCTTGAGCCCTCATAGAAGCTCTCTGATATCTTGCTGTTGTTTTGAATCATGGAGATTCTGAGAAAGAACTTAGGTAGAAAGGGAACAGCTTGTATACATGCTACAGCAACTCATAGATAGGGAAGATGTTTGGGTAGGTCATCTAAAATCCCTGGATCTTGGTATGGGTAGTAGCTGGATTGGCTAGCCCACAAATTAACTCACCAGTGCACATACTACCAGATCCAGTTCTCTTGCTGGCCAGGCAAGGGGCGGTGCCAGACAGTGAGTAGAAAAGGAAGGAGCCAGTTCAATATGTCCTTTAAACTTCAACTTGGTTTCAGGCTATAGAACAGACCTGGAACATCCAC
Source organism: Mus musculus (assembly GCF_000001635.26). NCBI lineage: Eukaryota > Metazoa > Chordata > Mammalia > Rodentia > Muridae > Mus > Mus musculus. Next base: position 43,138,658 of record NC_000069.6, on the reverse strand, counting down.
ATTGCCTTAGGTGGTACACTAGCCATGGACATTAACATAGGCTCCATCTTCAGTAAGAGCACAGACCAAACATGGCCCTCAGAGGCCGTGAAAGCATCTCAAAACAGCCAGTTTCTTACCATAGTCATGTCTTAAACAATTCTGCCTGCCTTCTAAGTATACAAACAGCCTTCATCTTTTCTTTCTTTCCCATCCCTTCACCACATAGTTGCTGGCTTCTGCTGCCCTTGCTCTTAGAGGGCCATGCATTGAAAATGTAGCTTTTATGTTTTAATTCTACAAAATAAGATGTCTACAGCTTAACCTAATTAATATTTCATTTAGGCCTTTGAACCATTATATGAAGTCATGAATTGTAGCATGTACCTCAGCTTTTTGTAACATATATAACACATGTTTTTTTTTGTTTGTTGGTTTTGTAGAAACCCAAAAACTGTTAAAAGAAATCTACACTTCTCTTTTAGTATTTCACTGAACATAGATGCCACTATGGCCACGGTGTATAAAAAGTGCACTGCCTCAACCTGACAATCATTGTATTGGCTTTGTTACTTTTAAAACTAGTAACTCATGACAGGTATTTTGTTATCAGTGATTTTCTTCCCATATTATTTCTGTAGTTGTACTATTTAACTTAATATTTAAAATTTGAAATTTAAGTGTAAGAAATAAAGTGCTTACATTGTTATTGACTTTTAAAATTCTTTACTAAGAACATTTTAATCATATACTAAAGTTTCATTAACTTAGACTTAATTGATGACCTGGATTAGAAATATGTTGTATAAGTACTTTAAAATTCATTGGCTAGTACCATTGAAAGACAGAACAAATTATCCATTGACCTCAATAAATGTGTAAAACATGAGTTACTAATATTCTTTTGTAAGTAATTTGTTTCAAGTGTCTTTTACAGTACAGAGGAATTTTGTGGAACTGTGGGTAGCTACATTAACCAACAAAAACACAAATGCATTGAAGTAAATATTAATATTGTACATATATATATATACATTACTCAATAATTAATTAATAACATTTTCAAGTAAATTATGCAGTTATTTTGTAAATAGGAAATTGTGGAACTAGACCAAGTTTTTAATAATTACAATAAAATTTCAGTGGATGAGTTACTTGTGTATTGACAAATAAGGCAGAGACAACTTTGCATTCTACAAGAGAACAGGGGAAGAGAATCCCCATTTGTAAGCTATGGATCTCTGATATAACATCCCCTTCAATGTCTTTTATTGACTCAGGTTTTGGCTGGTTTTACATTCTGTAGCCACTAACTATGTATTCTTTCTAAAGGATTACTTTTTTAGTATCCAAATAGCTGAGGAGTGGGGGATATCTAAAATCTCATACCCCTTTGGCAGGTAATTTGGTGTGTTTTAGAATAAAAATTGTTTGTCACCCTTGACTTGAGGTAGAAAATTGAAATCTTATCTTAAAATTCAATCTGCTGATATTTAGGCCAAACCTAGTCTCTGCCAGATTTTGCCAACAATCATGCCCATGCTGGACCATAACTTTCTTATCCTGTTCTGCCTAAGCCATTACCAAAATGCATTTCTTTACTGTAAGTACTTTCTTACTGTTAATTGCTCAGTGCCCACAGGGGGCTATTTGAAGGATCTCTGCAGGTGGGTGTTCAATCTCTTGTATAAGATGGTGTATCATTAGCATATAACCTATGAATATCCTTTTCTAAACTTTAATACATCTTTAAATTACTTGCAATATCTAATGCAATGTAAACAGGCATTGGACAAGACTACATAGTGGATAATTAAAAGAGAAGGATGCCCACATGTTTAACATTGATACATATTTTTCTAAATACTTTCTGTCTACACTTTGAGGAATCTATGATTATAAAATCCGGAATACAGACAGAGGACTACTGGTTACTTACACATATTTGCCTTAGTTCTGCTTCAGTAGACTCTACCTAAAATATCTGTAGTGATTCTTAGGAATCATGAAACAATATCAGCTCCTGGCGTAACCAAGCAAGCTATGGACTAGATGCCAACACTGGCCTCTGCATTGTTACATGGAATGTGCATCATTTGGGGCATGATGGTGGGGGAGCACATGGAACAGAGGTAGAAGACATGTTGACTTTCATTGTATCTCTAGCTTTTCTAGTAATTTGAGACTTGTGAAAATCCAAGAAGACACTATGACTTTACTGGTTTCTAATAAAAAAGAAAAAAATGGTGACCTCAATCTATCAATTTGCAATTTAAGGCACAGTAAAAAATGTAGATGCCATCTTCTCAGATATTCTGAAGATAGTTTGTATAATAAGCCCAGGGCCAGTATTAGAATAGAAAAATCTTTATGAAGGATGAATCCCATCTCATTAAGTCTCATAAATCTTATATTAGGATACTCTGGTAAATGTTCTCAAGACAGTCAGACTTGTAACTTTCTTAACATTAGCTGGTGTTTGGCCCATGTCACCTTTCTAGAGGATATTTATATACCCCTCAAAAAAGCTCAATATGACTTGTTTAAAAACACATGGTTCTTACAAATATCCAAAGGAGAATGAATCACAACAAAAGCTCAGGGATAATTACTCAGATGAGTAGAACCTGAATAAACACAATCAAGGCAGATCTTATTAGAACAAATTGTGAAGATAGCAAAGAAGCCATTGTTGACATTGACTTACAATCCTATGACCTAGGTTGTTTTATTTTGAAATAGATTCTAAGAACATGTCTTAGTGGACTGTTGGAACAACATTGGATGCAATGATGGTTTATAAGGGTGAAACATCGTGTTTGTCTTTGCAAAACATTGACAGGAAAGGTTCATAATTCACTGAAGTAGACTTAAGAAAGTGATAGTTATATTAGTGACCCCAAATAATCAATATCCTTTCTTGATAACTGAAATCCTTGATAGATGTAGAAAAACTGTACATTTTCAAAGAAAGAATTTTTTGTATTGATAGGACTGACTTAGTAACCACAATATTCAGTCAGCCCCAAATCACACTAAAGGTCCCCCATGCATTTTTATAACAATTGGATTTCCCTATGAAAACTCCCCTTGGTCTTGCAAACTTTATATACCCCAGTACAGGGGAATGCCAGGGCCAAGAACTGGGAGTGGGTGGGTAGGGGAGCAGGGCTGAGGGAGGGTATAGGGAACGCTGATGATAACATTTGAAATGTAAATAAAGAAAATATCTAATAAAAAAAGAAAACTCACCAATATTTTGCTTGCACTGTCTGGGTCACACCAATGTCTATGGATTTACTGACTCTCTAATTTACGGACAACAGAATTTATGGATTAACCCTTCAATGAAGAGCTACATGTAAGACATAAGAAAAGAGTTAGTGAACTCATCACCTTGGATTTATTGGTATTACTATTGCGGTGTCACTGGAAGCTACTTTACATTAATTTATTAAAATGGAATTTTAAAAGCTTAGCTGAAGCCTTCGCTTGGGGACAATATTGTTTGTGAATAAGCCTTTACCCATTTAAGTGTAATATAAACTTTTTAAAATATTACATAATATTTTAAAAAAGATATTTTCAAATTTTATGATTTCAGGAGAAATGGAAGTATGGTTGTGTGATTTCTTTTAAAGGAAATAGTCACAGAGTAAATTTGAATTTTATGGTCAAGCAAGGATATGAACATATTGTGATATTTTGTGGACTTTTCTCTATGTGATTATCAACAACTGTCAATTGCTATACACCAAATATTCCCATCTCCCTATTTGTTTTGTTTACCAGAAGATATCTAATAAAAGGCTAAGTTTAAATGTTTGACAATATCTCTGAAGCATTGCAATATGGAGTAAAAAAAAACCTAAGGGCAATATTTTTCATTTTAAAGTATGATATAAAGTGAAATGTATTGCAAAGTATACAGTTTAATTATAAAAGAGTAAGAAAACATTTCATATAATTTCTGAAAAAAACTTGATTAATTACTTTTCAGTGTTCAGATTTAATACAATATTGGTACATTTCAGTACATTAAAAATTGAAAACACTTATAAGAAAAGATTTAAAGCTAAACTCAAATAGTCACTAATGGTATTAATTTGATTATATTTTAGGAAATAATTACATCTCAAATTTATAAGTAAATTTTACGTCTTCTGTCAGTCGTTAATTCAAAAGTGTAGAATCATAGACTTATCTGAAAAAAAAATTGTTTCCTTCCTAGAATAAAAAGGATATCATTACTGTCTACAGTTTTAGTTTGTAAGTGGATGGAAGGGAAGGAACAGGTGCTAGAAGTTCTTAGAATAACATAAAGGACAACTTCAGCATAATCCAATCATAATAGATGTTGTAGTTGGGAAAGGAATTCTGTGAGCTCTAGATACTAGTTTAAACTCAGCCACATGCCCTGTTCAAGAAATACCTTAATGTAAATGATTTGCTCTGGATAGTAGATCCTCTAATTAATATTCACTCATGTTTTAAATTCTTGCCTGTATAAAAGTACATATTTCACTCTTGAGGGAATTTTTTCAAAATTTTTATTATATATTGTCTTCATTTACATTTCAAATGCAATCGTGTCTGGGTTTGGTGGTTGTTTATGGGATGGATCCCCATGTGGGGCAGTATCTGGATTATTGATTTGTAAAATTTCATATATTGTATGAGTGTGAAGTGCTAACTTAACAGATAACTATAAATATCATTAAAAGCATTTTACATAATTATCCAAATGATTAAAAATAATAGTTGTCTTTTTCTTGGGTTAATTTGACAAGAATTCTGAGATTTACATACAAATATTGAAATTTAAGACTTGGACAAATAGATTTCAAGTTCGTGATTACTTTTCAAGAAAATCACGGTATGTGTGATGTGTGGTTCAATGATACAGCTTTTCTTGAATATATGTCGCATCCACCCCACCAGCAGGAAAGATGCAACACCACTTTGTCCTTCTTCAAGCAGGTTTATTCAGGAACACTTAGCATTGCAATGCAGGAACAGGAATCCCTCAAACAACCCTGGGGCGCCCCTTAAATACCCTACTGACTCCTCCCAATCACCCCAGTCAAGTAACAGCAGTCCATAGGTTCACAGCAAGTGAAGACACCTCAGGCGAGCTGATGAGGCATGGCATCTGCACAGTGCAGGCAGCTGGGATGTGACTAAGTCTGAGATAATGAGGAAGTCAGGCGCAGGCCATAAGACCTGGCAGCTGTCCCGGGCGCCATCTTGGGGAGGCGGATGTACCTGCTCCTCACAAATATAATACAAAAACTTCCATCATGATTTGAGCACATTTCATTCTCATCTCTTTTACCTTGTATGTTTAATAATTTATTATTTTGATTTCTATTTGAAAGACTATCATCAACTCTGTTTCAACATCTAGAACTAGTTTATAAATATTGTCTCATTCACTCAATCAACTGTGATGCTTAGATTTTTTTAAGGCTACATTTTATTTCAGCCATCTAAGAACAGGGAAAATATATTATTCATTTCTATCACTTGCTATTATTTGAAATATATTCATTCATTTCCTAGGTAAACATTTGCTGAGCAACTAATGTATTGACCCAGTTTAGCTTATGAAACATATATTCATTTATATGCTCCTTCTTCCTTCCTTCCTTCCTTCCTTCCTTCCTTCCTTCCTTCCTTCCTTCCTTCCTTCCTTCCTTCCTTCTTTCCTTCCTTCCTTCCTTCTTTCCTTCCTTCCTTCCTTCTTTCCTTCCTTCCTTCCTGTCTTCCTTTCTTCCTATCTTTCTTAATGTTTGCACAACTTCAGGGAGTTAACTGAAAAATATTCAAAACTGAAATAAAAGGATACATATATACCTATTAGAAATTGTTTTATTGATCTAGGAAAATAAACTTCATCTGTAATTTTACTTTTTCAAAAAAAATTGTTTTTTGATCTTCCAAAACCATAAAATCCATGTGCCAAAGAACCCTTTTCAGGAGTCTTTGATAGCACCCACTACCTCAGCTTATATCATATGCGGATTAGTTTTTATTTGGGGTAGATGTCATTATTTAATAACTATTTATAATAATTTAAAATAATTATTTAAAAGTAAAAGAAAGATAAGTAAATGCAAAACATGATAAATAACTGTTTAATAAGTGTTAGGGAAAGACATAGCTCTGTACCCTAGTTTAAAAGTCAAGATAAATAACATAAGTCAAGTTAAGAGGGAAAAGCAGCCAGGCAGATAATGTGGCAAGCAGGGCTATAAGAGTAGGAGAAATGAAATTTTATTAACTTTTGAATAAAGATTGATTTGATTACATGTATCCAATTTTATCAACCTGAAAACTGTTCAGTTTACAGTAACAGAGATAAAGCAGGCATTGGTCTTTCCAAATACTAAACAAACTCCATAATATAACCAAGGATATTATTCAAATTATTAATTTTAATCCATATGAATTATGTACAGATGGGAGTCTTTCCAGTGAAAATATGATTATCACACCACTTTCATGAATTATGTATGCCCTTGTAATTTGTTGTAAAATATAGGCATATTTTATTTGAAAAATTATAAAGTAATAAAAGTCCCTAGCTTATTCATGTTTTTAAAATTCTAAAAAGTATGTGAAACTAGACTTACTAGTGGTTCTCTTATTTTTTTAATTGACAACTAACCTCATGTCTAAGCTCATTAGGCATGTGTCTGTGTGAAGCTATTTTATATGTACTCATGATTTGTTTACTTCAGATAAATTAATGTATTCAATTATGATTTTGAGAAATGTGATGTAAGTCATGGTTCACAATTAAATTTTCTTAAATTTATTGAAAATATTCATTTTTACCTTAAACTTAAGACTATTATATAGAAGATTATAAGCTCATATATAGTTTGAACAAGAGTGACATCTTTAGACTTTGATATATCACATACAGTTAAGAAGAAAAATAGAGTGTTACAATAATACCATCTAAAAGAAAAGTTAGAAATAGAATATAGAAAAATAGAATATAGAATTTACTACAATACAGAAATAAAATGAAATATTTAACAAACAAAATTCAATGATACATAAAAATAGGAATCAACAGCTAGCTGTATAAATACCTTTGGTTTGCTTATCAACTTGGATAGATTTACATGTCATATTTTCCTGTGTTTTTTTTAATTAGGTATTTTCCTCATTTAAAGTTCTAAAGCTATACCAAAGGTCCCCCATACCCCCCCAATCCCCTACACACCCACTCCCCCTTTTTGGCCCTGGCGTTCCCCTGTACTGGGGCATATAAAGTTTGCAAGTCCAGTGGGCCGCTCTTTGCAGTGATGGCCGACTAGGCCATCTTTTGATACATATGCAGCTAGAGACAAGAGCTCTGGGGTACTGGTTAGTTCATATTGTTGTTCCACCTATAGGGTTGCAGTTCCCTTTAGCTCCTTGGGTAATTTCTCTAGCTCCTCCATTGGGGGCCGTGTGACCCATCCAATAGCTGACTGTGATCATCCACCTCTGTGTTTGCTAGGCCCAGGCATAGTCTCCCAAGAGAGAGCTATATCTGGGTCCTTTCAGCAAAATCTTGCTAGTGTATGCAATGGTGTCAGCATTATGGGTTGGATCCCTGCATATGGCAATCACTAGATGATCCATCCTTTCGTCACAGCTCCAAATTTTGTCTCTTTAACTCCTTCCATGGGTGTTTTGTTCCCATTTCTAAGAAAGGGTAAAGTGTCCACACTTTAGTCTTCGTTCTTCTTGAATTTCATGCGTTTGGCAAGTTGTATCTTATAATTTGGGTATCTTAAGTTTCTGGGCTAATATCCACGTATCAGTGAGTACATATTGTGTGAGTTCCTTTGTGATTGGGTTACCTCACTCAGGATGATACCCTCCAGGTCCATCCTTTTGCCTAGGTATTTCATAAATTCATTTTTTTAATAGCTGAGTAGTATTCCATTGTGTAAATGTACCACATTTTCTGTATCCATTCCTCTGTTGAGGAGCATGTGGGTTCTTTCCAGCTTCTGGCTATTATAAACAAGGCTGCTATGAACATAGTGGAGCATGTGTCCACCTTAACGGTTGGGACATCTTCTGGATATATGCCCAGGAGAGGTATTGCTGGATCTTCCAGTAGTACTATGTCCAATTTTCTGAGGAACCGCCAGACTGATTTTCAGAGTGGTTGTACAAGCTTGCAATCCCACCAACAATTGAGGAGTGTTCCCCTTTCTCCACATCCTCGCCAGCATCTGCTGTCACCTGAGTTTTTGATCTTAGCCATTCTGACTGGAGTGAAGTGGAATCTCAGGGTTGTTTTGATTTGCATTTCCCTGATGATTAAGGATGTTGAACATTTTTTCAGGTGTTTCTCTGCCATTCGATATTCCTCAGATGAGAATTCTTTGTTCAGCTCTGAGCCCCATTTTTAATGCAGTTATTTGATTTTCTGGAGTCCACCTTATTGAGTTCTTTATATATATTGTATATTAGTCCCCTATCCGATTTGGGATAGGTAAAGATCCTTTCCCAATCTGTTGGTGGCCTTTTTGTCTTACTGACGGTGTCTTTTGCTTTGCAGAAACTTTGCAATTTTATGAGGTCCCATTTATCGATTCTTGATCTTACAGCACAAGCCATTGTTGTTCTATTCAGTAATTTTCTCCCTGTACCCATATCTTCGAGGCTTTTCCCTACTTTCTCCTCTATAACTTACAGTGTCACTGGTTTTATGTGGAGTTCCTTAATCCACTTAGATTTGACCTTAGTACAAGGAGATAGAAATTGATCAATTCTCATTCTTCTACATGATAACCGCCAGTTGTGCCAGCACCATTTGTTGAAAATGCTGTCTTTTTTCCACTGGGTGGTTTTATCTCCCTTGTTGAAGATCAAGTGACCATAGGTGTGTGGATTCATCTCTGGGTCTTCAATTCTGTTCCATTGGTCTCTTGTCTGTCACTATACCAGTACCATGCAGTTTTGAACACAATTGCTCTGTAATACAGTTTTAGGTCCAGCATAGTGATTCTACCAGAAGTTCGTTTATCCTTGAGAAGAGTTTTTGCTATCCTTGTTTTTTTGTTATTCCAGATGAATTTGCATATTGCCCTTTCTAATTCGTTGAAGAATTGAGTTGGAATATTGATGGGGATTGCATTGAATCTGTAGATTGCTTTTGGCAAGATAGCCATTTTTACAATGTTGATCCTGCCAATCCATGAGCATGGGAGACTTGAAGTTCTTATCATACAGATGTTTCACTTCCTTATTTAGAGTCATGCCAAGGTATTTTATGTTATTTGTGACTATTAAGAAGGGTGTTGTTTCCCTAATTTCTTTCTCAGCCTGTTTATCCTTTGTGTACAGAAAGGCCATTGGCTTGTTTGAGTTAATTTTATATCCTGCTACTTCATTGAAGCTGTTTATCAGGCTTAGGAGTTCTCTGGTGGAATTTTTAGGGTCACTTATATATGATATCATATCATCTGCAAAAAGTGATATTTTGACTTCTTCCTTTCCAATTTGTATCCCCTTGATCTCCTTTTGTTGTCTAATTGCTCTGGCTAGAACTTCAAGTACTATGTTGAATAGGTAGGGCGAGAGGGGACAGCCTTGTCTAGTCCCTGATTTTAGTGGGATTGCTTCCAGCTTCTCACCATTTACTTTGATGTTGGCTATTGGTTTGCTGTAGATTGCTTTTATCATGTTTAGGTATGGGCCTTGAATTCCTGATCTTTCCAAGACTTTTATCATGAATGTGTGTTGGATTTTGTCAAATGCTTCCTCAGCATCTAACGAGATGATCATGTAGTTTTTGTCTTTGAGTTTGTTTATATACTGGATTACATTGATGGATTTCCGTATATTGAACCATCCCTGCATCCCTGGGATGAAACCTACTTGGTCAGGATGGATGATTGTTTTGATGTGTTCTTTGATTCGGTTAGCAAGAACTTTATTGAGGATTTTTGCATCGATATTCATAAGGGAAATTGGTCTGAAGTTCTCTATCTTTGTTGGGTCTTTTTGTGGTTTAGGTATCAGAGTAATTGTGGCTTCATAGAATGAATTGGGTAGAGTACCTTTCGTTTCTATTTTGTGGAATAGTTTGTGAAGAAATGGAATTAGGTCCTCTTTGAAGGTCTGATAGAACTCTGCACTAAACCCATCTGGTCCTGGGCTTTTTTTGGCTGGGAGACTATTAATGACTGCTTCTATTTCTTTAGGGGATATAGGATTGTTGAGATCATTAACCTGATCTTGATTTAGCTTTTGTACCTGATATCTGTCTAGAAACTTGTCCATTTCATCCAGGTTTTCCAGTTTTGTTGAGTATAGCCTTTTGTAGAAGGATCTGATGGTGTTTTGGCTTTCTTTAGGATCTGTTGTTATGTCTCCCTTTTCATTTCTGATTTTGTTAATTAGGATGCTTTCCCTGTGCCCTCTAGTGAGTCTGGCTAAGGGTTTATCAATCTTGTTGATTTTCTCAAAGAACCAGCTCCTTGATTGGTTGATTCTTTTAATAGTTCTTCTTGTTTCCACTTGGTTGATTTCACCCCTGAGTTTGATTATTTCCTGCCTTCTACTCCTCTTGGGTGAATTTGCTTCCTTTTCTTCTAGACCTTTTAGGTGTGTTGTCAAGCTGCTAATGTGTGCTTTCTCTAGTTTCTTTTTGGAGGCACTCAGAGCTATGAGTTTTCCTCTTAGGAATGCTTTCATTGTGTTCCATAAGTTTGGGTATGCTGTGGCTTCATTTTCATTAAACTCCAAAAAGTCCTTAATTTCTTTCTTTATTCCTTCCTTGACCAAGGTATCATTGAGAAGAGTGTTGTTCAGTTTCCACGTGAATGTTGGCTTTCTATTATTTATTTTGTTATTAAATATCAGCCTTAGTCCATGGTGATCTGATAGGATTCATGGGACAATTTCAATATTTTTGTATATGTTGAGGCTTGTTTTGTGACCAATTATGCCGTCAATTTTGGAGAAGGTACCATGAGGTGCTGAGAAGAAGATATATCCTTTTGTTTTAGGATAAAATGTTCTGTAGATATCTGTTAAGTCCATTTGTTTCATCACTTCTGTTAATTTCACTGTGTCCCTGTTTAGTTTCTGTTTCCATGATCTGTCCATTGGTGAAAGTGGTGTGTTGAAGTCTCCCACTATTATTATGTGAGGTGCAATGTGTGCTTTGATCTTTACTAAAGTTTCTTTAATGAATTTGGCTGCCCTTGCATTTGGAGCATAGATATTCAGAATTGAGAGTTCCTATTGGAGGATTTTACCTTTGATGAGTATGAAGTGCCCCTCCTTGTCTTTTTTGATTATTTTGGTTTGGAAGTCGATTTTGTTAGATATTAGAATGGCTACTCCAGCTTGTTTCTTCATACCATTTGCTTGGAAAATTGTTTTCCAGCCTTTCATTCTGAGGTAGTGTCTATCTTTTTCTCTGAGATGAGTTTCCTCTAAGCAGCAAAATGTTGGGACTTGTTTGTGTAGCCAGTTTGTTAGTCTATGTCTTTTTATTGGGGAGTTGAGTCCATTGATATTAAGAGATATTAAGGAAAAGTAATTGTTGCTTCCTGTTATTTTTGTTGTTAAAGTTGGCATTCTGTTCTTGTGGCTGTGTTCTTTTAGTTTTGTTGAGGGATTACCTTCTTGCTTTTTCTAGGGCATGGTTCCCATCCTTGTATTGTTTTTTTTTTTTTCTGTTATTAATAATATTCTTTTTTTTTTTTTTTTTGAGACAGTGTTTCTCTGCGTAACCCTGGCTGTCCCGGAACTTACTCTGTAGACCAAGCTGGCCTTGAAGTCAGAAATCTACCTGTCTCTGTCTCTACCTCTGCCTCCCAAGTGCTAGGATTAAAGGCATGCACCACCATACCCGGCTATTATTGTATTTATTTACATTCCAAATGTTGCCTCCCTTTGTTTTGGGAAGTACTAAAAAATGAACATGTCAGCTCTCTGCAGGACTAGACCATGCTCTCTTGTTCCTGCCACCACCAGAAACTCTCTCCAGCTAGCCATCGCAGCATCTGGCTTGCTTATCCAGGAAGCTGCTAGTAATTTCTCAGCCATAAAGGCGTGTAGTCGGCGATCCCACATTCCAATAGCTAAATGGAACCGCCATCCTTGCAGTTGTATATCACAATATCCAGTAACCACCACGTAAAATCAAAATACATAGAGACTAACTAACCAATCAAATTTATGTATCAATAATATCACAATTTACAAGATGCCAATGCAATAATTTCAGAACAAATTGATAATGATAAAAGCCTTATCCCAACTAATCTAACTAATGATACCACAATCTACCTGTGACTGATAAACACTACTCCCGTTCACATCCATCGTCCCTCTTTTCCTACCCAGAGATGGTCCCTGTGTCTGCAACTCTTAGCTCTGTTTCCCTTTTCCCTGTCTAATCACAGACCTCTACTGCACTAATTTAATTGGACATGGAAAATCCTGTGACACAGCTTCATAGTCTCCCTTCGCAGAATTCTTCACTCCATTCCCCCTCCCCCTTTCCTCCATACCCAACCTCACCTGACACCCCCCAACTCCATCCATCATCCATCCATTCCTGTTTATGCCCTTTCCCTGCTGCATCTCCCTTCTCTGGGGCATCAAGTCTCTATAGGATTAGTTAGGCATATCCACTACCACAAGGAACTTCTCTGTTACATACATGCCAGGGGCCACAGACCAATCCATGCATGGTCTTTGGTTGATGGGTTAGTCTCTGGGAGCTCCCAGGGGTCTAGCATAGTTGACACTGTTGGTCTTCCTATGGAGTTGCCATCCCCCTCAACTCCTACAATCCTACCCCAAAGTCTTCCATAAGGGTTCCTGATCTCTGCACAATGGTTGGCTCTAAGTATGTACATCTGTCTCAGTGAGGTGCTGGTAGAGCCTCTCATAATACAGCCATGCTAGGTTCTTATTTGAAAGCACAATATAGCATCAGTAATAGTGTCAGGATTTGGGGCCCATCCATGAGATAGATTGCAAGTTGAGCTGGTGACTAGATGTTCTTTCCTTCAGTCTCTGCTTAGTTTTTGTCCCTACATTTCTTTTAGACAGGAAAAATTCTGGGTTAAAATTTTTGAAGGTGGGCTGGTGACCCCATCCTTCTACTAGGGCACCTGAGTATGGGAGGTGCTCTCTTCAGGTTTCATATCCCCACAGCTGGACATTCCGCTAAGGTCATTCCCCATTGAGTCCTGGATACCTCTATTATCCCAGGTTTCTGGGACTTTATTTTTAATTGGATATTTTCTTTATTTACATTTCAAAGGTTATCCCCTTTCCAGATTCCCCCCACCCCATCCCCTCGTCCCCTGCTTCTATGAGGGTGTGTCCATACCTACCTATCCACTTATGCCTCCCCAACCTAGTATTCCCCTACACTGGTGCACCCAAGTCTTCAAAGGTCCAAAGGCCTCTCCTCCCATGACTGGCTAGACCATCCTCTACCATATGCTGCTGGAGCACACAGATCCCTCCATGTGTCCTCCCTGGTTGGTGGTTTAGACACTGGGAGCTCCGGTTGGTTGATGTTGTTCTTCCTATGGGGTTGCAAACCCCTTCAGCTCCTTCAGTCCTTTCTCTAAATCTTCTGCTGGGCACTCCCATGATCTATTCAATGGTTGGCTGCAAGCATCTGCCTTTGTATATGTCAGGATCTGGCAGAGCCTCTCAAGAGACAACTATATCAGGCTCCTATTGGTTTCCCCTACCCTGGATCCCTAGAAGCTGCATATTTCCATTCATTCATTCCATCCTGGCCCTCTGGCCCTCTCTCCTATATTTCCCAGACCTGATCCTGTCCCTTATTCTGATTAATTCGTTCACAATTGTAAGTGGGATTGAAGCATCCTCTCTTGGGCCTTCATTCTTCTTAAACTTCTTGTGGTCTCTGGGTATTCTGTATCATGGGTATTCTATACTTTTTGGCTAATATCCACTTATCAGTGAGTACATACAATGCATGTCCTTTGGGGTCTGGATTACCTCAGTCAAGATAATATTTTCTAGGTCCATCTACCTGCTTGTGCAATTGATGATGTCCTCAATTGTAGTAGCTGAAAAGTATTCCACTCTGTAAATGAAGCACAATTTCTGTATCCACTCCTCAGTTGAGGGACTTAAGGATTGTTTCCAGTTTCTGGATACTATAAATAAGGCTGCTATGAACATATTGGAATATGTGTCCTTGGGGTTTGGTGGGCACCTTTTGGATATATTCCCAGGAATGGTATAAATGGGTCCTCAGGTATAACTATTTCCAATTTTCTAAGGAACCAGATTGATTTCCAGATATAATAATATCTATATATGTATATATCAGTTTGCAATACCACTAGCAATGCAGAAGTGTTCCTTCCTTCACATCTTCTCCAGCGTGTGCTGTCACTTGAGTTTTTGATCTTAGCTATTCTTATTGGTGTAAGGTAGAATCTCAGGGTCATTTTGGTTTGCATTCCCCTGTTAACTAAAGATAGTGAACATTTCTTTAAGTGATTCTCTGCTACTCAAGATTCCTATGTTGAAAATTCTCTGTTTATCTCTATATTCCATTAGTTTATTAGCTGTAGGAGTTCTCTGGTAGAATTTTTGGAGTCACTTATATATACTATCATATCATCTACAAATAGGAATACCATGACTTTTTTTCTTTTTTATTTGTTTCTTCTTGATATCCTTTTGTTGTCTAATTGCTCTACCTAGAAATTTAAGTACTATATATACTATCATATCATCTACAAATAGGAATACCATGACGTTTTTCTTTTTTGTTTGTTTCTTCTTGATATCCTTTTGTTTTCTAATTGCTCTACCTAGAAATTTAAGTACTATATTGAATATTGGAGAGAGTGGGCAGTCTGGTATTTTCCCAATTTTAGTGGGATTGCCTCAATTTTTTTTCCATTTAATTTGATGTTGGCTATTGTTTTTCTTTATATTGATTCTATTAGGTTTAGGTATGTGCCATGAATTCCTGATTTTTCCAAGATTCTAAACATATAGGTCTGGTGGAGCTTATCAACAGCTTTTACATCATCTAATGATCTGATTATGTGATTTTTTTTCCTTTGAGTTTATTTATATAGTGTTTTACATTGACCTATTTTCAGGTATGGAACCATTCTTGGGATGGAGCATATTTGACCATGGTGAATGATGCTTTTGATGTGTTTTTGGATTTGGTTTGAAGAATTTTATTGAGAATATTTTCATCTATATTCATAAGCAAAATTAGTTTGAAGTTCTCTTTTTTGTTGGGTCTTTATGTGGTTTAGAAAACAAAGTAATTTGCATCATAGAATGTACTAGACAGGGTTCCTTCTGTTTCTACTGTATAGAATTGTTTGAGTATTATTAGTATAAACACTTCTTCTAAGTGGTATAATTCTGCACTAAAATGATATGGCCCTTGGCTTTTTGTTTGGGAGGTTTGTAATGACTTCTATTTTCTTAATGGTCATGGGACTGTCTGGATAGTTTACCTGATCTTGATTTAACTTTGATACTTGATATCTGTCATAAATCATCCATTTCATTTAGATTTTCCAATTTTGTTGAGTATAGGCTTTTGTTTTTGTTTGTTTGTTTGTTTGTTTGTTTGTTTTTTGTTTTTTTGTTTTTTTTCTTGGGATCATTTTTTTAATTAGGTATTTTCCTCATTTACATTTTCAATGCTATCCCAAAGGTCCCCCATACCCACCCCCCCTCCAATCCCCTACCCACCCACTCATAGGCTTTTGTAGTAAGACCTAATAATTTTTAGAATTTCCTCACTTTCTTTTGTTATAATTCCCTTTACATTTCTGATTTTGTTAGTTTGGATACTGTCTCTGTGCCCTGTAATTAGTTTGGCTAAGGGTTTGTCTGTTTTGTGGTTTTTCTCAAAGAACCAGTTCTTGGTGTTGTTGATTCTTTGTATAGTTCTCTTTGTTTCTATTTCGTTGATTTCAGCTCTGAGTTTGACTATATCCTGCTGTCTTCTCCTCTTGGTGTGTTTGCTTCTTTTTATTGTAGAGCTTTCAGGTGTTCTGTTAAGTTGCTAGTAAAGGACCTCTTCAATTTCTTTAAGATTGCAGTTGCTGATATGAATTTCCCTCTTAGCACTGTTTTTATTTTGTCCCATCAGTTTGTGTATTCTGTGCCTTCATTTTCAGTGAATTCTAGAAAGTCACTAGAATTTTTATGTCTTTCTTAATCAAGTTATTGAGTAGAGAGTTGTTCAGTTACCATAAGTATGTGGACTTTCTGTTTTTGTTTGTTGTTTTTGTTGTTTTGTTTTTGTAATTGTTGTTGTAGTCCAGCTTTAGTTCATGGTGATCTCTTTATATCTATTGAGGTTTATTTTATTTCTTATTATATAGTGAGTTTGAAGAAGGTTCTATGAGCTGCTGAGGAGAAGGTATGTCCTTTTGTTTGAGGGTAAAATGTTTTGTAGATACATGTTAAATCAGTTTGTTTCATAACTTCCTTTAGTTTCATAGTGTATTTATTTAGTTTCTGTTATGATAAACTATACATTGGTGTAAATCGGTTGTTGAGTCTCCCACTACTATTGTATGTCTCACTATGTATTTTGAGATTTGGTAACATTACTTCTATGGTTATCAATACCCTTGGATTTGGGGCATAGATGTTCAGAATTGAGAGTTCATCTTGGCCCATTTTTCCTTTGGTGAGCATGAAGTATCCTTCCTCATTTCTTTGTTTACTTTTGGTTGAAAGTCTATTTTATTGAATATTAGAATGGCTAATCAAGTTTGTTTCTTGAGACCATTTTCTTGGCAAACTATTTTTTCCAGCCCTTTACTCTGAGGTGGTATTGCTAAAGTGTGTTTTCTACATTTAGAAACATGTTGAATCCTGATTGTGTATCCAATCGATTAGCCTCTATTTTTAATAGGAAAATGATTCCTTTGATGTTGCGAGATATTGAAGACCAATGATTGTTAACTTCTGTTATTTTTCATTTTGGAGGTGGTAGTGTGTGTGTGTGTGTGTGTGTGTGTGTGTGTGTGTGTATCTTCTTTTGGTTTTGTTGTGAGATAATTATTTTCTTCTGTTTTTTGAGTGTAGTTATCCTCCTTGTGTTAGAATTTCCTTCTAGTTTCCTTTGTTGGGCGGAATTACTAGAAAGATATTGTATAAATTTTGTTGTGGAATATTTCAATTTTTGCATGTATGGTGATTGATAATTTTGCTGGATACTGTAGCCTGGGATGGCATCTCTGGTCTCTTAGGGTCTGCAAGTTGTCTGTCCAGGATATTTTGGCTTTTAGAATCTCTGTTGAGAAGTTGGTTGTTATTCTGATACATCTACCTTTTTATGTTACTTGGCCTTTTTCTCTTACATCTTTTAATATTCTTTCTTTGTTCTATACATTTAGTGTTTTGATTATTATGTGGAGGTAGGATTTTCTTTTTGATCCAATTTATTTGGTGTTCTGTAGGCTCCTTGTACATTTATGAACATCTCTTCCTTTAGTTTAGGAAAGTTATCTTCAGTGAATTTGTTGAAGGTTTTTTTTTTTTTTTTTTTTTTTTTTTTCTTGACTATTATACTTGGAGTTTTCACCCTCCTCTACTTTTTATTATTCTTAGGTTTGGTCTGTTCATAGTGTCCCAAATTCCCTGGAGGTTTGGGTTTAGGAACGTTTTACATTTTGTATTTTCTTTGACGATATATCAATATCTTCTATGTTATCTTTCATCTCTTGTATTATGTTGGTCATGCTTGTGTTTTTATTTCATGTTCTCTTTCCTAGGTTTTCCATCCACATGTGATTTATTTACTGTTTCTATTTCCATTTTTAGGTCTCGTACTTTTTTGTTCACTTCTTTAACCCGTTGGATTGTATTTATCTTTATATATTTTAAAGGTATTTATTTGTTTTCTCTTTAAGAACACCCACCTCTTTGCCTGTGTTATCCTGTATTTCTTTAAGAGTGTTATTTATATCCTCCTTAATGACCTTTAACATGATCTTGAGATGGGATTTGCAGGCAGAACCTTGCTTTTCAGATGTGTTAAGGTATCCAGGGATTGCTGTTTGAGAATAACTGGGTTTTGATAATGCCAAATTACATTGGCTTCTGTTACTTACGTTCTTGTGCTTGCCTTTTACCATCTAGTAGTCTGTGGTTTTAACTACCTTGCATGTCTTGGACTGGGCTATCCTTGGTCCTGGGGATGGAGGTGGGCACAGGCATGTCAAGGGTTCAGGTAGAAGTGCAGACTGGAAGGGAGCATCATATTTTCCATTAGAATAACAGGTTAATACAAAATTATTTTTTAAAAAGTCAGTAGTAGGCAACTTTTAAATACCAAATGAAGATATACTAGAGAATTAGAGCTACATTTAAAAGACTATACTCATCTTCCTTTACCTGAACCAATGACAAATTTCCAAATACAGTTAAAATAGAATTTTTGACATTTCAGGTCACAAAATTTATCACGACTATATACAATAGGAGGATTATACTATAATTATACTGACAATAAGTATGTGTATTTTAAATGATCCTTCCATATACAGTTTTAATAAAATTAAGAATTATGCTATTTTTAAAATGAAATCTATGAAGATTTACAAAGGCATATTTTAATATTGAAACAAAGTAATTTCATAGATGTATCAAAATTTTATATTGCTAAATTTATATCATTTAAATAAAAATTTATGAAACTAAGAATTTAGTAAAGATATCTTATAAGCAGTTATCATTTGTTCCCCACAATAGAGGAATTTATGGAGTGATTTTTTTTCTTTCATGGTACTTTTTATAATTTTCAACTACATGTATAGCACTGTTCCAAGAAATATTTCTGTTGTTAGAAATTATGTTATACAGATTGCCACAGCCACTCCAGTGGGGTCTGCCTGAGAAGTCTAGAAGCTTAGCCACAGTCCTGTGGCAAAAAGTTTCCTGGAAACTAGTCTCCTGGAGAGTCTCTGGCATCCCATAGCACTGATGTTCCAGATATGTCAGGTTAAACCTTTAATTTTAAAATTATGTAGCACAAATTAAATTATATAGTCTAAAAACCTTCATTTATTATATACAACAAACTGTATCCAATGAAGGATTAGTATTTAGTTATTGATGATAATTAATTTATAGATAATAATTTATAATTTCTACATTTTTAAATGTATTTCATGACTGAGTTTGCCTAATAGAGCTAAAGATTCAATATTAATGAGAAAGACAAGTCTTTTCATGTCTTTATCTAACTGAAAACAGGGCAAATAGAAACCAGAAAAATCATTAATAACTCATTTATAAACATTGTAGGCATTAATAGTAGGATAAACTAAAAATTGAGAACTAAATAGTGTTAGTCCTTAGAAAACAAATGTAGACTGAGTTATTCTTTGAAATCATGAAATTTAAATTGAGATACAGAATCATGAAGCAAATATTCAATGGCACCAAGCTAGAGTTATTATCCCAGTTTCACGAATCAAAATTATTTGTTGTTTATAACAAATTTCTATTGAAAATATTAAAAGTAACAGTGGTTTTCAATATGACATTTGGTGTTTTAGAAGATTGCTATTAATTGAACAGATTTAAATATTGGAGTGTGAAAAGTGAGAAGGGCAGTCTATATAATTCTAACTTATAGTAATATATAGTAACTTTAAGATGCTTATGTAGTACTTCAGATAACATGGTAGGTAAAGTGGCTATATCCATAGTGAAGAAGTGTTTGATGATGTTTGACACCATTCTCTTCACAATTTAGTATATTAAATCTACCCATCAATTTAGGACACTTTTAATTTCAAATAATATGCTACCTTGTTACTAGTCTCAAAAATTCCCTTGATAGAAGTTTCAAAATACTGAAGTATTGTATGCCATTATCTTGAAACTAGAGACTCAAGACTTTCTTATGGGCTTCTATGTCATTTTTTTTCTCTTTTAACAATGTAGCAACAATGAATGCATGAAAGGAAAAATGATGAAAAGATTATTTCTATTGTCATTCATGTTCTTTTATTGCCCTGTGAACAATACACTCTTGAAAATTCTAAGCCTTCTCTTCTTATTATACCAATTAGATCACAGACAGTTCAATAGACTACATTTAAGCTTGGTAGCTTAGGTTAAATAACACTTTTATATTAAGAGTGTACTATGTATGGCTTGTATTTCACCATAAATTCTCAAGAATGATCATCCATAATGTCCATCATGACCATTAACACATTTGGTATAGAGTAATTGAAAGAGAAGTCAGAAAGTTAACAAAAGATTGGATGGAGTACAAAATGTATTTCATCTCACAAAATAAATGTGTCCTCAGGAAATCTTAAGTTATGAACCAAAGCAGAATTGTCTATGTGTGCAGCATAGCTCCTTATTTTCTCAGAGGAGAGATCAGTCATTCTAATTCTTTTCAGAAGAAAAGAAAAACTCATACTAGTGAATAAGTTTTGAAACATGAATAAGAGTACCAAAATAAAGGCATGAATATTTAAGATGACTGACTATATTAGTAATGCTTGTGCATATACATTGTATATAACACTAATGCAAGACAGACTTCTCCCTCATGAGCCTTACATTCCCAGAACGGGGTTATTGCTCCATTAAATTATGTGAAGATTGTCAAATCCCATGTATGATGGTTTTATAACCAAAAGTCATATCGTGTTGTTAAGGAGAAGTGAAGGAGTAATACTACTATGATTCATTCTTGTGCGTGGGTAATAGACTGAGATGCAGTGAGCATGCATCTATTAGAGGGTGCAATTGTTCCTCACAGAATGAAGAACCATTAGAAGATGATGATAATGAATAGTGAACTTTATAGTTAGGTAGGTACAGAGAAAACTTGACTGATGTGTCCATTATAAACCTCACTTTTCCAGAGCTTACATCTCATTGCTGCTAATGAAATCAAGCCCAACAACAAAAAAATCACGTCTTAGAAAGACCAATCAAAGATAAATGTTTAAAATAGAAAATCTGAATTAAAAACTGGTCCTAAACTTTAAATAGCTCCATATTTTTGTTCTGTGTGTGCATGAACAAAGAGCTCAGAGTTACAATAGTAGTGCCAATTTTGCAACTAAAGAGATAGATCGCTAGATCTGATCATAGTTTTAGTCTAATTACTTTACTATCAGACTGAGTGGTGAAGCCATACTCAGGCAAAGTCATCATTAGTTCCCACAGCTTCTTAAGCTTCATTATATCGCTGAAATTGAAATAAAATATTGCCTAGAGAATGTTAGACCTTAATGGCTTCAGGATGAGGAAAATTGAGTATGCAACTTCCATCTTGTTCTTAACAGAACACTCTTCAGTGCATTAGCCTCAATCCAGAGCCTATATGTGGCTAATAGAATTAAAATTGATAAAAATTATGTTAAACTAATCATTCAGTTTTGTATTTCTGCTAAATGAATTTCAAATGTGTAATAGATTTAGGTTTCTGGGTAAGCTACCATTTGTACCATCATCACAGAAGAGTATATTAGATAGCTCTTCTCCAACATACAAAGAATTCTTATTACATGAGATGACATACTTCTGTGTTCTGTATCTTATTAGGTTATTTAGTTTTAGTAGATCTTGCCATTTCTTAACATGGACAATTAAAAATATTATATACCAGTAAGTATGTCAAATTTATGTATATTGTTTAAATTTTTGTATCAGCACATCTTTTCTTGTACAATGAACACCATTCTTCTAATGTTTCATGATGGAGATGAAAAATTGCTTAATGAGAACTACCACAGGAATTGCTCTTGAAGGTGGGAGATGACTCAGTGATAAAATGCCTATTGTGTAAGTAGGAGGAAAGGTATATGAATGTCAGTATTCCTGTGAAAACTAAGCAGTGTGGTGCACATCTGTAACTCCTTCCCTGTGGAAGAAGAGACTGGAATCTGAAACCCTGGAATCCACACCATGCTGTTAAGCCAAACTGGTGACATCCAGATACTATGGGAGACATTTTCTCAAAAATAAGGTAAAGACCAACAAAGAAAAACACTCAATGCTAATTTATACATTAACACACAAAATTATGACCACATAAGTGAACATACATAAATAAATACAAACACACACTGAGAGAGAAAGAGAGAGAGAGAGAGGAGAGAGAGAGAGAGAGAGAGAGAGAGAGAGAGAGAGAGAGAGAGAGAGAGAGAGAGTATAATATTAGTAGTACACAAAGAACTCTAAGATTAGAAGAGATAAGTTATTTTATGTCTTGAGTTAGTGCTTAATGGACCAGGTGTGCAGAGGACCAGCCTCAGCTTGGAGAGGAGAGCTGAGAAAATGGGAGCATCAAAATACTAATTTTTTTTTAAAAAAGCACAAAACAATAACAACAACAACAAAAACTGAACAAACCAATGTGTCAAATTAAGGGTCAAAGCTGATGGCTTATGTTCTGATGGAGACAGGTTTCCAGATTTCTCTCTCTGGACATATCCTGACATTTCCATGTTCTAGAGAGCTCTTTTAAAATTCTAAAAACTCTCTGAATAGCTCATCTCTTGCAGATGAAAAGCCCATTGATTTTGTTTGTTTGTTTGTTTGTTTGTTTGTTTTGTTTTGTTTGGTTGGTTTTTCTGTTTTTTGGTTTTTTTTTTTTTTTTCATACAAATTTCATTTCCTCAGATTCCGTTTTGATTATCCCATTAATCAGCATCCTATGAGCAAAACTCCTTGATTCTTAGAAAGAGACAAAAAAACCCAGGCAAGTAGATAGCTGGTTTGGACCCCTCCCTGAAATTACTATTCCTACCACTCCTGGGCCTGGACCTAAACTCCCTCTTTACAGGCTGATCGTGAACCCAGGAACCTGCCTGCTTTCTTAAGCATAATCAACAACAACAACAACAAAAAGTAGCTGAATGGAATCTTGCTTTGTGATAATCATTCCCTAAATCTCTTTATCTCTTTCCTTAGTATCTTTCTGACAAGCTGAGTCATAGCTCAGCTGCCTCTCTTCATTTAGTTCTGTGAAGTTCCTTATAGAGTTCATAATGCATCCTTATATTTTACATATTTGAGAAATTATATATTTTCATACTTATATTTTCAGCATTCTCTCCCACAGCCTTAAGGACTGCCCTGAAGGTCACAGCAATCTACCATTTTGTGGAGACATAGACACACCTTCAATTCCCCGTCTTGGGCTGTTTCTGATTATCATGGAGTCATTAACCTTGGCAGAGATGACATTTATCAAAGGAGGAACATGAAAATATGCACATTACTATACAAAACATCCTTATACCCACAGAAACCATCAACAGTTGTTGAGGTCCACACCCTGTTGGCTCAGTTCCAGGGACATGAAGCAATCTTATATTCTCCTTTTCATGGCCAAGCTGGATTCAGCACTGGTGAGTATATTAGAGCTATTCTACGTTGAAATTAACACTCACATTGTGTAATGTATGCAAAATTAATTCTCTCTAATGGTCAGTATCTTGTATTTGAAAGAATATTGTAGTTATAAGTAAGTTATCTCTGATGAAGTAGATAAAGAGAATTAGTGAAAATAAAAATAAAAATTTGCCCATCCAAAGATGTTCATACACTAGACCTTTGTTATAATACATAATTACATGTAAAATTAATAATAAACATCCTAAATTGCCTGAGTGAACTCACACACACACACACACACACACACACACACACACCACACCCGCGCGCATGCATTCTATCTCTCTATCTTTATATCTCTGTATCTCTGTATCTTTCTCTATCTATCTATCTATCTATCTATCTATCTATCTATTTATTTGTATATCTGTATATATATATACATATATCATCTGTATTTCTATATTTATATATCTCTATCTTTGTATCTCTATCTTTATATATCTAGTCTATAAATCTGTATATTTGTATAATTCTCTCTATATATCATCTATTTATATACCTATCTATTTATATACCTATACACATGTATATGTATATAACTATATACCTGTCTGTCATCTATCTATCTATCTATCTATCTATCTATCTATCTATCTACCTATATATCTACATATCATCTATATGTATGTGCATGTACATGTACATGTGCTTGTGCATGCATGTGTGAGTGTGTGTGCGTGTGTGTGTATAAAGTTATATATCAGGTATCTGAGCAACTTTGATGATGTAGGAAGATTACTAGTCAAATGAATTTTTTGTGAAAATTAATATTAAATATTATGGGCCAGATGGTTTGTAAGAGTTCTGTTGTGGTTTAGTGAGTGAAGACAGACATTTATCATCATATTTTTTTATGTGTGGTCCTCTAACGTTCAACTATGTCTTACTATGCTTCACTGTATACTGCCACTTGCCTACATATGAACATAAAAGTTATTACTCAACTGGAGACATATTTGGTTGCTAAGTTGGAACCAACTGACATATATCATGGCAAGGCCAAGTATACCTCGATGTACAGTTATTGATTGCCTACACAATCAGGAACCATGATATGACCCCAGTATTTAACTAGTTTAATAGTCAGGAACTCCAAGATTTATTTTAATAACTGAAAATGGAATGCTATTAACTTGCATTAATAATACATTGTTGTCTATAGAAAGGCTGGTAGTAGGCAGACTAATTAAATTGTAGGTATGATGCCACTCACTGTACAGGAAGGACATTGCTCAAGGTTAAATCCTTCACTGTAGTCTAAGCAGGAAACCAGAGTTTGGTAGTCGACTTTACCTCTTAGTAGTCAACCTAAGTCAGTAGAACATTATATGGGCACTATAGGGGTAGCAACTAACTCTTCTATCAACAGTGAGTATTTTTGAAAGAAGAGTTCACAAGTGTATTATACTCAAATATGAGTAATAATCACAATTAATTATAAGATGAGATATTAGACAGGTAAAAGAAGATAAATATTGTCAACATTCTCAAGTGAGTAAAGACAAAGGAAAGGTGCGGCCATTCAATTTCTTACTTGCTTGTATAACTGTTTCCACACTACCACATAGAAGAACCATACGTCCTCTTGTATTTAACTTTTGTGACTTTTTCTTTATTCTCTTCTCATATTTTTATTTATCTCCTCATTCCATAAATGATTACTAACCAAAGAAACTACAAGTAATCAAACATTGGAAATCCAGGTTTTAGATAAAAGTGGTCAGTGCTTGGGGTCTTCAAGCAAGAGATAAAGTGGCAGTAGAAGCTTCCACACTTCTTTCAATTGAAGTATAAAATTGCCACATACAGATTGTAGAGATGACTCAATGCTTAGGAACACTCGCTGCTCTTTTGTAGGACCCAGGTTCAGTGCCCAGTACCCAAGTAGTGGCTCATAAGCATCTGTAACTCTAGTTCTAGGAGATTTGACACCCTGTTTTGGCTGCCACAGGCACCTACACACAGTACACATACATACATGTAAGTAAAACATTCATACACAAAAACATGAAAAGTGAATAGATGAAAGAAAAATGCTTGCTACCTAATAGATATCCATTTCATGTTGAATGGAAAGGATGACATTGGCACATTCAAGTGTTCGATGATTTTTTTTTTTCAGATAATTTCCAAAGATCATTAACTACAAAAAGCCTTTAGGTTTTTAAGGAATCGGTTTAGTTTTCTTTTGATATTCCTCTGTCCCCAAATAGAGTGTCAACCCTCTCTATGTTTAGTGGCCTGAGTAACATGTAAAGATGAGCCTACTGAGGAAGCAATAAATGAACTTCCAATGTTGAAAAGTGCTAAGATTTGCTGTATATAGGTTGCAATTGAAGGAAACATTACAAGGACAAATAGAAGCCTGAAATAATGATACTTAGAAACAATAGTTTGCAAGAAACTACTGTTTTTGTGAATATTTAAAATAAGAATGGGTGACTTTCAGAAACATTATTGAATTGCTAGATGAGGTTTGTAATAAACTTCACTAGCTGTGCATCTTTTTTATTTTTTCTATAATACACTTTCCATGTGATAACCTCAGATTGCTTTTTTAAAATAAAAGCATTTATTCCCTTCAAGAAATTTTACATAATTTTGCATTAATTAAGGAACAATTATTAATGATTTGCATATTTATGACTTTGGGGAAATAACCAGGAAATCATTCTCACTGACTGCTAAATACATTTATAAATGAGACTAATAGAGCTGTGTTCTTTGTCAAGTAATGATTTATGAAATATATGAATTGACAGCAATATAAGTTCTGATTTTGTTAGATAGTTTAATGTCTTGTTTGATCCAACAGGAGAAAGAAGCAAATTTTTGGAGTTATATAAGATTAAAAGTTACTTAAATACAATTTTGAGGGAACAAGTGGCTTAAAGCTGCACTAATGACCAATTCTGGACTAAATCCTATGGGATTTCTTTTTATTTATTTATTTATTTTATTGGATATTTATTTCATTTACATTTCCAATGCTATTCCAAAAGTCCCCCCATGTTCCCCCACCCACTCCCCTACCCACCCACTCCCACATCATGGCCCTGGTGTTCCCCTGTACTGAGGCATATAAAGTTTGCACGACCAATGGGCCTCTCTTTACACTGATGGAGGACTAGGCCATCTTCTGATTCATATGCAGCTAGAGACACGAGCTCTGGGGGGTACTGGTTAGTTCATATTGTTGTTCCACCTATAGGATTATAATAGCCAGAAGCTGGAAAGAACCCAGATGCCTCTCAACAGAGAAATGGATACAGAAAATGTGATACATTTACACAATGGAGTATTACACAGCTATTAAAAAAATGAGTTTATGAAATGGCAAATGGATGGACCTGGAGAGCATCATCCTGAGTGAGGTAACACAATCACAAAGGAACTCACACAATATGTACTCACTGATAAGTGGATATTAGCCCAGAAACTTAGGATACCCAAGATATAGGATACAATTTGCTAAACGCATGAAACTCAAGAAGAACAAAGGCCAAAGTGTGGACACTTTGCTCCTTCTTAGAATTGGGAACAAAACACCCATGGAAGGAGTTACAAAGACAAAGTTTGGAGCTGTGACTAAAGGATGGACCATCTAGAGACTGCCATATCCGGGGATCCATCCCATAATCAGCTTCCAAACGCTGACACCATTGCATACACTAGCAATATTTTGCTGAAAGGACCCAGATAGAGCTGTCTCTTGTGAGACTATGCCAGGGCCCAGCAAACACAGAAGTGGATGCTCACAGTCAGCTATTGGATGGATCACAGGTCCCCTAATGGAGGAGCTAGAGAAAGTACCCAAGGAGCTAAAGGGATTTCTTTTTAAGGTAGGTTATTGTCATTTTTTTTCTTTTTTTTTTTTTTTTTTTATCTTTCACATTTTTATTTCTTTACTTTTATGGACATGCAATGATTGTGTGTACCAGTGGGGCAGGACATAGCTTTTTGATATTGACGGACAATGCATGATGATCAAATCATGGAGATTACCATTTTCCACTCCTTCAATACTTATGGCTTTGTGCTGGGAAGCTTAGAACTCTTCTAAACTTTCACAAAATATATAGTAAATTTGTGTTGTGACACACACATATGTTTTTTTTTTTCCATTTTTTATTAGGTATTTAGCTCATTTACATTTCCAATGCTATACCAAAAGTCCCCCTTACCCACCCACCCCCACTCCCCTACCCACCCACTCCCCCCCTTTGGCCCTGGCGTTCCCCTGTACCGGGGCACACAAAGTCTGCGTGTCCAATGGGCCTCTCTTTCCAGTGATGGCCGACTAGGCCATCTTTTGATACATATGCAGCTAGAGTCAAGAGCTCAGGGGTACTGGTTAGTTCATAATGTTGTTCCACCTATAGGGTTGAAGATCCCTTTAGCTCCTTGGGTACTTTCTCTAGCTCCTCCATTGGGAGCCCTGTGATCCATCCATTAGCTGACTGTGAGCATCCACTTCTGTGTTTGCTAGGCCCCGGCATAGTCTCACAAGAGACAGCTACATCTGGGTCCTTTCGATAAAATCTTGCTAGTATATGCAATGGTGTCAGCGTTTGGATGCTGATTATGGGGTGGATCCCTGGATATGGCAGTCTCTACATGGTCCATCCTTTCATCTCAGCTCCAAACTTTGTTTCTGTAACTCCTTCCATGGGTGTTTTGTTCCCACTTCTAAGGAGGGGCATAGTGTCCACACTTCAGTCTTCATTTTTCTTGAGTTTCATGTGTTTAGGAAATTGTATCTTATATCGTGGGTATCCTAGGTTTTGGGCTAGTATCCACTTATCAGTGAGTACATATTGTGTGAGTTCCTTTGTGATTGTGTTACCTCACTCAGGATGATGCTCTCCAGGTCCATCCATTTGGCTAGGAATTTCATAAATTCATTCTTTTTAATAGCTGAGTAGTACTCCATTGTGTAGATGTACCACATTTTCTGTATCCATTCCTCTGTTGAGGGGCATATGGGTTCTTTCCAGTTTCTGGCTATTATAAATAAGGCTGCTATGAACATAGTGGAGCATGTGTCCTTCTTACCAGTTGGGGCTTCTTCTGGATATATGCCCAGGAGAGGTATTGCTGGATCCTCCGGTAGTACTATGTCCAATTTTCTGAGGAACCGCCAGACTGATTTCCAGAGTGGTTGTACAAGCCTGCAATCCCACCAACAATGGAGGAGTGTTCCTCTTTCTCCACATCCTCGCCAGCATCTGCTGTCACCTGAATTTTTGATCTTAGCCATTCTCACTGGTGTGAGGTGGAATCTCAGGGTTGTTTTGATTTGCATTTCCCTGATGATTAAGGATGTTGAACATTTTTTCAGGTGCTTCTCTGCCATTCGGTATTCCTCAGGTGAGAATTCTTTGTTCAGTTCTGAGCCCCATTTTTTAAGGGGGTTATTTGATTTTCTGAGGTCCACCTTCTTGAGTTCTTTATATATATTGGATATTAGTCCCCTATCTGATTTAGGATAGGTAAAGATCCTTTCCCAGTCTGTTGGTGGTCTTTTTGTCTTATAGACAGTGTCTTTTGCCTTGCAGAAACTTTGGAGTTTCATTAGGTCCCATTTGTCAATTCTCGATCTTACAGCACAAGCCATTGCTGTTCTGTTCAGGAATTTTTCCCCTGTGCCCATATCTTCAAGGCTTTTCCCCACTTTCTCCTCTATAAGTTTCAGTGTCTCTGGTTTTATGTGAAGTTCCTTGATCCACTTAGATTTGACCTTAGTACAAGGAGATAAGTATGGATCGATTCGCATTCTTCTACATGATAACAACCAGTTGTGCCAGCACCAATTGTTGAAAATGCTGTCTTTC
The DNA here is from genome assembly GCF_000001635.26 of Mus musculus. Classification (NCBI taxonomy): domain Eukaryota; kingdom Metazoa; phylum Chordata; class Mammalia; order Rodentia; family Muridae; genus Mus; species Mus musculus. The sequence goes on along the minus strand of NC_000069.6, from coordinate 43,109,385 downwards.
TTCCACTGGATGGTTTTGGCTCCCTTGTCGAAGATCAAGTGACCATAGGTGTGTGGGTTCATTTCTGGGTCTTCAATTCTATTCCATTGGTCCACTTGTCTGTCTCTATACCAGTACCATGCAGTTTTTATCACAATTGCTCTGTAGTAAAGCTTTAGGTCAGGCATGGTGATTCCACCAGAGGTTCTTTTATCCTTGAGAAGAGTTTTTGCTATCCTCGGTTTTTTGTTATTCCAGATGAATTTGCAAATTGCTCCTTCTAATTCGTTGAAGAATTGAGTTGGAATTTTAATGGGGATTGCATTGAATCTGTAGATTGCTTTTGGCAAGATAGCCATTTTTACAATGTTGGTCCTGCCAATCCATGAGCATGGGAGATCTTTCCATCTTCTGAGATCTTCTTTAATTTCTTTCTTCAGGGACTTGAAGTTTTTATCATACAGATCTTTCACTTCCTTCGTTAGAGTCACGCCGAGATATTTTATATTATTTGTGGCTATTGAGAAGGGTGTTGTTTCCCTAATTTCTTTCTCAGCCTGTTTATTCTTTGTGTAGAGAAAGGCCATTGACTTGTTTGAGTTAATTTTATATCCAGCTACTTCAACGAAGCTGTTTATCAGGTTTAGGAGTTCTCTGTTGGAATTTTTAGGGTCACTTATATATACTATCATATCATCTGCAAAAAGTGATATTTTGACTTCCTCTTTTCCAATTTGTATCCCCTTGATCTCCTTTTGTTGTCGAATTGCTCTGGCTAATACTTCAAGTACTATGTTGAAAAGGTAGGGAGAAAGTGGGCAGCCTTGTCTAGTCCCTGATTTTAGTGGGATTGCTTCCAGCTTCTCTCCATTTACTTTGATGTTGGCTACTGGTTTGCTGTAGATTGCTTTTATCATGTTTAGGTATTGGCCTTGAATTCCTGATCTTTCCAGAACTTTTATCATGAATGGGTGTTGGATCTTGTCAAATGCTTTTTCTGCATCTAACGAGATGATCATGTGGTTTTTGTCTTTGAGTTTGTTTATATAATGGATTACATTGATGGATTTTCGTATATTAAACCATCCCTGCATCCCTGGAATAAAACCTACTTGGTCAGGATGGATGATTGCTTTAATGTGTTCTTGGATTCGGTTAGCGAGAATTTTATTAAGGATTTTTGCATCGATGTTCATAAGAGAAATTGGTCTGAAGTTCTCTATCTTTGTTGGATCTTTCTGTGGTTTAGGTATCAGAGTAATAGTGGCTTCATAAAATGAGTTGGGTAGAATACCTTCTACTTCTATCTTGTGAAAAAGTTTGTGCAGAACTGGAGTTAGATCTTCTTTGAAGGTCTGATAGAACTCTGCACTAAACCCGTCTGGTCCTGGGCTTTTTTTTTTATTTAGTAAGAACACATTACCCTGAATTAAATACATTTACCAAGTACAAATATTTCATTATAATTTCCCTTACTAATCACTTCAGTAGGTCTACAGTTATCTCTCCTTTGAACATCATAAAAACAGTCAGAATCCCAACAATTTCTCAACTGCTAAATGATATAACTGTATCTCCATCTATACTTTTTGTCAGATAAACAAAATCATTTTTTGTTACCAAAGAGAAATGGATTCACAATTGATTTATTATCTTTTATACTTATACTAAGATACTTTAGTTTCTTAGTATAGCTAACTAATATGAAGTGGAAATTTCTAGTTTCTTTGGAGGCTAAGTTGTGTCATGGGAAGTTTATCTGAAAGCTGTCTTATGAGATGTTTTGTTGAGACAGATACATGAGAGGACAGTTATATTTGGAAAGAATATAAGTATAATCTAACAGACAATGAACAACATTAATGCATTGATCTGCCTTGCAATGCTTCAGTAGTCTTGATTTTACATTTGTTTCTAGAAGCCAGAAGACTTCTCATGGTATTCCAGCTGTTTCTTGCTACTTCCTGAAGTCTCTTGCAGATTGGGTAGAGCCTGGGTGTTTCTTTAAAAATGATTGATCCATTGCTATGATTTGTGTTTGGTGTTTTGGACTGGACTGCTGATATCCTAACAACAAAGATTGAAATCACGTTAGAGTACTACTTCTTTTTTTAAAATTTTTTTATTTATTATTTTTATATACATTTCAAATGCTACCCCGAAAGTTCCCTAGACCCTCCCCTCACCCTGCTCCCCTACCCACCCACTCCCACTTCTTGGCTCTGGTGTTACCCTGTACTGGGGCATATAGAATTTGCAAGACCAAGGGGCCTGTCTTACCAATGATGGCTGACTAGGCCATCTTCTGCTACATATGCAGCTAGAAACACAAACACTGGGGGTACTGGTTAGTTCATATTGTTGTTCCACCTATAAGGTTGCAGACCCCTTTAGCTCCTTGGGTACTTTCTCAAGCTCCACCATTGGGGGCCCTGTGTTCCATACAATAGCTGACTGTGAGCATCCACTTCTGTGTTTGCCAGGCACTGGTATAGCCTCACAAGAGATAGCTATGTACTGCTGCACCTGGGGATCCATCCCATAATCAGCCTCCAAATGTAGACACCATTGCATACGCCAGCAAGATTTTGCTGAAAGGACTCTACTAAACAGGTGAAAATCCTCTGTTGGTTATGAACCTTTCTTTTCCCCTATGTCTTGTAAGTGGGCTAAAAGGGAGGCTAAAGCATTTAAGAACCATTATTAAAATAGGTTTTGAAAAATATAAATCTACACTGTTATAACCTCATTAAGAATGTGTAGACTTTGAGTTATAATTTATATTCATCCTTAAAGATAATTGAACTATTTGAAAGATTTTTAAATATAATTGTAAAAGCTTTCACACTATGTTTCTGCATTTTCAATGATGCCTTTGCTATTTCTTGTTTTCTAGAAATTTATTTTTATTTACATGTTTTAATATGATTTTTACAGTTGCAAACCCATAAATCATTTTTCTGGTCAGTACACAGATACAACACTTTAGAGTCTTCATTTAAATTTGGAGAAACAAACAAGAATATTTACTTCATTAACTGGACTGTCTACAGTTTGGTTTCTAAGAGATATTTGGATCACTCTTTAACCAGAAAAACAAAATACTGATTCTTAAGTCACTTGCTATAGGGTTCAATATGACAATGACTTTGAATCACTGCTTGCCAAAGACTTAGCTGAGCCCTCTAATGTGCCCTGTCACACATGGTAAGTACACATTTCTTTGTTCTCTGCACAGAAGAAAAGCAGAAAGCAACGTGTGGTGACTGGTTAGTATCATTTCATGAAGAATCATTTTCAACATCACAAGCTTAATACATATAGGAATTAATTGGAGTGCAACTTAGTTTATCCCGGGGGGGGGGATCAGAAAGGAAAGAAAGCTATGCTATGCTTTATACTTATGAAATTTATTTTTCAAAATCTCTTCCAGTTTGTCACTAGTTCGATCATCTTACAGTGAGGAAATTAAAAGCCTAAAATATTAAAAAGACATAAGCATCAATGGACTATCAGAGTAGAAACTCATCTGAACCTCCAACCCTAGGAAATGAGCAGTGGGACTTTGCAGATATACTTGATTTCACAGACCTTAAATCTATTCAGAAAGATGTTGATGGGTATGAGTTAAAGGAGTAACTCTTGAGAACAGAACCCAGCCTCTAACAGGAGATATGAGAGGGAAAACTTGAAGAGAAAGATGTTTGGAGTCTGCACCAAGCATGGCATTCATGTTTCTCTATCCAGCCCTCCTGTTGGCTTTTCTACTATACCGTAATTGTTAGGTTTCATAACTTTACCTTATAAATTTAAAACTATTAAATAGAAAGGAGTTGACTATATACAAAACTGTACTCTTTAGCTAAATCTTCAGCTACCATAGATGTAACAATTTGCTAGAAAAATATTTTTTCTGAGCTCACTTTTGCAATGAATTTGTACAAGTACTTCTTTTGGAAAATACTAAGAATACATGTGCATGCATGTGTACGTGTATGTATATGTGTATGTGTATATGTATATACACATATATGTATACATATTTATTTATAGATATACATGTAATATGCATATAGATACACACAGAGAGATGGGTTTATATACATATATATTCATATACATATATATGTAGTTAAAACAGTTACTTCTTTCTTTTTTGTAATGATAGGAAAGGAGGAAGTGAGAGAAAAATGAGAGAGCTAGCAAAGTTCAGAGAGAGTGAAACACAAACAGAGCAAGGGCTGGGGGTGGGGGATGCTTCCAAATAGGGAAACAGGTCAATTCTTATACTAGAAGGTAATGCCCTATGCTTAATTTTCACACGGAGGTAAATGATAAGTCCATTTCCTCTGCACACTGAGTTGGTTTATATAATATGAATGCTATCCAAAATTGTGAATCTGAGAATCTATACAGATATTTAACCATCTGCCTCTCTTATTTTCTCTTTGATGAGAAAAATTGACAAATCAAAGAAAATCGCTATTTTTCCTATTAAAATAATAATAAATAGATATTGTTTATAAATGGTATGCCTCTAAGTCTCTAGCTTCTCAGGGTTTTGCTATTCAAATATTTCTGTTGATTAAAATAAGACTTGAACCATGTAGAATCATAAAACATTAATGAAAAGTTACATTTCACCTTATACCCTTCCTAAAAATATGTAAACATCCCCAATTAGTGAATACCAAACTGACTGATCTTATTGCCACAGCTATTTTCTACTATTGCATTTTTTTTCTGATTTAAGCACTTTATCAAAACTCCATGTATATGTTTAATACCTGCTATAGCTTTTTAGGCTGTTAGTTTTATAGACAACAATAGAATCTTAATATAATAGCTGATATAAAAATTGATCACATGAAATGTGGTTTTATATTAGTGCTTCATTTGAGGAATGATACCCACACTAGCTTTCTGGGCACTCTGAGTTCCCACTGCATCTATTATTTAAACTCCCCTCATCCTAAAGAAAAGCTCTTCCTGAAAAATGGCATGAATGATTATATCCTGAAAATAGGCAGGAGCTTTTGGTGGTAGCTTCAAGATCTCTGGTGGTGATACTTCTTTATTGATATTCTACAAGTACTGGGTGGGATAAAAATGATAGTAAGTAGAAATATTTCAAGAGCATCAAGAATTTATATCTCCCTTCCTTTGTCAATCTCTTTTAACTTGAGAATATCCACAGTTAAAGGAAAATAAGAAAGGATATCCATTTGTATATATTAAGGATATTCGGAGAAAATAATGTGTGGCTTTGTGTCAGTGTCTGATGTGCATGTGTGTGTGTGTGTGTGTGTGTTTGTGTGTGTGTTTGCATGTAACATATGTAAGGTTTATAAACGTAAATGTATATATATATATATATATATATATATATATATATATATAATTATTACTATTCTCATTATCAAACTGACAGTATTTGAAATTTCCTAGGAGACTCACTTTGAACAGACCTGTGATGGTGTTTCATGACAGGTTTAACTTAGTTGATAAGGAATACCCTAAATGTGAGAAGCACCATTCCATGAGATGGTCCTAGACAAAAACAGCAAGAACAGCAAAACAAAGACAAAGTGTTCAAAAGAGCATCAACAAAATTGTGAATAGATCCATTAGGATGCTACTACAAACATGAACTATGACATGTCTTCCCTATCATTGATAGCTATGCTCTTTCAAACAATGTCCAAACCTCCTCTTTTTTAAGTTCCTTGTGTTAGTTATATTGTCACAACACCAAGCAACATAAGAAATGCATATACATTATAGATTTCCATGTTCTCTCTCTATCTCTCTCACCATATATATATATATGGTACTCATATCATATCTATAGATATTCTGTATCTATGTCATCTCTCTATATCACATCTTTATTTCTCATATATTATTTATATGAGAGAGATGAGTAGGAAAAGAGAGAGTATATTCTAGAGAATGTGATATGCCATACCTGTAGAGCTAGGAAGTAAAACTTGGTTCAGGGCCATGCACGAGGTACAACAAATGGCTTTAGAACATATGGAATGTGACTCACCAGTGAATATAGCCACATGATATTGCATGACCCTGAGGACCACATGTGCTAAGGACTTCATACTGTTATGGAGTTTTGTTCTGCTTGTTGCCCTCACATACCTCATAATCTAAGAATTAAATGAAAACTCTAAGGGGGCATCCAGTCCTTCAATGAACATTATTTCCAGCACTCACAATAATAGTGTTTCGTTTTTTTCAGACATTGCTGCTGGGACAGATTCATGATTAAATCACTACTCTAGAAGAGAAGTTAGAGATGTAGATTCTCAGCAGTGACCTGCTTCAACCTTAGAAGATACTTGGAAAAATAAGATTGATAGCGAATCTAGGTTTGGATGTTTTTACTACTGGCTCTGATGTAGAAAATCTTAGGGAACAAATTGTAGTTTGCAAAGGAAAAGTTTTATTAATTAGATCAGGGAACTTTTATAGTCACAGAACAAGAACCATGACAACACTGGCTCGTGGGGTTCTCACTGAAGCTGGAGAGGCAATGATTGATATCTTATACCCATTTTTGTCCTCAGATTCCTGATATGATGTATTAAGAATCCCTGATGAATACATGTCCAGTCTGAGAATTTAAGGTCCATATGACTAATTTTTATATACAATGTTAGTTTGTGATTCTTTTAAGATTCATACAAGATTACTTTTAAAGATCAATAATAAAGTAATTATTTCTTTCTTTGTAACAACAAATTGCTGCCTACCAGTAAGAGAAACTGTCTGAGAAACTACCATGCTTGCTTATACTTTCTTTATTATTATTGTTTTTATTAGATATTTTCTTTACTTGCATTTCAAATTTTATCCCCTTTACTAATTTCCCCTCCAAAAACCCATTATCCCATCCCCCCTCGCCCTGACCACTAACCCACCCATTCCCACTTTGCTCTCCTGGCATTCCCCTACATCGGGGCATAGGGCCTTCACAAGACCAAGGATCTCTTCTTTCCCTGATGTCCCACAGTCCATCCTCTGCTGCATATATGGCTGGAGCCTTGAGTCCCTCCTTATGGACTCATTGATTGATGGTTCCTGGGAGCTCTGGGATTACTGGTTGGTTCATATTGTTGTTCCTTCTTTGGGGCTGCAAACCCCTTCAGCTCCGTGGGTCCTTTCACTAACTCCTCTATTTGGGACCCTGGGCTCAGTCCAATGGATGGACTTCTGTAATTATCAGACACTGGCAGAGCCTCTCAGGAGACAACTATATCAGCCTCTTGTAAGCAAGCACTTTTTGGCTTCTACAACAGTGTTTGGGTTTGGGAACTGTATATGGGATGGATCCCCAAGTGTGACAGTCCCTGGATGGCCTTTCCTTCAGTTTCTACTCTAAACATTGACTCTGTATCTCCTACCATGGGTATTTTGATCCCTCTTCTATGAAGGACCAAAGTATCAACTCTGTGGTTTTCTTTCTTCTTGAACTTCATGTGTTCTGTGAATTGTATCTTGGCTATTCTTACTTTCTTAATCTATAACAAGTTGTCTAGTTATGAATATACATGGAATTTTGGGCCTACTTTGTTTTCTTTCCCTATACTACATAATGCTATTTCTTGTAAAAGTATTGGGGAACACACTGTTTTTCACATTCATTGACTAGAAAAAAATGTACTCACACTGTAATTTTATACTGCTTGAAAGATTTTTCTGGGATATAGAAGCTATGGAACAAAAAATAAAGTGTGTGGGCGGGGGAGGTTGAAATTTTTTTCCTTCTATACATCAACTATGTATATGTGTAAGGATTGTGGGAGTTGGGAACATGGTTCCTTCTACCCATATACTATCTGTACATATAGAATATGTAAAGCATTCCTGGGTGTGTGTTGGAGCTTGTTTCATCCATCAATTGTGTGCATAAATGTATGTATTTAAGTATGTATGTATGTATGTATGTATGTATGTATGTATGTATGTAAGAAATGCATGGAGACTGCTTGCTGGATCTTTGCTTTAAGAATTTTATGTGTAAATGTGCATCCGTCTGTTATCTATATACACATATATATGAATGCATGTATGTATGTATGTATATATGTATGTATCTGGGTATATGAAGTTATTAGGCTCTTCCTTTTGCTTCATCTACTCAGTGTGTGTATGTGTGTGTGTGTATGTGTGACTTTTCTTTCTTTTCTTCTCTCTTTTGCAGAACTCCAAGAGGTAAAAATGTTCATAGGTGCCAGCCCATGTAAACTAAGCTTTGTTTACACAGAGAAAAGTATGCTAAGTGACTTCTCTAACTGCTGGCTCACATAGACAGTACCATTTGTAGGCATCTCTATCTACCCTTGTCAGCAGCTCTAAGCACTGACCCCCAACAGCTTCTTTGATTTACCTAACCCATGGATGCCAATGCTGGTAATTGTCACAGGTTGATCACTCTAAGACAGAAATTGATGTTAAAACTATGGATTTGAATTTCTGCTTCTTGATTTCTTTATGTATTTTTGATATTAGCCCTCTATCAGATGTGGGGTTAGTGAAGAGTTTTTCAATCAGTAGGTTGCCAGTTTGTCTTATTGACTATGTCCTTTGACTTACAGAAGCTTTCCATGTTTATGAGGTCCCATTTATCTATTCTTGGTCTTAGAGCATGAGCCATTGGAGTTCTGTTTAGGAAATAACCCCCTGTGCCAATAAGTTCAAGGCTTTTTGCCACTTTCTTTTCTGTTAGAATCAGTGTATCTGGTTTTATGTTGAGGTCCTTGATCCACTTGGACTTGAGCTTTGTACAAGGTGGCAAATATGGGTCTATTTTGATTCTTCTACATACAGACAGCCAGTTAGATCAGCACCATTTATTGAAGATGCTTTCACTTTTCCATTTTATATTTTTGGTGTCTTTGTCAAGGATCAAGTGACAATAAGTGAGGTTTTATTTCTGGGTCTTCAATTCTATTCCATTGATCACCATGTATGTCTCTGTACATTGCAGTTTTTATCACTACTGCTCTGTAGTAAAGGTTGATGTCAGGGATGGTGATTCCCCCAGCTATTCTTTTATTGTTAAGAATTATTTTCACTATTCCATTTTTTTTTTAATCTTTCCAGATGAACTTGAAGAATTGCTTTTTACATGTCTTTGAAGAATTGTGTTAGGATTTTGATGGAGATGGCACTGAATCTATAGATTGCCTTTAGAAGGATGGCCAATTTTACTATGTTAATTCTGCCAATCTGAGCCTGGAAGATCTCTTCATTTTCTGAGATCTTCAATTTCTTTCTTGAGATACATGAAGCTATTATACAGGTTTTTCACTTGTTTGGTTAGAGTAACCCCAAGACATTTTATACTATTTGTGGCTATTGTGAAAGGAATTGTTTCCCAAATTTCTTTCTCAGCCCGTTTATCCTTTGTATAGAGGAAGGCTACTGATTAATTTGAGTTAATCTTATATCCAGCCACTTTGCTGAAGTTGTTTTTCAGCTGGAAAAGTTCTCTGGTAGATGTTTTGGGGTCTCTATGTATACTATCATATCATCTATAATGATGATACCAACACAATAAAAAAAATGTGGTGTAGAACAGAACCAAGAAATCACAACAGAGGAATCTCGAATGGCTGAGAAAAACCTAAAGAAATGTTCAAAGTTTTTAGTGATCAGAGAAATGGAAATCAAAACGAGTTTCCACCTTACACCAATCAGAATGGCTAAGGTAAAAACTTCAGGTAAAAAGACATGTTGGTAAGGATAGAAAAAGAGGAGCCCTCCTAAATTGCTGGTGGGATTGCAAACTGGTACAACCACTCTGGAAATCAATCTGGAAGTTCCTCAGAAAATTGGAACTAGATCTACCTGAAGACCCAGGTATACCACTCTTGGGAATATATCCAAAAGATGCCCCACCATGCCACAGGGGTACATGTTCCACTATGTTCATAGTGGCCTTATTTGTGATAGCCCGAAGCTGGAAACAACCTAGATGTCCTATGACAGAATAAAGGGTACAGATAATGTGGTTCATTTACACAATGGAATACTACTCAGTTATTAAGAATGAGGACATCCTGAGTTTGTAGGCAAATGGATGGAACTAGAAAATATCATCCTCAGTTAGGTAACTCAGACCCAAAAGGACATGCATGGTATGTACTCACTAATAAGTGGATATTAGCCCCCATCCCTGAAAAAAAAAAAGTACAGAATAACCAAGATATAATATACAGTACTCAAAAAGTTTATTAAGCTGAAGTGCCTGAGTGAGGACTCCTCATTCCAACTTAGGAGGGAGAAGAGAAGAAAGGAATCACAAATGTGGAGGGAGGGAAGAATATGGTAGGGAAAGTGGCCAGGGTTGGAGTAAGAAGTGGCAGGGAGAGGGGAATCTGATCTGGTATTGGATGAAGGAAAAGGACTGAAGCTTTAAGGGCCAGCTGAAAGAAAAAAAACAGGCAACCTCAGAAGGAAGGAGGTTGGGTGAACTCCCAGAATACACCAGAGACCTGGAAGGTCAGAGACTCCCAGGACTCAAAGGGAGTGACCTTAGATGAAATGTCCAACAGTAGTGAGAGGAAACTTATAGAGCTCACCTCCAGCATCAAATAAGGGGGGGGGAAATCCCACAGTCACAACTCTGACCCATAATTTTTCCTGTCTGAAAAAATTACAGGGATGGAAATAGAAAGGAGCCTGAGGAAAATAAAGTCCAGGTACAGGCCCAAAGAGGGGTCCAACTCAGGTCCAATAGCCTGACACTATTACTGATGCTATGGAGCACTCACAGAAAGGACCTAGAATTACTGCACTTTGGAAGACCCATCAAGCAGCTGAAAGAGTCAGAGGCAAATATTTGTACCTAACCAATGGACAGAAGCAGCTGACCCCTGTTGTTGAATTAGGGAAAGACTGAAGGAAGCTGAGAAGTAGGGCGACCCTGTAGGAAGACCACCAGTCTCAATTAACCTGGACCCTGATCTCTCAAACACTGGGCCACCAAACAGGCAGCATACACCAGCTGATATGAGGCCCTGAATACACATACAGTAGCAGACTGCACAGTCTGTGTTCATTCAGAGATGAAGCACCTAAAGGTCAGGAGACTGAAGGCCCCAGGGGGAGTGTAGAGGTCAGGAGGAATGGGGGATGGGGCCATCCACATGTAGATGGGGTGGGGGAGGAGGTGTGGTATATAGAGCAGTTGGATGGTAGATGGAGAGGAGCAGGGAATGAAATATGGAGCGTAAAAATGAATTACAAATAAAATTAAATTAAAAAAAGAAATGTAATAAAGAAAATATCTAATAAAATATCCAGAAAAAAAAAAAGAATTTCTGCTTCTTCATAGCAATTGCTTTTATTTTAAAACTCCTTTTCAACTTATTAGAATAGGAAACCATATGTTACAAGGATAATCTCCTCTACTTAAAGTCAATTGATTTTAAGATTTAGTATTCAATATATCTGTTCAAATGAAAGTATGTAGAGTTGAAATGTTGGGAATAGCAAACACTGTTATATCCTTTAGTTTTTTGTAGAATATTTGTGTCAGTACTACATCGTTATGACAAATATTTGAAAGAGAATAAAATAAGAGAAATGCAGACATAACGGTAAGAATACAGACAGACACACAAGGAGTCAGAGAGAGAGAAAAAGAGACAGAGACAGGAAACAGAGCGACAGCGACAAAGAGACAATGTTATTCAGATTTTGGGTTTTCTTCATGGTAGTTTCATTTGCTTTTTGTCTGAGGTGAAGAAGAATATGATGACACTGAGAACACCTCACAGAGGCCAGGAACCAGGGGAGAAAGGTGGCCTTGAAAGAAAACTTACCCTCAAGAGCACACTCTGAATGACCTACTTCCTCTAAGTACACACCACCTCTGTCAGTTTCCATTAACTCCAAATAACATCAGGAAACTTTGTATCTATCAGCTGATTAACCCTTTTGTGAAGACACAATGCTCACAATCCAATCACTTCCCAGAAGTCCCACTTCTAAACACTGTTTACCTCAGGGAACAAACCTTAAAAACATGAACCTGTGGGGAACTCTTGACAGTGAAACCACAACACTTTTATCCATGGGTTCATGGATTATTATCCAAAATAACATTCTCATGTCTGCCAAATAAGAAAATAAGATGAGATTTGATTACATTAAGAAATGAAAACTCTCTATTACTTTAAAAGTATACATCCATAAAAGTAGTTCAGCATCCTGAGAAGACAATATGTGCACGCTTTCATTTCTTAAGTCTGCTCATGGTAACGGAAAACTAGAAAACTTCTTATATTAACTCAAAGATATTTATAGTTTAAAAAGCTGCTTTTTAATTTAGTGACAGCATAGCATTTAAAAAATAAAATCAGAATTTTATCATCAATCAAAACTTTCAATTTTAAATTTTCTATTACAGATAGAAAACATTTTTCTAGCATAGATTATTTTATTTTATTTTATTTTATTATTTATTTGTTTATTAATATATTTATTTATTTTGTTTTTCGATACAGAGTTTCTCTGTGTAGTCCTGGCTGTCCTGGAACTCATCTTGTAGACCAGGCTGGCCTCGAAATCAGAAGTCTGCCTGCCTCTGCCTCCCGAGTACTGGGATTAAAGCTGTGTGCCACCATGCCTGGAACATTATTTTTTAGATTATTTTATATACTTGTATTTTATATGTGTGTGTGTGTAAATGTATATATATATACATATATATATACACTTAAAATATGAGGGCAGTTTATTAAAATAAGTTTTACTTTTACTCAGTATAATTACACTAATTTTCCAGAAAAGTGTTCTTGAATCTCAATTAGATATATTGTATTATACATATATGTTGCATTCCCTTTCTATATACTGCTGATTTTAATAATTAAAACACAGTTTCCCTATATGTTATAAAATCACCTTTTGAAGTATTAACCCACTAAAGACATTCTTGTCATTTAAAACTTTTGTCTAAATAAAACTGAGCATATAACTATCATATTATGCCCATATCCTAGTTTAGATATATGTCCAAGCCATGATGTTCATTGGCTTAGAATTATAAATCACAATGAAGATGGAAACAGATGATTTACTTTCCCTACATGTTATTAAAAAGATAACCTCTCCAATAAAACTTGTAATGAAAAAGGCCTTGCACCTTGAATAATAAAGATTAATTAAAATTTAAATATCAAATCCCTTATGATGAAGATTTCCACTGTAAAATGCTTTGATACCCTGCTCTCTACCCACAGATGAGGCTATGTTAACACTCTTCACCCAATGTACTGTTTCTATTTTCTCAAACATAGTGATGAGTTCCTGTCATAACAGAAGAGAGGTCCCAATGGCGTTTAACTCACTGAAATGACTGAAACACACACTTTGCAAGGATGATAGGTCCTTGGTGGGTGCTCTTTTGCCCTGTTTAGAACTCTGAGAATCTGCTGTCACACAGCAAATGACAAGAACATAAGAACATACACGTGGATATTGAATGTCTTGTAAGTGACAGAAAATATTCCATAGCCTGCATTTTTGTGTGATTGCTTGTCCAGAGAATAACACTTGGGAGTAAAACAGAAAGAATCTATCACAATACATTTTAAATTTCCAAAATTATTAATTAATTGTAGATTTCTATTAAGAAATATATCTCTGTTTTATACTCCATTCATATATAAAGTTCATTAAAGATGATGATGTAGCATATTGTTGTTTTAATATTTTTATTATTATGTATTTTCCTCAATTACATTTAGAATGCTATCCTAAAAGTCCCCCATACCCTCCCCCCCACTTCCCTACCCACCCATTCCCATTTTTTTGGCCCTGGCATTCCCCTGTACTGGGGCATATAAAGTTTGCGTGTCCAATGGGCCTCTCTTTCCAGTGATGGCCGACTAGGCCATCTTTTGATACATATGCAGCCAGAGTCAAGAGCTCCGGGGTAATGGTTAGTTCAGAATGTTGCACCTACAGGGTTGCAGACTCCTTTAGCTCCTTGGATACTTTCTCTAGCTCCTCCATTGGGGGCCCTGTGCTCCATCCAATAGCTGACTGTGAGCATCTACTTATGTGTTTGCTAGGCCCTGGCCTAGTCTCACAAGAGATATTGATTCTAAGCCTGGAAAATATATATGCTTCCCTCCATTCTTTTTTCCATATGATTGTTCCATTTTTACTTCTAAATAACCTACCCCAAATTTTTCATTTGTTCATTTTTTTTTGTGTTAAACTTTTTCAAAATTCTTCTCAAAGAGATTCCATCCCAGCTGCAAATTACCCTCTTTCCACTCTCAGTGCCTTCCCCATATCCCATCTTCCTCAAAGCCATCCCTGCTCTAATCCCTTTAATCAATCAAACAATCCACCAATCAATAAGTCAGTCAGTCAGTCAGTCAATAAATAAATAAATAAATAAATAAATAAATAAGAACAGGCATCTTATAACTAAAAACAATAAGACAAGTCAAAAAGTTTTATATCAAGGCTGGACAAGGCAATTCAAGAGTAAAAAAAGTGATCCCAAGTTTTATAATGTAGATATTGATGTCTCATAAACACAATCTCTCTCTCTCTCTCTGTCTCTCTCAAACACACATACACACATACACACACACACACACACACACACACACACACACACACACACACACACACACAAACAGCCCTAATACAACAAATCAATCTAAAAATAGATCTTTTATCTTTTTGGTCTTGAGTCAATTGGAAGAGTGCTTCTTTCTTCTCCACTACCTCATAGGCTAGCTTCAATCATGCTGATGTAAAATAGACTTAATTATTTGTCTGATAGTCAGTCCTGGCTTATCACTCAGCTTGCTGTCCTGTGTTTACAACACAGGCACATTTTATTCAGAGGAGAGTATGTAAGCTATTAGGGAGTCCAAGAAAAAAGAAAATAACTAAATACAAGTACCTTCGTTGAATCTGTACCACAAAACTGCCACTGCCCTCCTTGGTCAAAGATACGGCAGTCAAATCAAATGAATGGATGTGGCAAATTTGCACAAACATGATACTAAGAGAAGAAAATTATTTCAGATCCTTATTAAAACCATCAACCATAAACAAAACAATAAATGAGTCAAAGTAGCTTAATCTTAACTCTTAGCTGATCTTTAGCTAATCTTTTTTTTCTTTAAAATTTTCACTATTTTTAGTATATGTAATATATTCTATGAACATAACTTATTATTATTATTATTATTATTATTATTATTATTATTATGTATTTTCTTCATTCACATTTCCAATGCTATCCCAAAAGTCCTCCATACCCTCCCCCACCTTACTCATCTACCCTCCCATTTCCACTTCTTGGCCCTGGCATTTCCCTGTACTGAGGCATATAAAGTTTGCAAGACCAATGGTCCTCTCTTTCCACTGATGGCCAACTAGGCCATCTTCTGATACATATGCAGCTAGAGATAGGAGCTCTGGGGGTACTGGTTAGATCATATTGTTGTTCCACCTATAGCTTTAGCTCCTTGGGTACTTCCTCTAGCTCCTTCATTGGGGGCAGCCACAAGATCTTTAGCTAATCTTAACTAATCCTTAGCTAAAAGGAACCACAGAAACCAAGCTTTCAGATTTGTGCAGTTAGGCATAAACTTATTGAACTATTTTCAGAAAATCATACTCAGATTATAAGAAATGAAACTATGAGTCCTCAGTTGATACATATTGCAAAAGAGGTTGAAAAGGCACATATTAAATGTAGAGAGGGATGATAAAGGAGGCAAAGCAAGAGGGTCACAAAGAATATATTGTAATCTGTATTTAACCCACTATAATCTGAAACAGTATCCTTTTGCATTGGTCAGGTTCAGCAATGCTTATTAGTGTGTGAGTTATTAGTAATAAAACCTTCAAGATAAAATTCTCTGAAAGACATGTACATAAATATAAAGGATTAATAGGATGGATCTATAAATAATGCTTGGTAGACTTGTTTTGTCTTCTTTTTTTCTACACCAGAGGCAAGCAGTCTTTCCTCATTATCTGGTGTGCAGGTCTGTGCGTTGACAAATGTCAGGACCCAGATCTTCATTCCTGAATGGGTTATAATACTTTTAGTCTTTCCTCAGTGAACCTATTGCTGTGACTTTATACATAACTGAAAATGAACACAATACTGAGAGAGGTTCATGCATTTTCAATACTCCCTCTTTTCTCTTATTGAGTAGAACCATGCCAGCTCTTCAAGATCTGTATCACCCACCCCAAACAATATGGGAACCTTCCTTTGCCAGTAGATTCTCTTCATGTTTTGAATACAATATTATTTATTGAATATAACTTTAACTTTTTGAAGATCTTTTTATTCTTTTCTTACATAAGCATATATTCTCTTTAAACAAAGATCATTGCACAGCATGAATCTTAAGATGTTAAATATCATGACTCATTCCTTATGGGACAAACAATGATCAGAAACAGGTATTGATTGTATTATGTGATGGCCATTTTATCCATATGGCCCACCTACGGTTTACATAGAACCATGATGTGATGTGTAATTCAAAGTTTATATTACACTTAAAGGGGTAAAAGCTTATTCACAAACAATATTGTCCCTAAGCGAAGGCTTCAGCTAAGCTTTTAAAATTCCATTTTAATAAATTAATGTAAAGTAGCTTCCAGTGACACTGCAATAGGAATACCAATAAATCCAAGGTGATGAGTTCACTAACTCTTTTCTTATGTCTTACATGTAGTTCGTCATCGAAGGGTTAATCCATAAATTCTGTTGTCAGTAAATTAGAGTCAGTAAATCCATAGACATTGGTGTGACCAAGACAGTGTACGCAAAATATTGCTGAGTTTTCTTTTTTTTATTAGATATTTTCCTCATTTACATTTCCAATGCTATCCCAAAAGTCCCCCATACCCTTCACCTCACTCCCCTACCCACCCACTCCCACTTTTTGGCCCTGGCGTTCCCCTGTACTGGGGCATATAAAGTTTGCATGTCCAATGGGCCTCTTTTTCCAGTGATGGACATATCTTATATCTCATTTGTTTCCCAAAAAATCTTTAAAGGAGTCAATACTATATGTTTATTGCACCCAAGAAGAGTAGTTTCTGATCATAGATAGTTACATAAAATTACTATATATAGTTACATAAAATTACTAAATATATTTTAAAATAAAAACAGAAGAAATCTAAGACGTACTACCATAGAGGAAGGCTCATTAAGATTAAGTAAAAAACAACACAACTTAGATAATCCCCAATACTTACAAAATTTACAAGCTCCCTCCCCAAAATTACATAAGCAGAAAACCTTCTGGGCAGAGAATGCTAAATGGCAGGCCACACAAACCCTGTAGGTAGAGCGTTCTAGGGTGGGTACCAAAGTTGACTTTTCAGACTTTGAGTAATCTAGGCTACTAAACATAACTTCTCATGTCTGCTTTGTAAATAAGCCCAATAAATTCATTAATACACCCAGTTGAACTTTAGTATATCAGGATTTAGACTGTTATTAGTGCTGTATCTGGAGTAAACAAAAATTTGTTCATGACTTTCATACAATATTCAATCTTTTATTATGTACAAATAATTCACTATAGACTTTTTAATAAAATATAAATTCCATAAAATTCATATTGAATAAAATATATCACCTGAAAAATTTAATCAAATGGTTAATAGTTTAAAGTACACAATTTCTTTGAACATTTTTTTTCATACTGATTAAAAATATTGACTCAAAATATTTTCCACACGGGGGGGAAATGAAATGCATTTTCAATGCCAAATACATCTTTCTATTACCAGCCAATAATATTTAAAACTTTTAAAGTTTAGTTTGAATGGATATATACTGTAAAACTTCATTGGGTACAATAACTTCCCATCACCATGGCAAAGTCACTGAAATAGTTAATGTGCAGTTTGGTAAGGGTTATTTTTGACTTACAAGTTTTGAAATTCCTCTTTAATTTTCAGTTCAGTGTTCACATGAAAACTCTGGTAGGTATAATGCATGACAATGATGGACTCAACACCATTTACATAAAATACAAAAAGAAAAAGAAGCAGCAAGATAGGTCATCAGGAAAAAGTGTTTGCTATGTCAGTCCAACAGCCTGATCTAACCCCTAGAGCCCATGTCTTAGTTAGAGTGTGGAAAGCTGGTACGTGCTGCGAGCAATCGCATGTGTGCCGCCAGTAATCTCTGAGGAGAGCCGTGTGTGCCGAGAGCAATCGCCATTATAAGATGGTGCGGGCCTCCGCTGTGCCTAACTAGTAAACAAGCCTTGTACGCAGGTGTGAGAGTGAATTCACTCCTAGTCACTCCCATTCTCGGGCTGTAATAGTGAGGTGATGGGCAAGCAACGAATCGGGAGCTGTCACGCCATATCAGGTGCTGAAACGTCACGCTGCGGGTTCTCAGGATCTTCCTGAGAAGCAAGCAATAAAGCTCTTGCCGCGGAAGATTCTGGTTTGTTGGGTCTTTCTTGCCGGTCGAGCGAGACGCAATATTAGAGTATTAGTGCTGTGAACAGACACCATGACCAAGGCAAGCCTTATAAAAAACAACATTTAACTTGGGCTGGCTTACAGGTTCAGAGGTTCAGTCCATTTTCATCAAGGTGGGAGCATGGCAGTATCCAGACAGGTGTGGCACAAGCAGAGCTGAGAGTTCTACATCTTCATCCAAAGGCTGCTAGTGGAAGACTGACTTCCAGGCAACTAGGATGAGGATCTTATGCCCACACACACAGTGACACAACTACTCCAACCAGGTCACACCTATTCCAACAAAGCCACACCTCCAAATGTTGCCACTCCCTGGTACAAGAATATACAAACCATCACAGCCCATATAAAGGGTGAAGGAAAAAAATGTCCTTTGACCTCCAAACATGTGTTGTAGGATTCATTTGTACACTCAAATCACACACAGTTACTTATTGTGATTGCACATGTGCACGCGTGCACATACACACATACACACACACACACACACACACACACACCTCAAATAAATGAAACTGTTTATTTTTTAATAGTTTTACTAGTTTATGAGACTTACCCAGTATTTGTTCTCACTTTATCTGAGTTTTGGTACACTCTAGAAATCTGTCACTGCAGAGAAAAATAATCTCAAGTAGTAGTTTGAAATAGCAATACCATTTCTCAAACTTTTCTATTTTTCTTTTTATTCGCCTTTTACACTGTCACTGCAGTTTTCAGCTTGATTCAGCTGGGATACGGGAAATGAGCATTATCATCTCCATGTGATGATGCTACATGCAGGAGCATCTCACCTTTCCTTTTTAGTGTTGGCAGGAATTTCTTTATGTTTGATGTACTCAGAGTTCCAAAGCACAAGAGAAGAAGCAAAACCTTACAGAAGATGGTCAAAAACTCAAACAATACTTTCTGTAGGACATGCTGCTGGTCAACGCAAGCTCCAACACCAGCACACACTGATAGAGAGAAACAGATATTAAGTGAATGGAATGCTAATTCACGCAATAAATTTCTGATAGGATGATGAAATTTTTCTTTGCAACAAAGGTATTTACAGAAAGCTACAATAAAATAAAAATGCTGACTAGTAGAGACTATTCACAACTATACATCCACAACACAATTCCTGCTTTAAGACATAAAGAACATTCTGAAAGTAGGGATAGGAAGATTGTACAGGCCAGAGGAATAGAATGTTTGATGTGAAATACTGTACCACAGACATGTTACAACTGCTACAGTTATGACGTTAATATAAATGTTTAAGATGAGCATTTACAAGTCAACATTAATAGATGAATTATATGAAAAGAGGAAAGTTCCAAACCCAAAGAAAGAGCCAAGAACTTCTGAAAATAAGAGCTCACCAGGAAGGTATTCCAAACCAAATTGTCACCCCCAAAGTCATATACATAAAATAATACTATTTGGACTAAATAGGTTGCATTTATGTATTTATGTATACATACACATACACATGGTCATGCATGTATATATGAACACACACACACACACATATATATATATATATATGTATATACACACACACACACACACACACATATATATATATATATATAATTTTTAAAAAGAACATGAATTTGAGCAAGAGTGTGGTAGAGTTTAGAGGGAGGAGAGGGAAGAGGGAAATTACTTTTAAATTACAATAATGAGGCTGTAAAGGCAACATTTTTGTGCAAAATTATCTACTATGTTTATTGCAATGAGCATATGTCCATGTAATTGAGCATGATCACTCTCCAGACGTGCAAATTTCCATCAATATCAACATGGTGCATTGCCTCATATTCACAGATCCTATGGTGTATGCATAGTCCATTAAATGATTTAGTGGTATATGTCAATGTTCAGACTCCTCAGGAAGATAAGGTTCTTAGTTTGTACTCATTCAGCTCCCACACGATTTTTTTAAGCTCCTTGGACTCTGGGAGTTGTTGATCACTCATGTGAGTCCTAAAATCTGAAGTCTGAATTTTCATTCCTGTTTCTACAGGAACATTGCATTTTTGCACTGTTTCTGTACTTTCTCTACTTTTAAAATTATTTTATTACTGTTGTTGCTTTAATAATCCAATGTCTCATTTGGCTCAGACTGTAGTAATGCATTTTTTTTTGTAGCTACCAATTCTCTTGTTTCAGCATCCTATGTGCAAGAATTGAAAGCAGTCAGGAAGCAATACTTAGAGATGCTGTGCCATCCAGTTGGTGGGTCCACTAAGAGGTTTTAAGGTCTCTGGAATTGTCTTTCAGAAGATTCTTGGGCAATTGCTTCTTTGCTTTCTGGCTTGTATAGACCTTGAGTCCAATTCTCATTTTCAATTACCTCAATTCCTTTCATTCTAAATCAGTATAATTGTCTCAAAAGGTCATTTAAATTTATAGCACATCCAATAAACAAAATCTGTACTCTAAATTTGTCTGAATCAAACCACTTTCTAGTTTGTCAAGTATTTCAGGGTGCTAGTGAGTAATGCACTTGAAATGCTTCAAATCTCTTTTTAAAACTGAGAGGGTCCATTATTCACTGCCTTGAATTAATTTGCAACTTATTTGTGATTTGATCTTGACCCAGAACATGCTTCTTACTTTAAGTATAATTTTCTGTTTGAACAGATTGTATGATATATTCTATATTCCCTCTGAATTCAGCTAAAAACAGTTTCCCTTACTTCATTGTCTTTTCATGGAAACTTTTATTAAAATCTAATATAAGCTAATTGAAACATGTCTTAAGTACATGATCTTATATAGATACAGTTTTCCAAAGATGTTTTCTATCAACCAAGCCTATGCAGGTGAGATATTTGAATGTAGACCCCTGACATGAGCTTCAAGTTCCCATGATCTATCTATTAATGATCTTTGAGTGGTACAGACATTGCCAACACATGGTCTAAAGCTAGTGCAAGCTCTTTTATGCTATTGTATCTAAAAGGTGAGTTCAAAGCTTTCTTTTTTTAAAATACTTTTTTATTATGTATTTTCCTCAATTACATTTCCAATGCTATCCCAAAAGTGCCCCATACCCTCCCCCCCCCACTTCCCTACCCATTTTTTGGCCCTGGCATTCCCCTGTACTGGGGCATATAAAGTTTGCAAGTCCAATGGGCCTCTATTTCCAGTGATGGCTGACTAGGCCATCTTTTGACACATATGCAGCTAGAGTCAAGAGCTCTGGGATACTGGTTAGTTCATAATGTTGTTGCAAATACAGGGTTGCAGATCTCTTTAGCTCCTTGGATACTTTCTCTAGCTTCTCCATTGGGGGCCCTGTGCTCCATCCAATAGCTGACTGTGAGCATCCACTTATGTGTTTGCTAAGCCCCGGCCTAGTCTCATAAAAGACAGCTATATCAGGGTCCTTTCAGCAAACTCTTGTTAGTGTATGCAATGGTGTCATTGTTTGGAGACTAATTATGGGATGGATCCCTGGATATGGAAGTCTCTAGATGGTCCATCCTTTTGTCTCAGCTCCAAACTTTGTCTCTGTAACTCCTTCCATGAGTGATTGTTTCCAATTCTAAGAAGGGGCAAAGTGTCCACACTTTGGTCTTCGTTCTTCTTCAGTTTCATGTGTTTTCCAAATTGTATCTTATATCTCGGATATACTAAGTTTCTGGGCTAATATCCACTTATCTGTGAGTACATATCAATTGAGTTCTTTTGTGATTGTGTTACCTCACTCAGGATGATGCCCTCCAGGTCCATCCATTTGCCTAGGAATTTCATAAATTCATTCTTTTTAATAGCTGAGTAGTACTCCATTGTGTAAATGTACCACATTTTTTGTATCCATTCCTTTGTTGAGGGGTATCTGGGTTCTTTCCAGTTTCTGGCTATTATAAAGAAGGCTGCTATGAACATAGTGGAGCATGTGTCCTTCTTACCGGTTGAGACATCTTCTGGATATATGCCCAGGAGAGGTATTGCGGGATCCCCCGGTAGTACTATGTCCAATTTTCTGAGGAACCGCCAGACTGATTTCCAGAGTAGTTGTACAAGCTTGCAACCCCACCAACAATGGAGGAGTGTTCCTCTTCTTGAGAAACATAAAACATACACATAAATATATAAATGTTACTCCTGAAAACAATAACTGTTTCTGCCATCTACCTCTTCATTCAAATTAAGCACAGACCTTATAATTTATAATACCAATAATGTTTACAAACCCGTCTTTGAACTAATCTGTTTCATAAAAACAACAATGATCAGCTCATCCTAATTCTTCTCACCTAAATCTGTGACTCATGTGTGATATGATGCTTATACATCTGTGATGTTTCCAAAAACTAGAGGTTAATTTTATTTGTTCATCTTTTTCCTCAAAAGGTTCTCTATTAGAATAAAAACAATAAATGAAGTTGTAACTTGAAGCCTGGCAGACAATTCTTAAGTATTCCTGCATTTAAGAAAGTTATGAACTACCACTGCCAAATATCACTGAACTCTTTGCTGGTGGTGTCCATTCTCATGTAAAGAAAGCACAGTGTAATATTTGATGAAACTCCCCAAATCTACCATTCTCACTTTGGTTGCCTGGTTTTTATTTTGTGGAACAATTTTCAATAAAACATTTTAGAAAAGAATGCCTTGGATCTCAGAAATATTTCCTGTAATGTACAAATGGGCTAATTTTCTGAAAAGAGCACTTTGAAGCCTATGGGTGATAATACAGAAAATTAGATATGTTTATACACATAAACACACACATGCACAGGCGCACACACACACACATATATATTCTATTTTTTGATATATAATACCTAACATTAATATATGTATACATATATATAGTTCTATTTATGTATATATTGTATATCTATGTATATATAGTACCCAACTCACACAAGCAGAAACACATATGGAGATGTATTATGTAGACTTTAAACAAGAAATATATTTCTCTTTATAAGTAAGTATTTTCACGAAACAATTTTTCCTATTTTTCTTGGCATATTTTAGACATTAGTAACATAACCATATTCAATAAACTATTCATTATAAAATGTTTTATTTTATAGACTTTATTCATTGAGAAAAAAGACTAATATTTATTTATTTTTGCTTGGAAAGTTCCAAACTTTACTCTTCATAAAATCTGCACAATGTAACTTGATTAAATAGGTTGGACAGTGTGCTGCTTCATGTTATGTTTAAATCTTTTCTTAACAGCCCTTGTCAAAACTGATAAGTTAATGCATTTTATACTGTTTTATGCCTAGAAACCAACTGAAGAGAATAAATCTCACAGGAACTCTTTTACAACTGTGTGAAAATTATAAATGGTTTCAGAGAAGAACACCATTTAAAATTGCCTTTATTTCATATTCTGTGTACATTTATCTATATTGGAAGCATTTGGTACTTTCACAAAATTCTGTACAATATATCATCTTCACCATGAAGCAATCCATGTTATAAAGGACTAAATTTATTAAAATAGTTAAACTAAAAGCCATGGTTGAAAGGTAACTTAAATACATACAACAACTAAATATTAATGGCCAAACATAGTTACATGTTAGAAATTCCAAAAACACTTACATTGCTTAGCATAACATATGATATACTGTTGTGGGAAGCCACATTTGACGTTGCAGGGTGGCGCTGGCTAACACTGGCCACCACACATATATAGGCAGTAAAGTTTTTTTGCCAAGATGAGGTTTTGAAAATTAACCAATCAGATGAGAGAAAAGTTAACCAATCAGAAGAGAGACAAGTTAACCAATCAGATGAAAGACAAGTTAACCAATCAGATGTGAGACATGCAAATGAGATGGTAAGCATAACCCATGCATAACCAATCCGGGTGTGAGACACGCCTCTCCTAGGCCTATATAAGCAGCACCAGTTCTGGGCTTGGGGGTCTCTTCGCCTCTGCAATCAAGCTCTCCCAATAAACGTGTGCAGAAGGATCCTGTTGCAGCATCATTCTTGCCGGCAAATAGGGCGCGTGCAAGAAGTGATGCTGAAACCCGGGAAAAGAAACATCTTGAGGCATGAGCAAAGACCCCTTGCTACAGGGAGGATTCAGAACTGCATCACGGGGAAGGAGCGGTTAATAAAGTGTTCCTGCAAAACAGACTGCTGAGAAGGATCCGACTGCATGGATTCAAAACTCTTCAGCTGAGGAATGGTGGTACTGATAAGTCTCCCAAATTGATCCCTGGGTTAAAGGGGGATATGTTTTTTAAGAAAAAGGAAAAGTAAAGGGAGGAAAAATAAAAGGAATCAGTGATAAAGCAAAGGAAATAGTGAAGGAAAGGAAAAGGGAAAGGGAAGGACAGGAAGGGAAAGAAAGGAAAGGAAAGAAAGAAAGAGAAGGAAAGAAAGGATTGAGAAGATAAGGTTCCCGGCTTTGGGACAAGGTAAGGTTCATGAGTTATGCTTTTTTCTCCCACTGACCCTTTGTGGGTAGGTCTGATAGTTTTGGTCTTGTTTGTTCTGATATATGGACTCTGTTACTGTTTGAAACTGTGTGTAGAGGCAGTCAAGACAGGTCAGAAAATCCTTAGAGAGCAACAAGAAAGTATGTCAAAATAGGAGAAGGGCTTAAAAAGAAAAAAGAAAAAGAAAGGAGACACAGTGTTATCAGGTGGACAGAAAGGACAAAAGAGCCTAGGTGGAGGAGGAAGGCGAATTAGCTTCTGAGCCCCCTCCCTATGCCTCCTCGGCAGCCGCCTATAAGTGGACCTTCTGTCCGGAGGTTTGGAGAGAGGTTAGATCCTCCTTGCTGGGATGTCCTATTTTCACCGACCAAACAGGGCAGAGATATCATGAGCCTCTAGATTTCAAAGTAATCAGGAATTTGGCTGAGTCTGTGGGGACATACCGCTGAACTGTTTCCTATACTGTGGCTCAAGTAGAGGCCTTGAATAGACACTGCATGACTTGGTGGAGGCATGCCTTTCACCTGGGTAGTATTTAGATTGGAAAGCCTTCCTTATTGAATTTGCAAATGAACAGGCAGCAGCTAACCCTGCTGCAGGAAATCCAGCATGGGATAGGGATATGCTGTTTGGTCAAGGTCGCTTTGCACAACAACAGACAGGATATCCAGTGCAGGTGTTTGAGCAGGTGAATCAGATTCCATTAGGGCATGGAAATCATGGCCATGAGTGTTGATGGTGCTGACCTGGGCAAGAGGGTCTGTTTGTGTGTTTCCCCAGGATCACAGACAACAGGTGTGGGTCCCAGAATGGCTGACCAGAGCAATGAGGACATGGATGTTCCTGTGGCTGGGGGTGCTCCCGCTAGTGAGAACTGAAGAGCTCTGTGTTCCTGAAACCATGCCATTGACACATTCTGGTGTTTCCTCAATTCTTTACATCTAATGCCAGATTTTAAGCCTTAATGGAACTTGAATAGAACCCATCATTGTTGGCAATTTTACCTCTTGGCTTACCTCTGCTTTTTCTTACTTTAAGGAAAGGGTGGGAGTGATTTTGTTTGGTCCTGCTATATGCTGTGGACTGGTGCTCATGCTCTGGTTGGTATGCAAATTCAGAACCCAACAAAAACTTGACAAGGTGATTATAACTCAGGCACTTTTAGCTATTGAAAACAGCGCCTCCCCTGAAGTTTGGTTAGCCATGCTCAAGAATAAGTCGGCATCTGAGTTCTCTGCTCTTGTACCCCACGGATTTATGGATCCATTGCACTGGGATGAGAGAGACTCAAAGATCATTTATCAGCCCTTGCACATGGCTGAGGCTTCCTCTTGCACGAGATAGGGTGATCATGATTTCCCTCTAATTCATTTTTTGGCTGGCCTCTCTTGTAGAGTTCGCCCTAGGTCATTTAGCAGTTACTGTCACACAGCACTGCGGTATCCAGAGACGGGCAACTTTCCTCATGCACAGACCAACCTAAGACATGGGGCCCGGTGGCAATAGGGTTACCCTATGACGGGTAAGGCTGTGACATTAGAGGAACGACCTAAAACAGAAGCCGCTGCGGATGGACATAATTGCACAGGCCTAGTCCAGCCTCATTTTATTAAAACAAAAAGGGGGAGATGTGGGAAGCCACACGTGCCATTGCAGGGTGGCGCTGGCTAACACTGGCTACCACGCATACATAGGCAGTAAAGTTTTTTGCCAAGATGAGGTTTTGAGAATTAACCAATCAGATAAGAGACAAGTTAACCAATCAGATGAGAGACAAGTTAACCAATCAGATGTGAGACATGCAAATGAAGTGGTAAGCATAACCCATGCATAACCAATCCGGGTGTGAGACACGCCTCTCCTAGGTCTATATAAGCAGCACCAGTTCTGGACTTGGGGTCTCTTTGCCTCTGCAATCAAGCTTTCCCAATAAACATGTGCAGAAGGATCCTGTTGCAGTGTTGTTCTTGCTGGCGAGTTGGGCACGTGCAAGATACAGTAAACTCTAAATACTATTAAACAAAACTAGAAGAAATATTCTCCAACAATGCTGTGTTTCACTTCTGGTCTGCACCTCCACCTGTACCTGTGGGAGATCAGTTTGCCTGCTTCCCACTGCCTTGACCACCTCCCCAAAGCCCTGAGTGTCTGCCTGTCTGTCTGCAGGACTGCTCTTACCAGTTATACAGGTGAGAGCCCTGCCCCAATATTCATCTAATTGAGACCCAGCAGGGGCCTAGCAAACCTGTGATCTGTCCCTCCCTTTCTGAGCCCCTCTCTCTTTCAGTCTGCACCTGTTCTTGGGGCAGATTAGTGAGTCAAAATCCCCCACTGCTACCCCAGCTCTGACTGTCTCCCAGTTGATCTGCTCAAAATCATGACACACAGCTCCACCTGCCTCTTGGGAGACTTACCCCAATTCAGGACACCCAGGACACCTAACACCAGAGACAATGAGATGCTAAAAAAAAGTACAAGAAGAAAATAAACTTAAGTCAATATAGTTTGGCGTCATCAGAAACAAAGTCTTCTACAGCAAGCCCTGTATGCCCTAATATACCTAGATAGAAAGATTCTGATTTTAAATCCCATCTCATGCAGATGATATAAGACTTTAAAGAGGATATAAATAATCTCATTTAAAAAAAATACAGGAAAACACAGGCAAACAGTTAGACGACCTTAAAGAAGAAACAAATGAATCCCTTAAAGATATGCAGGAAAATACAATCAAACAGATAAATGAGTGAATAAAATGGTCCAAGACCTAAAAATGGAAATAGAAACAATAAAGAAACCATAAATGTGTAAACCCCGGAGAAAAAACAAAACCTAACAATAGGAATAGAATACAGTGACGATTCTTAGTTCAAAGGGCCATAAAATATTGTCAAAAAATCATAAAACAAAACTTCCCCAACCTAAAGAAATAGAAGGCTGTAAACATACAAAAAACCTACAGAAACCAAATAGAATGAACCATAAAAGAATATCCTCCCTCTACATCATAACCAAAACACTAAATATACAGAACAAAGAAAGAATATTAAAAAGTGAAACAGAAAAAAGCCAAGTATAAAGGCAGACCTCACAGTATAACACCTGAGTTCTAAACAGAGACTCTAAAGGCCAGAAGATATTGGACAGATGACTTGCAGACCATAAGAGACCAGAGATGCCAGCCAGACTACCATACCACCAAAATTATCAATCACCATAATTGGAGAGACCAAAAAATTTCATGACAAACCGAATTTAAACAATAACTCTCTACATGAATCCAGCCATATGAAGGATACTAGATGGAAAATCAAGCATAAGGAGTGTAAGTAAATCCTGTAAAGCATAAGAAATCAATCATATCACAAAAGCCAAAAGAAGAGAATCATACGCACATAGTAACATTTCTAAAAACAAGGTAACAGAAAATAACAATCATTGTTCATTAATATCTCTCAGCAACAATGCACTAAATTCCTCAATAAAAAGACACACAGACAGGGTAGGCAAACATGGTCCACCATTCTGCTACATACAAGAAACACACTTCAGCAACAAAGATAGATACTACCTGAGAGTAAAGAGCTGGAGAAAAAATATCTAAGCAAACAGTCCCAAGAAACAAGCTGGAGTTTCAACTCTACTCCAAGAAAAAATGGGAGTATAAAACATATCATTCTCACCAATGGACAGATTAAACACAGAGACAAATAAACTAAAAGAAGTTATGAACCAAATGGATTAAACATATATCTACATAACATTTTACCCGAAAACAATAGAATATACCTTCTTCTCAGCACCTCCTGGAATGTTCTCCAAAATTGACCATATAATCAGACATAAAATAAGCCTCAACAGATACAAGAAAAGAGAACTTCAGCCCAAATTTGCTTATGAATATTAATGCAAATATTCTCAATAAAATCCATGCCAATTGAATTTAAGAACACATCAAAGACATCATTCACCATGATAAAGTAGGCTTCATCCAAAGGATGCCAGGAAGTTTCAATATATGAAAATCCATCAATATTATCCACTTTATATACTAGCTCAAAAAAGAATTACATGCTCATATCATTAGATACTGAAAAAGCCTTTGATAAATTTCAACATCCTTTCATGTTTAAAGTTTTGAAGAGTTTAAGAATTCATTGCACATGCCTAAACATAATAAAAGTAATATACAGCAAACCAAAAGCAAACATCAAGTTAAATGGAAATAAACCCAATGCAATCCCCCTAAAATCAGGGACAAGACTAGGCTCATACTCTCTCCCAATTCAATATAGTACTTCAAGTTCTAGCTAGAACAATAAGACAATAAAAGTAGATAAATGGTATACAAATTGGCAAAGAAGAATTCAAGTAATCAGTATTCATAGATAATAAGATACAATATATAAGTAACCTTCAAAATTCTACCAGAGAATTCCTACCTCTGATAAACAACTTTAGCAACTTAGCTGGATATAGTATTAATTCAAAGAAATCAGTAGCCTTCCTATATACAAATGAAATTGAAATTAAGGGAAAAATTACCTTCACAATATCCACAAATACTATAAAATATTTTTAGGTAACTCTAACCAAGCAAGTGAAAGACCTTTATGATTAGAATTTCAAGTCCCAAAGAAAGAAATTGAAGAAGACCTCAGAAGATGGAAGGACATCACATGCTCATAGATTGGTAGGATTTGCATAGTGAAGATGGTTATCCTCCCATAAATTAAACATATTCAGTATAATTCTAGTCAAAATTCAAACACATGTTTTTACAGACATGGAAAAGCAATTCTCCACCTCATATATAAAAAGAAAAAACCCAAAATAGCCAAAAATTTTCTGGACAATAAAAGAATTTCTGGAAGACTCACTATTCTTGATCTTAAGCTGTACTACAAAGCAATAGTGATAAATACAACATGGTATTTGTACAGACACAGAGAAGTTGATCAATTGAATGGAACAAATGACCCAAAAATAAACACATTCACTTACAGAGAGTTGATTTTATACAAAGATGCCAAAAGCATACTGTGAGAAAAAGAAAGCATCCTCCATAAATGGTGCTGGTCTAACTAAAGATCTAATGTAGACAATAGAAATAGACCCATATTTATCACCCTACACAAAACTGAAGTACAAGTGAGTTAAGGACCTCAACATAAAACCAGATATGCTGAATGTAATAGAAGAGAAAGTGGGAAATTGCCTTGAATACATTGGCACTAGAGATAATTTTTTGAACAGAACACTAATGGCTCAGGCTCTAAGATCAACAGTTGATAACTAGAAGCTTCTGGGCCCCCAATGGAGGAGCTAGAGAAAGTACCCACGGAGCTAAAAGGGTCTGCAACCCTATAGGTAGAACAATAATATGAACTAACCAGCACCCCGCGGAGCTCGTGTCTCTAGTTGCATAGGTATCAGAATATGGCCTAGTCGGCCATCATTGGAAAGAGAGGCCCCTTGATCTTGCAAACTTTATATGCCTCAGTACAGAGGAACACCAAAGCCAAGAAGTGGGAGTTTGTGGGTAGGAGAGTAGGTGTGTATGGGGGACTTTTGGGATATCATTGGGAATGTAAATGAAGAAAATACCTAATAAATAATTAATTTTTTAAAAGCTTCTGTAAGGCAAAGAATACTGTCATCAGGACAAAAATATCAGCCTACAGATTAGGAAAAGATCATAACTAATTCTCCATTCTGTAGATGGCTAATATCCAAAATACATAATGAACTCAAGAAATTAGACTAAAAAAAAAAAACAAATAACCCAAATTTTTAAAAAAGGAGAGGTGTACAGAGATAAACAGAGGAATATAACCATATGAATCTTAAATGGCCAAGAAGCATTGAAAGAACAGTTGAACATCCTTAACCACCAGGAAAATACACATCAAAATGTCTCTTTGATTCCACCTTCAACAATCAGATTGTCTAACATCAAAAATATCAAGTGACAGCATATGCTAATAAGGATGTGGAGAAAGAGGAACACTTCTTCATTTCTGGTGGGACTGCAAATCTTGTACAATATTTCTGGATATTATTCTGGTGGTTATTCAGGGAACAGGAAATAGTTCTACCAGAAGACACAGGTATACTGTTCCTGAGCATAAACCCAAACACTGCTCTATCATCCCCCAAGAACACATGTTCTATGTTGATTATAGCAGATTTATTAATAATAGCCAGAAAGTGGAAGCAACCTATATGTCTGTCATCCAAAGAATGTATAGAAAACATGTGGTTCATTTAAACAGTGGAAACAAGGACATCATAAATTGTGCAGGCAAATAGATGCAACAAGAGAATATTATCCTAAATGAGGCAACACATTCCCAAAAGAACATGCAAGATATGTACTTACTGATAAGGGGAGATTAGACAAAGTGTACAGAACACTCATGATCACCCCACAGACCCTAAGAAGTTAAACAATAGCGGAGACCCAAGTCAGGATGCTTCAATCTCACTTAGAAGGGACAACAAAATAATTATAGGAGGCAGAGAGAGGTTGGGATCTGGGTCCTAGAGTGGAGTGGGAGAAGCAAAGGAGAAGGATCAGGTATGGGGGAAAGACAGGAAAGAGGCTCAGAGGGACAGGAGAATGAATGTTAATATGCAGCCGCAAGGGGTGGGA
Source organism: Mus musculus (assembly GCF_000001635.26). NCBI lineage: Eukaryota > Metazoa > Chordata > Mammalia > Rodentia > Muridae > Mus > Mus musculus. The sequence goes on along the minus strand of NC_000069.6, from coordinate 43,077,810 downwards.
GTGGGGTCAGGTAAGCCTCTAGAAAGTCCCATAGACCTGGATGCTGGAGTCACCCAGGACTCAATATAGGTGACCCTAGTTAAATGCCAGACACTGGGGATATGGAACATGAAGAGACCATCTCCAATAATCAGATAGGTCCCCCAGTAGAGAGATGGGGACAGCAACCTTCCTAAAAAACTTAGAATACCAAATTGTACCTGTCTAAAAGAAATGCAGCAACAAAATTGGAACAGAGACCGAAAGATTGACTTACCAGTGACTAGCCAAACTTGGGATCTATCCCATAGGCAGGCACCAATCTATCATACTATTACTGATGCTATGTTGTGCTTTCATATAGGAACCTAGCATGGCTGTCCTCTGAGAGGCTCCACCAACAGTTGACTGAGACAGATGTAGATACTCACAGCCAAGCACTGAACAAAGGTCAGTCACCACTACGGATGAATTAAGGGAAGGATTGGAGGAATTGAAATAGATGGTAGCCCCATACAAAGACAGCATTAACTAACCTGGACCTGGGAGTTCCTATAGTCTGAACCACCAACCGAAAAGCATAAATGGACGGGTTTGAGGGTGGAGAACATATGTACCTGAAGGCTGCCTTTTCTGCACTCAGTGGGATGGGCCTATTCCTGTTGAGACTTTATGTGCCATGGTGGGGAGATAAGGGGAAGGGGAAATCTTTCAGAGGCAAAAGGGAGGGGAAGGGGTTAACTAGACATTTTATAAATAAAAATAGATAATTTCTGAGTCCAAGGGGATAAGAGATCTAAGATATATAATATGAGGGATTTAGTGAGGGTCTTCACATTCCATCAGCACATGGAGGAAGAGGTAGATGTTGAGTCTCCACATGATGAAGAGCAGGAGAGTAAACGTCATTAGTTGGAGCCATTTCATGATGTTCATCATCATACCCATCTGGGATGCAACTTTGAGATGTGGCATAAGTCTCCACCTCTTTAATATTGTCCTATTGTAGGTGAAGTTTCGACACCTGTATATTGAAGGGCACATTCAGAATGTTTGGAATATATCAAACTTGGGAAGGGCACTGGCTACTAATATGTCAAACTAAGAAGGGGAACCTCAATTGAGAGGATAGCCCACCATTGTGTCATGTACTCCTGACTGATGATTGGCATAAGAAAGCCCAGGTCACTATGAATGGTATCACCCTTGGGCATATGGTCATGGGTTCTATAAAAATGTAGTCTGAGAAAGCCTTTGGAAGAAAACCAGTAAGCAGTGCTTCTCTGTGGCTTCTGTGTCAATCCTGCCTGTAGGTCACTGCTTTGAGTTTCTTCCCTCATATGCTTTGATGAAAGATTGTGATATGGTAGTATAAATAGACTTCCCCCCTTAAGTTGTTTTGATCATGGTGTTTTATCAAAGCAACAGAAACCCTAACTAAGACAATTAGGTATAACTATTGTTTAACCTCAAGCATTAAAAGCTTCATCTCAGACCATAGTTGGTTATGAAGGGATGGACATCTGTATTGAAAACATATTGTACTGGCTAGTTTTGTGTCAACTGGACACAGGCTGGAGTTATCACAGAGAAAGGAACTTCAGTTGGGGAAATGCCTCTTCAAGATCCAGCTGCAAGGCATTTTCTCAATTAGTGATCAAGCGGGGAGGTCCCCTTGTGGTTGGTGCCATCTCAGGGCTGGTAGTCTTGGTTCTATAAGAGAGCAGGCTGAGCAAGCCAGTGGAAGCAAACCAGTAAGTAACATCCCTCCATGGCCTCTTCATCAGCTCCTGCTTCCTGACATGCTTGAGTTCCAGTCCTGACTTACTCGGTGATGAACAGCAGTATGGAAGTGTAAGCTGAATAAACCCTTTCCTCCCCAACTTGCTTCTTGGTCGTGATGTTTGTGCAGGAATAGAAACCCTGACTAAGACACATATTTATCTCATTTTTTGGATAAGTAAAGTATTTAAAAGTAGTAAGTAATAGCCAAAGCAGATTACATGTCTAGAAAGGATGCACTAAGAGTACGCCCAAAGCTCCCTAAGACTAAACAACCAATCAAATAAAACACATGGTGGAACTCATGGCTCTAGTTGCATATGTAACAGAGAATGGCCTAGTAAGTCATCAATGGGAGGAGAGGCCCTTGGATCTGTGAAGGTTCTATGCCCCAGTATAGGAGAATGCCAGGGCCAGGAAGTGGGAGTGGGTGGGTTGTGGAGCAGGGGGAGGGGGGAGGGGAAAGGTGATTTTTGGAGGGGACATTAGGAAAGGGAATAACATTTGAAATGTAAATAAAGCATCTAATAAAAAATTTTAAAAAATAGATTACAGAAAAAAAATCCATAGAAAAGTCACATTGTTCATTAATACAGATTCACTAAAAACAAGCTTTTCTTTGTGGATTTATTATAAATTTATTAAAGAAAGTTACTGTGCTGTTAATATGCTGGTCTGTTTGGATTAAATTAATAAATAAAAGCGTAAATTGATATTACCAATTAAAGTAAATAGACAATTTACCAAACATTCCATGATTGAGGACCTTCTGTGATTTCTGCCCAAGGCGGATGAATCCCTGAGGAAGAACCAGCACCACTGTTCTTCTTTCTGTTGGTGGGAACGTTGTTACTATTTGCCACTGTTACTGTTTGCCACTGTCTTCTATTTTCTGTCTTGGGAAAACAGATACGCTATCTTCTAGGTTCCCAGTTTGCCAAGGACCTTTGCTGTCTCCTGATAACCATCCTATAGAAAGAGTGGATATTTCTTTTCAAAAAGTGATTTGATGAGTCTTTGCATTTTCTCCCCAATGAAAATAAGAAGGGTGGTAGAAATTAGTACACACTAACAAATGCTTAGTTTTGGTGAGAGGAGGAGAGGACTTCTCAGGACTTCTTTCCAGTACGCTAATTCTCCCTTTTTTCCCTTGTGTTTTTGGATTTACTTGAATTAGGTATACCCTTGCAACTGGGTTAGGTACAAGAACATATTTATGGAGGTCACATATGCTAGTCTAAGCATGTTAGGCAAGTCATCTACCACAGGACCCACTTCCAGATTCACATACTAAATGGAATGGATTTTCAGGACTAGTGTTATACTGGCCCTAGTTGGGCTAATTTTAAACAGTTTGTCAGCCTACCCACACTACAGTGGGCACTAATATGTGTAAGTCACAGGGAGATAGGCAGGGGCTTTAGAAAGAAAATTTTCATGTCACTGGGAATTTCTCTATATGAAGGAGCTGAAATCTAGGAGTTATATTTAATAAACTCTGCCTTTTCAACATTTTTCATCTATTTTCTACCTTCTACCCTGACATTTTCCCCTTATCTATCTTCATTAGCTTACAATTCTGTTTAGTTGCCCTAATTTTATGTATTATTTGTGATTGTTTTAAAATTATTGCTAAAATTGAAAACTATATAGATTGGATTAATGAAATTAAAAGAGAGAAGTTCCGATTATATTAAGCAAGAAAGAATTTAAGTTCACCCAGGCTGTCACAAAGGTCAGAGGAGGAACTTAACAATGAACAAGTTGGAATGACTGCTACAACATGTAACAAATGGGTCACTGTCCCATTGTACTCCAGCATAGAAAGTCCCACTATGCTCCAGTAAAACTATTGCTGTCTAAGCCAAAAGCTGCTAATCACAACCTAAGCTGAGAATCAAGAATAGACTCCCTGAAGAAGGGCTCAAATAAGAGAAAATATGGTCTAGAAACTGCTACTTCTAGGTCTGCAAAGAAAAAAGGAACAAAACTTTGCATTCTCTTTCACTAGCCTTGCTAAAGCAGCTGGTTACAAAAGTAATCTTATGTCCGAGTAAAACACAGCAGTACAGTTCAGCACTGACTGTCCTTGCAAGCATAAACTTCTCCAAGTGTCCCTTTAGAAGCCATTTCTGTCATAGTTGCCCATCTGAAACACAATTGACTAGGTGACTAACAATACATCCAATGTGATGCAAATTTTACTATTTTTTCTTTTCTATTTGACATGATACTTTTATGAAAATATTTATGATTTTAAAATAATGTTTAAGGCTGACAAACATGTAAATCTGTAAGTCTGAATTGTAAAGTTTTCATCTATTATGTTGGTAATTTTTTGACTCAATTTAGGCATATAGGTCATTATTCAGCCTTAGTTGGAACCCACTTCGCAAGTTAATAGATTTTGACAAGCCCTCATAAGGCTGTCTTAATGATTAGTATTGATGGTGATTGTCTATAATCTCCTTGGAGACAAGTCATCAGGGACACCTGAAAGCTATTATTTGTATAGCACAGACTTGTGAGAAATTATCTTATGAGATCAATTTGAATGGAAAGACCCACCCCTTAGTAAGAATAGCACTATTCCATAGGTTGAGGTAGTTGATTGCATAGAAAAGAAGAATCAAGCTCAGCCAGAACAGTCATCTCTGTCTGCTTCCTGAATAGGTGTTCAATGTAAACTGTTGCTTCAAGCTCCTTCCAAAATGACTTCTCTAATTATATATTCTTAATACCATGAGGCAAAATAAAACCATCCTCCCTTAAACTGTTTCTTGGAGGTTTTTGTTGTTGTTGTTGTTGTTGTTGTTGTTGTTGCTGTTGCTGTTGCTGTTATTTGTTTTTTACAGCAACAAGGAAAGCATCCATAGCAAGTATATAAAAACAGGAAAAGACTAGATAGATGAAAATGCTGACAAAGGATAAAAAGCAGAAGAAACTACACATGACAGTTCTTGTAAGAACATCATGGTCTTCCTTCTTCTTGAGTTTCATGTGTTTTGCAAATTGTATCTTGGATAAAGTTTAGAGCTGAGATGGAAGGAAGGACCATGCAGAGACTGCCCCACCCGGAAATCCATCCCATAAACAACCACCAAACCTAGAAACTATTGCACATGCCAGCAAGATTTTGCTGACAGGACCCTGATATAGCTCTTTCTTGTGAGGCTATGCCAGTGTCTGGCAAATACAGAAGTGGATGCTCACAGTCATCTACTAGATGCAACGCAGGGCCCCCAATGAAGGAGCTTGAGAAAGTACCCAAGGAGCTAAAGTTGTCTGCATCCCTATAGGAGGAACAACAATATGAACTAATCAGTACCCCACCCACCACCCACCCTTGCCCAGAGCATGTGTCTCTAGTTGCATATGTAGCAGATGATACCTCAGTAGGCCATCAATGGGAAGAGAGGTCCTTGGTCTTGTCAAGATTATATGCCCCAGTACAAGGGAATGCCAGGGCCAGGAAGCAGGAGTGGGTGGGTTGGGGAGCAGGGCGGGGTGAGGGTATAGGAGAATTTCTGTATAGTATTTGAAATGTAAATGAAGAAAATATCTAGTAAATAATAATAATAATAATAATAATAATAATAATAATAATAATAATGAACCTCATGGACCCAATTTTTTTTTCTCTTTTGTTTTTTTGAAGCAGAGTTTCTCTGTGTAACCCTGGTTTTCCTGGAATTCACTCTCTAGACCAGGCTGGCCTCAAACTTAGAAATCTGCCTACCTCTACCTCCCAAGTGCTGGTATTAAAGGTGTGCACCAACACTGCTCAGCGGACCCAAAGTTCTTAAGTAAGAGCTCTAAGAGGAGGAACAAAGATCTCACGCAAGTGAATGCTCAACTTGGGGTTATGTCTCTAGTTCAGTCTGATTTATGAATAAACTTTTATCATCTTCATTCTCTACATTTGTATCCTTGCTTTCTTTAGAAAGCATGGATGGTTTGCAAAGCATGTGGGGCTAGGCAAAGTGTCACAATAGTAAAGAAAAGACTTCCAGCTAAGCCCTTCCACTCACCACCAGTTTCTAGGGAGCAGTGCCTAGTAGTTACTAGAGCAAAAGCTGTTGAATATTAATGAGTAGAAACTGGCCTAAATTTTCACAGAGAAATTCAAAGCTATTAAGCAGGTTTTAAGAGATATGGGAATAGAAATGAAATCATTTCATAAGATTGCACAAGTCTTCCTTTACCTAATAAAAAATGGATTTTGAAAAGTTTATAAATACAGTACCATAGAGATCTCACAGTCATTATATGGTAGTTAGCACCTGCTTTCACTCAGGCAGCTTTGTGTCAACAGTGCAAGGTGGTGCATTTCTTTAAACCCACCCCTCAGGGCACTTAGGCAGAACAATCATGAATCTGAGACTAGACTGTCTCAAAACAAAACGAAGAAAAGATCTATACTTTTAAACAAACACAAGTTGATGAAAGAAAGAAAGAAAGAAAGAAAGAAAGAAAGAAAGAAAGAAAGAAAGAAAGAAAGAAAGAAAGAAAGAAAGAATAGTAGGAGGTGTAATCCAAGGGAATAAATATTGCTGGTTTAGGAGACAGAGCTGTAATGTCTGAAGGCAGAAGGGTAGGGTTGGTAGCATTCTTTCGTTCCAGATATAGTTTAAGATTCAACCTGTTTGTTTCATCCTATGCATGCAAAGTCAGATTTATTTCTTCTTCCCACCAAGTCACAGCTAAGATTTATGAGTCCTCAAAGCATGGGAGCAAGCTTAACCTGTTCTGACGAATGTTCTGAGTGAAGGAGAGTAGAACTGACACGTTAACTCTCATATTTGCAGCACATCTGTCCTTGTGTACCTTTTGTAAAAGCAGGTACTGTTTACAGGATACTGTTTGGAATAAATCTGGAAGCAAAAGGAAGGAGAGGAGATGTGTAATGCACAGAACCAAAGAGGCCATAGTGTGTTCTAAATCTAAACCTTTGGTTTTACTCTATTAGAACTTGTTCAAAGGGCACCCATACCTCTTTTACTTTCAACTTAATCTTCCACTTTCCATTATGGGCTTCATACTTTCAGGCTAGAGACTATAGGCAATAATCACTTAGATCAATTATTTTTTTCATATCAAAGAAGCAGAAATGTAAAAGTTTATGGCAGAAAGAACTAAACAGAAACATGATCTTTGATCTCCTTTTCTTTTTGAGAGATTTTTTTCTCCCATTTTCAGAGGACTGGACTGAAGCACAATGAAAGTGCCAGTAAAGAACATAAGAACATTGTATGAAAGATATTTGAAAAACTAAGGAATCAACTTTTCCATCTGAAGCAGGCAGCTTGCCTCAAGAAAGCTGCAGGGATTGAATTTGCCTTGTACAAAGTGAACTTTAAAAGAAACAGACAAAAAACTTCCCTGCTACAAAACTCCTTCTCATAAAGAGAGAAATTCTAGGTCATTCTTACGTCCATTCTCCTTAGTTCTCAGCTCCCTGGCATGACGCTGACAAAACCTAATGCGTCTTACGCACTTTGACCCTTAAATATGGAAAGCCAGCCACTTAGATCTCACTTATCTTTTCCTTGCTAAATTATTCTTCATTCGATGTAATTTTCAGTATCACATCTGTCCTCTTTTAGTACATTTTCTTCCCTGCTGTCTTCCATAAAAATGTGGGACACATAATTGAATCTAATAGACACCTCTTGAAAGTCTGACCTGCAGCAATTGTACTGTGGTTTGTACATTCTACACCTTGGCCCCCTAACACTTCATGTTCTCCTAGTGATCTAATGCCTCAATTCTTTAAAATGTATTCCTCTCAACTAACTTAAGTTGACACAGAAAAGTTTGTTCTAAATACATTTTCTTTAAATGTGATAATTCAGCTTTATCTCCCAATCAGATTTATTAGAAGATTGCCACTTCCATTTGCAGATTTTTGCCATTATCACCACATTCCCCTGACAGAGAAATATCAAAATGCAAGGCTCGTGTGACACTAGATGAAAGGAACTTATTTCTGGGGAAGAAAATAATGTAAGCAATTTCTCACTGAGAAAATCATATACATAGAAGAATATCAGGAACTTTTAAAACATCATAGACTCTAATTCGGGGGCGGGGGGTGAAATGCTATAGTTACACAGACTTCAGAAAGCTCAGTGAAAATGCAATGTGTCCATCATTATAAAGCATGAAAGCCCCAGTCCTAAAACTCATTATAAGATATTACATTCCAAGACTTGAAAGAGATGTATGTATGACTGCCTGTTAAAACAGAAACTTTTTCTATTTATAAATTAGTTTTCAGTGTTAAAATCTAAGCTACATGGGGTTACTGAGTAGAGAGACAGCAGTCAAGAGTGAGAAGTTTGATAGCATTTGTCTACTGCTCATTAAAATAAGCCAAGCATGGCATTCCTGAGAGTGACCCATCTCATTGCTGAGTGTGATAATTAAATATGCCACTTTCCTGCTAGTATTGTTCTACTAAAGGAAGAGAGCAGTAAATGATTCCTAATGGCATCCTGCTATTCCCATAGATCAGTGCACCATCCAGCCCTATCACAGAAGCTTCTTGTACTATATGAGAATTAGCACAGAGACTCACAACTGGATTTTTTACTTGCAATGTATTTTGATCATATTTTTTCCTCTCCAACAGCCGCTCCCAGATCCTTTCTACCTCCCTACCCACTCACTTCACTTTCTCCCCATCTTGTTCATTTTCTTCCTCTCTCAAAACATAAAACAAACAAAGGTAAAACAAAGAAACAGAAAAAAACAATAAGACAAAAAATATCAAACCCAACAAAGTGAAAAGTACTCCTATACCTCTGGACTGCCCGCAGAGAGAAATAGACTTGTGAGACCTGAACTGCAAATGGGTTTTTTGTTCTGTTTGTTTTGTTTTGTTTTGTTTTGTTTTGTTTTGTTTTGTTTTGTTTTGTTTTGTTTTGGTTTGGTTTGGTTTGGTTTGGTTTGGTTTGGTTTGGTTTGGTTTGGTTTAATCAACTCTCTCCTGTTCAGGGATCTATCCACCAAAAAGAGGCTGAAAGATTCTAAGAATGGAAGGCAGTGGATAACTCCAAAGAAACAGCATATCCCGGACACAACACTTTTGACTGACGTAGGAACTCATAAAAATTCTGACACCACAAATGAGACATGTGCAGGTTTAAACCAGACAAATGCCAAAGAAGTGAACACCAAAATTCACTTCTAGCCATGTGGCCATTTGTAAATGATACCTGATGGGAAAGGGTAAGCTGGTTTTCCCAGTGACCACACTCCAGGCCAAGCCACGGGCTCAGTAGTAGTTAGCCAACATATTATTATCCCACTTCATGCTACAATAATATTTGTTAACATAACATACAGGAGACTACTCAGAAACATCACAGTACAAGGAAGATCATTATAGGATTTTGCAAGGTGATACTGGTTTAGTTTTGTGATAAATTGTTCATCTAACACACTCAAGGCCCTGCAATCAATGCAAAGCCCCACACATATAATAGTAATGGTAATAATAGAATTCCAGGGAGAAAGAGTTGATGGTTTTAGTTGTGAATGAATAGATAAGTAGGATGTTACAGAGAAAAAGCAGGGTAGCATTTATAGTTAGGTACCAAGATAACTCATCCTTAGAGAAGGGGTTTCTGGGTAAGATAACCTAATAGGATCCTAGCAGAAGAAAGTCAAGGTGATCAAACTTCACTTGAGAATAGTAGGGTGTTTGAAGCATAGTCAAACATGAAGGCCTTTCAGATGCCAGTGATAAGTATGTGCACACCAAATTGGCATAGCAGGTTTGGTTTGATAAACTTAGCATTCACAAATGTCACTGGAGTTACCAAAAGAAATGTAACTGAAGTGTGGCCAAGCCAAGAATTTTCATCAAAACACTGAGACAGTCTCCATCATTTCTTTTATTTTGTGTGTTTGTTAGCAGCTTTTTTTTTTAAAGTTTTTTTTTTTCTTAAAAAATCTCTATAGTGGCATTGATTACAAACATTGATAATAACCTGGGTTTTATTATTTTTTTACTTAGTTTTCATTACATTTAAAAAATTGTGTGTACATGTGTGTCTACACATGTTCCTGAGAGTGTATACCTACATAGATGAAAGCATGTGTGTACCTGCATGTACTGGAGGCCAGAGACCTTAATACATTTTCTTTTTGCAGTTTTGTTGCAGTGAGGGGTTTCTGTGGACAAAGGTACGTAGGTCCAAGGACCCATATCATGAAAGAGAGAATGGACCCTTGCAAATTGTCCTGACCTCTCAACGTGCACTGTGAAATGTATACACTTAAACATATGTATATGAACGTTAATTATAATCATAACAAAGATGTATAAAGGTATGTTGTTATAAATTTGATTTGGATTGTGTTCTTCTTCCCCACCCCCCATTAAATTTTCAGGGCTGCACACAGAGTGAGTAGCTCTGATTGCGGTTGCCATCACAGCTTCCAAGTTACTGTGTGGAAAGATACACCCCAATCTCTGACATAAAATGAAGGTTTGTTTTGCCTTATATGTCTACAATGGATTTCCCACTGTTCTTGTACATACAAGTTACAAAATGCCCTTTTCTATCTATTTAGATGAAAGTACATGTGCCTCTTATTCTAGCTCTACCTGAATCCACAAAGCCAAGAGTTGTGCCAAGCATTGAAAACAGTCTTAAAGAAAGCTGCAAACCAGGACCTCTTTGCATTCCAATACTGTCTCTTCCTCTGAGAATGGAGATTGGTTAGCATGAACATGCATTAATATTTAGAAGACTGATTTTTATTTATTAAATCTCAATGTGCAAATTGGAAAATTGGTAGATCCTTGACTACCATCATGGCTAAGAGGAATTCTATCAAACAGAAAACCTGTTATTTTCACATTGCCTAGATTCTTGAAGCAGAAAGATAATTATATCACTAAAACTCACCTGCTAAAATATGTTGGTATTTATTTATTTACTTACTTACTTACTTAATCTTTGTGCACACATCTGGATGGATGTGATATGCATGCATGTGTGCTTGGTATGGATATATGTGTACATGTGTACAAATACAGACATATGGCAAGGGACAAATGTGGAGGTCAAAGGGAAACTTCTGGTGTTAGCTGTCACCTTCCACCTTGTTTGAAGCACAGCCACCTTTGAGCTTCTTTAGATTGTCCTGTCTCTGTTTTCTGTCTCTGTTTTCTGTCTCTTGCTGGTACTCACACACACCCAGGCTCTCAGATTTTATTTGAGTTCAGGAGATCTGAACTTAGGTCCTCACACTTAAAAACCCAGGTGCTTTACTCCCTAAGCCATCTTGCCAGTCCAGCATGCTGTCTTTTACCTTCATGCATTTTGGAATTCTGGGTCCTTTTTATATTTAAAAAGAGTATTTTTATATTTTGCAATAAGCCTCCTATCTGGTGGCTTTTCATTGGATAATATTTCTTTGCTCTTAGAGCTATCATTGAAGAAATATGAATGTACATTGCATTGTTATACATTAATGGATATTTTAAACATCATCCAACACTCCAATAACAGCTGAGTACAAAATGTATTTGTGTTTAATTTTTCAAGCAAGAGGGGTTTTTAAATATCACAGGAAGTCGGGCTTTTAAGAAAAGCATAATAAATTCTCCACTGGTGAAATGAGAAGCCTATTCAGTATAGAGCCATTACTGTGGAGTAGTTGAACAAAGCAGCTAAGCAAGGCAGAGAGTGAGTATTCCATCAAAGTGACCTCATTCTAAACATCTATTTCTAAAAAGTAAAACACCACCTTTCCAAAACCATTTATGAGAGAGCACTGAAACCCTTTTAAAATATTCACGCGTAGAAGATTAAAGTCTATCAAAATAAGAGATATTGGTCCAATGGTCATTTTTTTAATAGAAAAAGGTAGCTTTAAAAATATATGAAGATTTAAATGTTCCTCTGCTGCTCAATCATATTACATATTGAGCAGGTAAACCAGTATAATATTAACCCCAAAGCATCAACTAAACAGTAGGAATAAGGACATTAGTCTGAATGCAGAAACCAGGATTCAAATAAAGACATATCATTAATTAGTAATGTATATACAACCGTCTCTCAGCTTAATCCTATAATTTGTTCAGTAACATTTGCAAGATATTTGGAACATCAGAAAAATTTATAAGCTGCCTTAAATTTTCTGTCTTCCTAAGTGAAACACTTATTTCCACTGGAATGTATTTATGTGCCCACGACTTAAGGGCAGGTGATTGGAGTCTGTCAGAATGACACCATTCTTCTTTATCAGTGACTGCCTTAGGGAGGATAAGTGCACCAATCCTGTCCAATAAACCTATACAGAGAGCTGGTTTTACAGTTTCTGGAAGTATCTCCTTATGAAGATTGCTGTGAGGTGATTTAGGGAAGAGCTACTGCTGTTTCACAAGTGTGAAGAGACCAGCTCAGAGGGAAGCCAAGCAAACAAAAGCAAAACAGTCAAAGAGATGGAAAGAGCTACCTCTACTTGGAAACAGTATTGCCAACCCTCCCACCCCTCATGCCTCAGGACCTCCAGCCATGCACAAACTATTCCTGGAAGTACTATCTATCAATGTCTGCCAGGTGATGCCCAACAAACTGAGGAGGCAGAAAGCTTTCATTTCATAAGGAAGTAACTGTACAGGCAGCTACAATACAATCATCGATGATTTAGAGATATGATGAGGATTTGGAGAAATGCCTCAGTCTGTCAATTCCTTGCTGTATGAATAAGAGGAGCTCAATTCAGAATCCCACCCAACGCCTGCTGCCCCACTCTCAGCCCCGTTCTGGTGTGGTAGTATACAGCTGTAATCCTAGCACTAAAGGGGGAGAGAAAGAAAACTTGTGTCTTCCTGGCCAGCTAGTATTGCTACATTTAATCAAAAATTCAGTTTTCAATGAGAAACTGTGTGTCAAAACACAAAGTAGTGATCAACTAAGAAAAACTCCTAAAATTGATCTCTGGCCTCCAGATATATATAGGTACACACTCTCTTGCATATATATATATATATACCCCTCAGGAACACATGCAGACACACATGTTTACACACTTTTTTAAAATGCAATGAAAAATAAGCACAAAGTAAATTTAAATCCAGGTTTTTAATTAATATTGGTCAAGAAATGCCACGTGGCAGTCTTTTAATAAAATGAACTTTAATTTTTTCAATTGCAAAATTATTTCATCTTCTATTCAAGGAAATGTATCTGGATAATTGTCATCTTTGACAATGGGTTCATTGGGTTTCTTTGATCATGTCTACCTAAAAGTGTAATCGAGAGTCAATTGTCCGAGACATAGGCATGTGACAATGCAATGATAATTTTAAACTCAACACAATCTTTTAAAAATTCATTTAATTTCTGCAGGGTACATTATTTATTCTGTTATTTCTTATTTTCCATCCATGTAATAAATTCATAAGCAATCATTAAAGTTCTACTCAGATGGACCTCAGATGTATTAAACTTCGTGGGGTGCATGAGGAGGTTGTGCTATTTGAAGAATATTAGCCCAGATACTTAGAATACTCAAGATATAAGATACAATTGGTGAAACTCATGAAACTCAAGAAGAACAAAGACCAAAGTGTGGGCACTTTGCCCCTTCTTAGAATTGGGAACAAAATACCTATGGAAGGAGTTACAGAGACAAAGTTTGGAGCTAAGACAAAAGGATGAACCATCTAGAGACTGCCATATCCGGGGATCCATCCCATAATCAGCCTCCAAACGCTGACACCATTGCATACATTAGCAAGATTTTGCTGAAAGGACCTTGATATTGCTGTCTCTTGTGAGACTATGCTGGGGCCTAGCAAACACAGAAGTGGATGCTCACAGTTAGCTGTTGGAAGGATCACAGGGACCCCAATGGAGGAGCTAGAGAAAGTACCCAAGGAGCTAAAGGGATCTGCAATCCTATAGGTGGAACAACAATTTGAACTAACCAATACCTCCCCCCCCCCCCAGCTCGTGTCTCTAGCTGCATATGTATCAGAAGATGGTCTAGTCGGCCATCAGTGGAAAGAGAGGCTCATTGGTTGTGCAAACTTTATATGCCTCAGTATAGGGGAACGCCAGGGCCAAGAAGTGGGAGGGGGGGTAGGGGAGTGGGGGGTGGAGGGTATGGGGCCTTCTGGGATATGTAAATGAAGAAAATACCTAATATTTTTTTTAAATTAGGGACAAGTTGTCATATGATTTGTCAATACCTCTTCATTTATTTTAATTGTAAGAGTCACTAAGGTATGGATCATGAAAAAGGCTCTGCCAGAGCCTGACAAATACAGAAGCAGATGCTCACAGCCAACCATTGATTGAACTGATGTCCCCAATGGAGGAGTTAGAGAAAGGACTGAAGGAGCTAAAGGGGTTTGCAACAACAATATCAACCAATCAGACCACCCAAATAAAAAAAAATAATAAAAATTCCCAGAGACTAAACCACCAACCAAAGAGTACATATGGAGGGATCTCTGACTCCAGCTACATATGTAGTAGAGGATGGCCTTGTCTGGCATCAGTGAAGGAGAGGCCCTTGGTCCTGTGAAGGTTCAATGCCCCAGTGTAGAGGAAAGCCAGGGCAGTAAAGTGGCAGTGGGTGGGGGAGCAGCCTCATAAAACCAGGAGAAGGGGGTGGGGTGGGAGGGATAGGGAGTTCCAGAGGGGAACTGGGAAAAGGGATATCATCTGAAATGTAAATAAATAAAATATCCAATAAAAAATTTAAAAAGTTAAAAAAAAATACCTGACCTAATCTTAGGAAGTTGTTCCTGAACTCTGGTATTGGGGTAAGAATGTAATTAACCTGCCTCTAATGTGTAGTATGCCATCAATGACATTCATCATTTGTTAGTGCTGGAAATCACTAAGAGACAAACTTAATCACTGTTGGACAGCTATCTCCTTTTATACAGGTAATATGCCATGAAATACAGGATACCCATGCTACACTACACAGACCCAAAGAAGATAAACAAGAAGGAAGTCGAAGAGAGGAAGCTTGAATCTCATTTAGATAGAATAAAATAGTGATAAGAGGCAGGTGGAGGGAGGAAACTGGGAAGGAGGGGGGAATGGGGAGGGAATTGGAGGTTCAGGATCAGGTGTGCAGAAGGACAGGAGACATAGAGAGATGGCCATAAAAAAGAATGGAAATCTGCAACTGACAGGGGTGAGGAGGTTAAGTGACTCTCCAGGATGAGACAGACATGGAATAAGGGAAGCACCCAAGAATCAATGGGATTGTACTTAGCTATGACTCACTACATTGTGGATCTGGAACTTGAAGAGGCCACCTCCTGCAGTCAGACAGGAACCCCAGTGATGCAGTGGAGACACTAACCTACCTATAAAACTTTCAACACAAAATTTATCCCATCTACAAGAGGTGGGAGGGCGGTGGGTCTGGGAGCACCCTCATAGAGGCAGGGGGAGGGTGGATTAGATGGGGTGTTATAGAGAAGAATGTTGGCATGTAAATAAATAAAATAACAAATAAAAAGTATTATTAAAAGAGAAGAAGAAATTCAGGCATGGGGGATGAAGCAGAGACTGAGGCAATGGCCAACCAATAACTGGCCCAACTTGAGACCCATCCCATGTGCATGCATCAGTCCCTAACACTCTTAATGGTACCCTGTTTTCCTCTGAGGAGAGGCTCCACCCAGCTGTTGACTCAGACAGATACAGACACCCACAGCTAAACAGTGAATGGAGCTTGGGGACTCTTATGGAAGAATAGGAGGAAGGATTGTAGACCTCTAAGGACTACACAAGAAGACTAACAGGGTCATGTAAGTTGGACCTTTGGGGCTCTCAGAGTCTGAAACATCAACTGAAAAAAAATACATAGGATATGATCTTACCACCGCCACACCCCCCCCCCCAACATATGTAGCAGAGGTGCAGTTGGAACAGGGTTTATCCCTAAAGCTGTTGCCTGCCTGTGGGATATGTTCTAGCTGGGCTGCCTTGTCTGGCCTCAGTGGAAGCAAAAGTGCCTAGCCTCACAGAGACCTTCAGTGCCAGGGTCAGGGATACCAAGAAGGGCCCCACCTGTTCAGAGGAGAAGGTGACTAGGTGAGCATAGGGGTAGGGTTCTGGGAGGGAGTGACCAAGACGGGGCCAGTGAGCAGGATGTAAAGTGAATAAGTTTTAAAAGAAAAGTAAATTAAATTAAACAAAAAATACCATCCTCATATAGCTAAACAAGCAAATAAGTGGAAAAATTTGAGGCTTGTCACCCAACTGCCTTGTACCAGATGGATGTAGTTTAAAGGGTATAAGCAAACTTTATGTAGATCTTGTAACTATCCAGTTCTTTCTAAGAACCTGGCTTCTGCTCATGAGTACACCTCACCATCACAGCAAGTACAGAAAGAACATGACTTTGGTTCTGACTTTTGACATTTGTTATGCATCTCTAATACATGCATCCTTTTAAGAGACTGTTTCAGATACTGGATGAAGAGAGTGAGTTAAAAATCTAAAATCACTTAGAACAAGGGATTCTAGGTTGAGGAATTATCTTGTTTACATTACCTGGGGTGGTAATCCTAATGGGATTCCAGGGTTGTATTGAAAATAGAAAACTGACCAACAGCATATACTAAATGATTATGGATGCAATGTGGCCAGCCACTTGAAGATTCTTATGCCTCGACTTCCCCACCAAGGGAGAAATGCTCCTTGATCTGTGATCCAATATGAACCCTTTCTCCTTTAAGTTGCTTTTCACAAAGTATTTTACCATCCCAAACAGAAGAGAAACTAAGGAAGGGTATTTCAATACATTCATTTTTATCTATCTCTTGTATAATATGGTTTAGGGTGGTTGAATTAGTTTATAAATACAATGATAAACTGCTACTAAAAATTCTGGATGAAGTTTTAGATTTTAAATAACTTCCTGGATTCTGGATTTTATTTGAATGTTTTATACATGGTAAAGCCAATTTGTCAAATTTAAATATATGAATATAACTCAAATTATTTTATTTTGCAATTTTGTGTTAACTTTCAGATGCATGACAGTTGCACAAGGTCATCAAATTTTAGATACAAGTATTGGCCAGATATGCTGTCAGTCAGAAGCAGGACTATTACCAATAAAACAGGGCTCATATGTTTCATGTACCACACAAAGAGACTGTCTTGATAAGGTCCTAATGCTAACCCATAGTATTAAAAACAGTTTTGAAAGTGATACTATTTATGTGTGATCAAAGGGAAAAGTAATCATTTTTAAATTGAACTAGAAAATTAGTTTTGTTATTAAAAATGTCTTTATGCAAAGTGAGTTTTTGGCTCTATTTTTACCCTTTTATAATTAGGAGACAATTTAATCAGCACAAATAAGTCATACTATTAGTGTCAATCTCATTGTATATTTGGGAGAAATTGCAGTTAATTATAGAGATGTGCCAACTAGCATCGAAATGTGTAAGGGCTTTGAGAATGTTAAAATTTATCTAACTGCTTAAGCTGGTGGAACCTGATATTTTCAAAGAGCTTCTTTGGTTTACCATTCAAAGGGGGAGGAAGCTTGAACAATAGTCTACTTTCTTTTCTTTCCTTTTTTTCCCCTCCCTTTTATGGGACAGGATTTCATAGACTTCAAACTTGCAATACAATCAATAAAATAACCTTAAATTTCTGAACCTGTTCTGCCTCTATCTCCTGAGTACTAAAATTCCAGGTATTTCCAACCAGGTCCTATTTTAATTTCATGGTTTATACAGTTTTTCAATACTTGGGATTTAAAGGTTTTATACTAAAATATTATGTTTTTTATATAGTAATCTTTCTCTAGTTCAGAATGTCTAATACTACTGACATTTTTACCAAACTCTTTATTGTGGAAGAAATATCATATGCCTTACAATATATTTAATAGCACACATCTGACCTGTGCCCATCCAAATTTATAGCATACATTGTCACCAGGCATTTTAAAATATCTGTTGTATAGAAGTAACTGTAAAAAGCAAAGCCAGTAAGTCCTGTTTACAGGTGGACTGATGACATATGTAATTGTGAAGTACTAGAAGTTGCAGATGAAGAACCAATATTATTTTAGACTATCAATCCACATCTGAATTTTATCTAACATCATTTTGACTATCAGATCAAATTTATGGAATATAATAACTAACTTAATACCTGACCACTAGATTCCACTAACACAAACATTAAGGATGTCATCAGATACCATGAGATTTCCCTACTTTGCTGCAATCTGCCTAAATAAAGTCCCAAGCAATATATTGCTAAGTGCATTGATTTATGACTTTCCTTTGTTCATTGACAGCAAATCTCCATGGATCTTCTTCTAAGATAGAATATGCCATTAGGGCCAGCCTGAATTTATGTTCCTGGGCTGTGGTCAGTCATATTTGTTTCAAAATAAGCTATCTTTTTTAGCTCACTGTTGAGTAAAAGCTCAACTTCATTTACTCAAAACCACAGTCTCAAATTCTACCCAGAAACGTAAGCTGCCTTAACAAGAGAATATCTCAAAAATCCTTTGTGAACAATATTCTATAGCTAACATTTCAAGTCTCCTTTCTTTGGTATTTCTCTTGAAAAGTTTTAGCCTGTGTAGTAACTACCATATAAATTAATAAGTAGGTTAGTTTAAAAAAACAGTTGAAATTAGAGTGTTCTAAAAGTGGGTTTCAACCTAGGCTGGTTTCTTACCAGCTGGGGCATCTTCTGGATATATGCCCAGGAGAGGTATTGCTGGATCATCCGGTAGTACTATATCCAGTTTTCTGAGGAACCGCCAGACTGATTTCCAGAGTGGTTGTACAAGCCTGCAATCCCACCAACAATGGAGGAGTGTTCCTCTTTCTCCACATCCTCGCCAGCATCTGCTGTCACCTGAATTTTTGACCTTAGGCATTCTGACTGGTGTGAGGTGGAATCTCAGGGTTGTTTTGATTTGCATTTCCCTGATGATTAAGGATGATGAACATGTTTTCAGGTGCTTCTCAGCCATTCGGTATTCCTCAGGTGAGAATTCTTTGCTTAGCTCTGAGCAGAATTTTTCAATGGGGTTATTTGATTTTCTGGAGTCCACCTTGTTGAGTACTTTATATATATTGGATATGAGTCCCCTATCTGATTTAGGATAGGTTTAAATCCTTTCCCAATCTGTTGGTGGCCTTTTTGTCTTATTCACAGTGTCTTTTGCCTTACAGAAGATTTTCAGTTTTATGAGGTCCCATTTGATGATTCTTAATCTTACAGCACAAGCCATTTGTGTTCTATTCAGGACTTTTTCCCCTGTGCCCATATCTTCAAGGCTTTCCCCCACTTTCTCCTCTATAAGTTTCAGTGTCTCTGGTTTCATGTGGAGTTCCTTAATTCACTTAGATTTGACCTTAATACAAGGAGATAGGAATGGATCAATTTGCATTCTTCTGTATGATAACCACCAGTTGTACCAGCACCATTTGTTGAAAATGCTGTCTTTTTTTCCACTGGATGGTTTTTGCTCCCTTATCAAAGATCAAGTGACCATAGGTGTGTGGGTTCATTTCTGGGTCTTCAATTCTATTCCATTGGTTTACTTGTCTGTCACTATACCAGTACCATGCTGTTTTTTATCACAATTGCTCTGTAGTAAAGCTTTAGGTCAGGCATGTTGATTCTACCAGAGGTTCTTTTATCCTTGAGAAGAGTTTTTGGTTTCTTAGGTTTTTTGTTATTCCAGATGAATTTTGAGATTGCCCTTTCCAATTCGTTAAAGAATTGAGTTTGAATTTTGATGGGGATTGCATTGAATCTGTAGATTGCTTTTGGCACGATAGCCATTTTTACTATTCTGATCCTGCCAATCCATGAGCATGGGAGATCTTTCCATCTTCTGAGATCTTCTTTAATTTCTTTCTTTAGAAACTTGAATTTCTTATCATACAGATCTTTCACTTCCTTAGTTAGAGAAATGCCAAGGTATTTTATATTATTTGTGACTATTGAGAAGGGTTTTGTTTCCCTAATTTCTTCCTCAGCCCGTTTATATTTTGTGTAGAGAATGGCCATTGTCTTGTTTGAGTTAATTTTATATCCAGACACTTCATTAAACCTGTTTATAAGGTTTAGGAGTTCTCTGGTGTAATTTTTAGGGTCACTTATATATACTATCATATCATCTGCAAAAAGTGATATTTCGACTTCTTCCTTTCCAATTTGTATCCCCTTGATCTCCTTTTGTTGTATGACCACTGAATATTTTCCCCATACAAATGTGTCAGTTCTCCTAAAAATACAATAGTTTTGTTTTGAAAAAAAGTGGGCTTGTCCTTTGAATTTGTATGGAATGTTGATGTGCTGTTGAGTTTTACAATACACCAAGACTGAATAATTTTTTGTCAAGTCAGAAGTTGTAATATTGTAGTTAACCCATGCATCAATGGCTGACAGTATTTTTTGTCTCTGCACAATTCATGAAAAAAAAATGGATTAGTAGATGAATGAACAAATGAGGTTAGGCCTGCCCATCAGGCATCTCGTTATTTAAACACAGGATAGGGCTTTCAGTTTTAGGTAGAACAAAGTTAAATTGTTAGCCTGTACAGAATTTACGTACAAATATAAAACAGTATTGTAAAGCTTTTTAAATTTAACATTTTATCAAAGTCACCAAAAGATGTTCAATTAACTCTTCACTCATTCTGAGATTAGAACTATAATTTTTATACCCTTGGGACTTGGTGGACAGACTCATAATTAATTTATTCACTAGTTCTGTTTGCTCCAAGAATGCTGCCTCTTCACTAGTGATCTCCTATTTTAGCATAGGATTGTTTCAAGCAACAAATAAAACAATGGAAGTGAAATATTTGCTCACTGATTTACATACTGCCAATATTTATCTAAGTACTAATGAATGCTTAAGTATTTAATCTATTAAGACTTTATTGTACATCATGAATAGAAAATACAATAAGAACAAATCAATTATGCCAACCTTTGATCATAATAAAAATTTTTGCTGACACTATTGTTTTGTTTCATTTTGTTTTGACCACTTGGGCTGTTTCCTCTTTTTTTTTTTTTTTTTTTACTATATTAGACTTCTTAGTGAAACATTCTTCATCTTTGACCTTAGCTAAGTAGTAAATAACTTCAGCTTTTTGCATGTTGATTTCCATGAACGTATTTGCATTATTCAGTTTGTGTCATCACATCTTCCTTGAGCTCCTAGGGGGCTCATCTTGAAAACTATTGGACAGTGTTGTCCTCAGCTTTATTTTACCTTCTTTTGCCTCCAGAGAGCTACTTCCTGAATCATATAATTATTGTTTTTGTTACCAGATGTGGATGGTATGCAGGCATGTCATTCCTTCCCTTCCTTCTGTCATGTGACTAGAATGGTCTCTCAGATCTTCCAGAGTTAGCATAATTGTAGTGAAGAAAGCCCAACTACCCACACTGTAATTTTACTTATGTTTCTCAGCAAAGAAAAGGCAAGAATAGGGAGCAATTACATAACTCAGAGCAGCTCACTACAGTTCTTAGTGCACAAATAGATTCCTTTATAGACACAGTGGGGTAGTCCGTGCTCAGGAAGCACAGTGCTGACTAGGTAAAAGGGGCTGAATAAATGTTGGGGCCTAGAGTGTTCAAAACGATATTCTTCTGGAGAAGAAAAAAATATCAGCATATTGTCACAGATTTCAATTGGAAAGTGATGGAATCATGAAAACTGTATCATAAATACCAAATGCACACAAGAATCAAACTGATCTCTCAATGCCTCTTTGCATGTTATATTGAGTTTTCATGGTTATGACCTCGAGCTTAAACTTACTTGGTTGTGATCCTAATTTCCTACTCAATCTTTGTTTAAGTCCTACTGAGAGAATGATATTGTGTGATTATTCAACAAGGCAGAGAACTGGGAGCAGAAGACTCCCTGCTAATGAGAACAAGGGAAGGGAAGAGGAATGTGCCAATCTAACTGTTTTACCTGCAAATTGAGCTGCCAGACACGAGGAAATAAATCATGCCTTATCACAAATCACTCTACATGCAAAAGGAAGTCTAAAAATAAACAGAAAGGACAACAAAGTGCTTAGACTGACTGCAGAGACTTGGTACAGATTTATCTTACTCCATTTTAAACAGTCATATAAATGCCAAATGTTCTTCATTTGGTTTTTAGAGCAATAAATACAGCCTTACTCTCTGAAACACTTAGTCATATTTATACGAATTGAAATAGATCATACTTTACATTTAGCTTCTTTTAAATTCTGTGTTTTATTATGTTAAACAAATGAAAATTAATTATAGTCAAATTAATTGTATTTTTTTCATCAAAAGGAAAATACATTTTGATTTAAAATCAGGATAAACCCTTAACAACTAATAAAAATAAATAATGTAACTTATAAGCTATCCATGTACAAATTTGTCTCTAGACCACATATGATAGCATTGATTTTAATATAAATCTTTAAGTTCCATTCATTCTTATTGATGTTCGATCAGTACCCATAGTGTAATCACCAGAGCTTCCTTACTGGGCCAAGGTTTCCTGATGTGACGAGGGAGAAATGAGTCTTAACCAGGAGACTCATAGGAGGGTGTCACAGCAAGACTGAAGCAGTGGCAAGTTGATGCTAAGCAACCAGACTTTTTATATCCTTATCAGAAGCAGAAAGTAACAGCAGTTGCCAAGATCAATAGCTGGTGGTAGCTGCCAGGATACTAAGATGTTTTCAAGGTACACGGGTATACAGAATTGATATTTAAGAACAATTGTCCTGTCAAGCTTTTATATGCTTCTTTGACTTCGAGGGAACACAGAGAAACAAGGAAGCCTAAATGCTTCACTGTCTGAGGGAGTGCCTGTGTTGTACAGGAACTGAAACGCCCCAAGAGCCAGACTCCTTGAACCTGAAAATCCCAGGATGCATGCCTCTCAAGGCAGCTAGACCAGTACAGATCCTCACACCCTAGTACAATGAAATGTAAATGATAGTGTTTGTAAAATGAGCTTATGGGCTAGTTCTACTTTCTTTCAATACTATAAAACTTACGTTAAAAACAATGAAGCAGGAAGCTCTTGTTGGCATCTGCCAAGTGTCTGGGTTTGGCGGTTGTTTTTGGGAGGGATCCCCAAGTAGACGGTCATTCCTTCAGTCTCTGCTCTGAACTTTGCCTCTGTAACTCCTTCCATGGGTATTTTGTTCCCCCTTCCAAGAAGGATTCTGAGTTTCTGGGCTAATATCCACTTATCAGTGAGTGTATATCATGGGTGTTCTTTTGTGACTGGATTACCTCTCTTAGAATGATATCCTCCAGATCCATCTATTTGGCTAAGAATTTCATAAATTCATTATTTTTAATACCTGTGTAATACTCAATTGTGTAAATGTACCACGTTTCCTGTATCCATTCCTCGGTTGAGGAACATCTGGGTTCTTTTCAGCTCTGACTATTATAAATAAGGCTGCTTTGAACATAGTGGAGCATGTGTCCTTATTACATGTTGGAGCATCTTCTGGGTATATGCCCAGGAGTGGTATTGCTGAATCTTTCTGTAGAACTATGTCTAATTTTCTGAGGAACTGCCAAACTGATTTCCAGAGTGGTTGTACCAGCTTGAAGTTTCTCCAGCTAAGGAGGAGTGTTCCTCTGTCTCCTGAGGGTATCTGCCAGCTCCTGGCAAATACAGAAGTTGATGCTCACAATCATCCCTTAGAGTGAGCACAAGGTTCCCAGTGAAGGAGCTAGAGAAAGTACCCAAGGAGTTGAAGGGGTTTGAAGCCCCATAGGAGGAACATCAATATGAATGAACCAGAACCCGCAGAAGTTTTTGGAACTAAACCACCAATTAAAAAAAACAGATGGTGGAACTTGTGGCTCTAACTGTATATGCAGATGAGTATGGCCTAGTTGGTCATCAATGGGAGGAGAGGCCTTAGGTCCTGTGAAGGTTCTATGCCCCACTATATAGGAATGGCAGGACCAGAAATGGGAGTGGGTGGGTTGAGGAGCAGGGGGCGGTGAGGGGATAGGGGATTTTCAGAGGGGAAACTAGGAAAGGGGTTAACATTTGAAATGTAAATAAAGAAAATATCTAATTTTTAAAAAGGAAAAACAAAAACAAAAACAAGCAAACATAAAACAACAAAGCAAATAAATAAACAAAGAAGGTGATGCAAAGTAGTGATTTTCTCCGGAGAGGCAGAGTCGAGTCTGATGGATCACTGGGGTTAGCTGACCAACAAGCCTAGGCCACTTAAGGAGGTCTAGGCCAGTAAAAGGCTGAGAAATGACATCGGAGGTGGTCCTGTCCTCTCCACTGGCATGCACATCTACATTTACCTACACACACCATGCACATCTTAATTGTTTTTCATATTGGCTACCTCTGTTTTCATTCTGTCTTTAATTTTGAAATCTGTGCTTTGTGAGGATTCATTTCACCCCACTGTTCAGATGTGTTGTTGTTTAAATTTCTGAACATTAAATTTTCATATATATTAATCTGATATTGAAGACACATTTAGGTTGCTCATATTGTTGTCTTTGAATTTATTTTTGGGTTGATGATATAAACAGGGTTTGACTTCTAGTGGACACAGAAGAACATGATTTTTAAAATGATGATTATTAATTGTATTAATTAATTAATTGTGTGTTCTTGTGTCTAGGGGGTATAATGGTCTCTTAGGAAATTTTCAGTCAATTGGAATTTTGGAAGGGAATTGCATTTGAGCTTCTAAAGTATATGAACTTGACTAAGACACTAGATACCTCTAAGTTTATATTTTATTACTGCATATAAATGGTAAAATCCACTGTATAGAAAAATGGTTATGCTTGCATGGAGAATAGAGCATGCTTCATTTAATTTGTACATGTATATTATTATGAAATGACACCCATAGTATTATATCTATCCTCTTCTGTGGGGAGATAAAAAGAGAGAGGTTAAAAGATATTTTGTTGGAACTGGCATTGATTAGGATGCAGTATCTTGGGGGATTAATGGGAAAAAAATGGATCATGTCTTTCTTAAAAAAAACAGAAGTGTAGAAAATCAAGTGTATTTTTCACTAGTATACATATTTTGACTGAGGCAAAAGGACTTTTATAGACTTATTCTTGAATTTCACTTCTGTGTGTCTTCCATAGCTTTTATGTAGTTGCATAATAGCAAATGAATATACTAAAGGTTATGTCTGTTTTCCAAACAATCCTAGATATTTGTACACTAAAAGAATAAATATTTGTAAAATAAAATTGCAAGTATGAACTTGTTTACTTCTTAGAATAAAACATTTTTTATGTTGATGGGTGGTATTAATCTTTCTTATACTGCTATTTTTTATAATTGTAAATAGAATTATTTTTAGCACCACTGTCATACATGTTCTCCTTGATCTAACCGCAGCAATGTTGAATACTAGCCATCATACCCTAGTAGTTTTGGTTGATTTTTATGCATCATTATCCAGCATATTATAAATAGCAAACTACTAAGGATGTACAAGAAGTTTTCTGATTAAACCTTTGCACCAGAACTTTCCTAACTCTGAGATTTTAGCATGAGATAAGGCAGGTACAAACTAGCTTGGAGAAGGTCAAAATAATCCTGGTCACCTTATAAGGAAAAATCTTTCAGTCCTTATCTTTCTCCCACAAACCTATTACAAAGACCATCTTCACTACAGAATGTGACATCTATCTGACATTGATATAAGTCTATCTTCTTGGTCTATGAGGTTTGCTGCCACATAGGAGCACACTACTTTTTTAAGGTGTCAAATACTAAAATCCTGGATCTGTTTTCCAACACCATCTCCACCCATGTCAGGATTCGTTAGGCCAGTGATAATACACTGAGATAAAACTATTTCTAAATTGTTGATTATAAAGGCAATTTAAATGTCCTAAATAGTAGATTATAAGTAAAGGTTTCTATTTGTGATTCATGATATGTTTCTAATTATGAAGGTTGTGGGTAATAAAAGTCTAGTTTTATGTGGTCAAGGGCATGGTACAGTAGATAAAATTCTTAGGTCACAGCTTGTTAATATGAGTCTGGATACCTAGAAGCCATGTGAACGCTGGGTG
The DNA here is from genome assembly GCF_000001635.26 of Mus musculus. Lineage (NCBI taxonomy): Eukaryota > Metazoa > Chordata > Mammalia > Rodentia > Muridae > Mus > Mus musculus. Next base: position 43,051,942 of record NC_000069.6, on the reverse strand, counting down.
ATGTGACAATACTTGTAATTCCAGCATTGGAGAGATAAAAATTACAGGTTTCTTAAGTATTGCTGGCTAGCTACTTTAGCCAGATGGTAAGCTCAATATCACCAAGAGATATATCTCCAAAAGAACATGGTTGAAATTAACAGAAGAAGATATCCAAATTCAGCATCTGGCCTCTGTGGAGACCTTCATTTAACCAACACACACACACACACACACACACACACACACACACACACCACAAATATAGTTCTCATATATAGAAGGTATTTTTCTAATTTCAAAAACAGGAACATTCGCCATTACTATTTATGTATTTTCTGATTTTAGTGGGAGTTATATTAGTAAGTTATCAGATATTATCTTCGAAGAAATTTAGTTTTTAAATATGTTTACTTTGCAACATGATATGATATTAACATAACTAAAATTAAGACTCAGAGCATTTATATCTCACATTGAAACAGTCAAATTCAATTTAATATAATTTGAAATATTAGCAATATATAACAGTAACTATTCAATGTTCTGTGTACCAGGAGAGTTCTAGACTAAATATATGCTCCTAAAATTTCTCTAATACACATAGACAAAGAATCAATTACAGACTTGGATAAATGTTGTCAGCATCTAAACCATAATATTAGAGATTCCTTTATGTTTGTTATCAACTCTTCATTAGGTCAAGTTAAGACACCACAACAGTCATGTCACTTATTCTCTAAACCAGTCACTGATTCTCTAAACTGGAAGAGTTTTTCTTAATAGTAATTATTATAGATTACTTCTGAATGTAAATACATAGGTAGATAGATAGATAGATAGATAGATAGATAGATGATAGATAGATAGATAGATTATATAGATAGATATTAAAGAGGACAATCAGTAAAAGTGGATGGTCCCAATAAAATAAAACTTGTTAATTTTTTGCCAATCTTCAGTTATCCCAATGGTGATTCTTTCCTTTTCTCAGATGTTTCACAATATTAGAATCAAAAACATCTAGTTTTACAAGCCCTTGATATTATAATCTTTTTGTACTAATTTTGTTTATGATTTTAAAATAACAACTATTTATATTCGTTATTTGTCAAACAATCACTCCTTTAGATACTACACTATAATTATCCAACAAAATAAAATGATGTAGACCAAAAAAATAATTAAAAAAAAAAGATTATTTCATGAATGTGTGAATCACACAGAAGCATGGCCAGACAGAGCAGCTTGGGTAGGTTATCTCTGAGCTATGAGCTATGGAGACTATAGACAGCATCATGAATTAACAAGTCAATAAAGTAGCTCTAGGAAAAGGCAAGGAAATCTAGGAGTAAACCCCTGACATTTTTCATCGCTCTATAGACTGTAACATAAGAGAAAAGGCCTTCTGAGGAAACCATTAATTCAATCTGGTTCTATTATACTGTCACACTTGGATGAAATTTTTATTTTATAAATTTAAAGTACATTTATACTAATAACACATTTTTCTACACAAAAGCAAAAATATATATCTTATATGTTCATATGCTTATTTTTAGGCTTATTTTAAATTTAAGAATTTTTATAGTTTTTAAATTTTTAAATATTTTATTTATTTAAAATATTCTATGATTATATACATAAGAAATTAATTGTATTTCTATATAATTATAGTATAAAGTGATGTTAATGCTACTTTGTGTTGCACAAGACAAATAGAGGGTTAATTGAAAATTATATATTTTGCTTTAAATTGAAAAATTTGGGGCTAGAGAGATAGTGTTGTGTTGAAGGATTCATAATGTTCTTGCAGAGGACCCAAGTTTGCTTCTTTTTACTGGATACCTCATAACCAACTGTAACTTAAACAACACAGTGAACCCTAAACCTCTATGGAGACCTCCATTTAACCAACACACACACACACACACACACACACACACACACACACACACACACACACACGGGTGTGGAGAGCTGTGCCGCGAGCAATCACCATTATAAGATGGCGCTGGCTTCCACTGCGCCTAACTAGTAAACAAGCCTTATGTGCAAGTGCAAGAGTGAACTCACGGCTAGTCACTGCCCATCTCGCAGCGTAGTAATGGGGTGATGGGCAAGCAAGAATCAGGAGCTGTCTTGCCACATCAGGTGCTGAAACGTCACAGTGTGGGCTATATAAGCAGCGCCATTTTCCCGGTTCGGGTCTTCCCTCCTGATAAGTAAGCAATAAAAGCTTTGCCGCAGAAGATTCCGGTTGTCCTGAGTGTGTTCTTGCAGGCGGGGACAAAAGCTCAGGATACATTGACACACATAAATGCTTATGTATGCACACACACACAAGTACATATGCATGTACACACACATGCATACCTGCACAAACATACAAACTACATGCCTAAATGCATTATAAGTATGAAAATAAATGTTTTAAAACAAATAATTTTTGTAAGTTGTCTAAATTAGTCATGGATTTCTCCCAAAGAAATGAGGTCCATATTATATATTATTTGTATATTATTGATGTTCATCATTGTGCTTATAATTGGTAATGAGCTCTGATTTAAAGCTGGTTTAGAAATTCAAACATGGAAGGAGTTACAGAGACACAGTTTGGAGCTGAGACGAAAGGATGGACTATCTAGAGACTGCCATATCCGGGGATCCATCCCATATTCAGCCTCCAAACGCTGACATCATTGCACACACTTTCAAGATTTTGCTGAAAGGACCCAGATATAGCTGTCTCTTGTGAGAGACATGGAGGAGCTGGAGGATGTACCCAGGGAGCTGGGGGGATCTGCAGCCCTATAGGTGGAACAACAGTGTGAACTACCCAGTACCCCCCAGAGCTTGTGTCTCTAGCTGCATATGTATCAGAAGATGGCCTAGTCGGCCATCAGTGGAAAGAGAGGCCCATTGGTCACGCAAACTTTATCTGCCTCAGTACAGGGGAATGCCAGTTCCAAGAAGAGTGAGTGGGCAGGTCGGGGAGTGGGTGGGGGAGCGGCTGGGGGACTTTTGGGATAGCATTGGAAATGTAAATGAAATAAATACCTAATTAAAAAAAGAATTATAAAAAAAAGAAATTCGAATGGAATACTTTGAGGAACACTCAGAGAAGCCTTCAAAATCTGCTTTAAGGACTATTAATACACTAGTTACTTGTTTCAATATACTAAAATTTAATTTACTTAAACAATTAAATTTAAAACATCTATTTCAGTTTTAGAATGTAAATTATATTTTTATTCATTTTCTATCATTTAAAGGCTAAGATAACATTTCATGGGGGAATTATTTTAAGAACCAAAAGCTGGCATAATTTGCTCATATTCATAAATTAACATCAACTCCAATGCTGCCACATTTTAAACTTTTATTTAAAATCTTTGATACACAGTGGATAAGCTTTTCCTTTTAATATAGCTATATACATTCAGTTTGACTGATTTAATTATTTATTTTATCAAAATAGAGGCTTTAAATTACTTTTAGTGACTTAATAAATACCCAGTAATAAAAAAAGAGGAAAAAAAAAGAAAACAAAATATCCACAACTCAATATATATTTTTTGAGATATTTTATAGCCACATTTATTTGTCCCTTTGAGATTCCTCTGTTCAGATATTCATTTAGTGTATTTTATTGAAAACTTTTCCATGCAGTATTTTCTGATCACTGTTTCCCCTTCCCCAGTTCCTCCCAGATGCACTCCACATCCTCACCCACTCAAGTATAAATCCATTCTTTCTCTCATTTTATATATAAAAAATACACAGGCAAACAAAAAAATAAAGAAAATCACAAACATAAAAACACAAAGTCGGAAATAAAACAGAAGCAAAAGACTATTAAGGTTGGGGTAAAAATGAAGTATGAACAAAAGTCTAAAAAACATTGTTGGACAAGCCAGCCTGCTGCCTACTGCCATGTGGCACTGGCCAATGGAAGATACCTAGAGGCCTACAGTAGCTACTATGCTGTATGAGTATGTGATGAAAAGTGGGGAGAAAGAGAATCCAAATGGTTTGTACATTGTGCAGAGAGGCAAAACTGGAAATCTGGAAAAGTAAGGGTGTTGAGGAAGGGTCTCATATGAGTACCCTGGACTGCCGCATAAGGCTATGGTGACACCCCAGCCTATGCTGCTGTGGAGGGCCCGTCTGGGTCCTTGAATATGCAACACCACGGGTCTGTGTCAATGTTCATGGACCACATTACCACAAAAGGCCATGTGGATGTTCCTGGTCAGGACTAACACCTGGGTCCATGTTGATCTTGAAGGGCTGAGGACAGATGGCTCTTCTCCTCAATGGCTCAGGTGCTCAGGAACTCAGGAGAGCTGACCCTGCGTCTTGCCTAGGTAGTACAGTAGAGCTGGCCCTGGTGACAGTTGGTTAGCTAGCTGGTCCTGTTATCACTTTCTTCTGCCATGTGTGGTTTTTATACCTAGTGAGATTCCACTGGAGAAAGCTAATTTTTCCTTTCCAATCAGATGTCAATTGCAGATAGTTTCTTGGTTAGAATTCATGTCCACATCCCAGTCACAACAGTGGAAAACTGTCAACCCCACATATGCTGCAATAGTCATTGAGTTCATGTGTGCATAAGACCTCTTTTTACTGGAAGAAACTGTTTCCATGGTGTTATCCATCCTGTCTGTCTCTTACAATTTTTCTGCCTTCTCTTTCCCATATTCCCTGAGCCCTGAACAGAGGGGTCTGATGATGCTAACACATAGAGGACTAAGTGCTCTAACTCTCTTACTCTCTTCATATCCTCCAGTTGTGGATCTTTATGTTAATTCCTATCTACTGCAAGAGGAAGCTTCTCTGAAGACAGATGGGGGGCAACTAATCTATGGGTATAATAGAATGTTACAAAGAAACATTTTATTGCCATGTTTTTTAGTAGAAGAATAGCATTTGATTTTCTCTTATGTCCATGTTCTCTCTTTTCTCAGGTCGTTGGTGTTCAGTGTGAGACAGAGATTGCATTTCTTGCAGGGACTTTAAATCCCACCAGAGAATTGTTGGTTATTCCCACAATGGTTTTGCCACTACTATAACAACATGTCATCCAGGCATGTAACCACAGTAGATCATAGGGTTTGTCGGTGGTTGTTGGTTACATTTCTCTTTGGTAGCATTTTAAGACCATGAACTCGAGTCAGTAGGGGTGAAGGCTTCGGTTAGGCATCATCTTGATTTCTCCGTATTCAATATGAAATGGAGTGCTGTCTTCAATAATAGATTGTTACCATCAGTTTGTGGAGAACAACCAATAACTTTGGGAATATCCTGAAGTATAGAAAAGATACAACATTTGTTTTGGGGGGGGGTCTGGTTTTCCATACTCAGGACACACTCAGGATAATTTTTTTTCTAGCTCCATCCACTTACCTGTGTATTGACGATTTCATTTTTATCAGCTGAATAATATTTCATTGTGAAAACATAAAACATTTTATTAAGTATCCATTAATTGTTGAACAACTAAGCTGTTTACACTATCAAGCCTTTATAAATAGAGTAGCAATGAATACAGTTGAGTAACTACCTCTGTAGTAGAATATAGAGTTCTTTATGTATATGCCCAAGAGCTGCGTAGCTGGGTCTTGAGGTAGTTCTTCTCGCAGGTTTTAAGTAACTGTCACACTGATTTCCACAGTGGCTACCCTAGTTTGTACTTCCAGAGAAAGGTCTTCCCCTTCCCTCACATCCTTGCTAGTATTGCTGTCATTCATTTTAGTGATCTTGGTTATTCTGAATGGCTCAAGACAAAATGGCAAAGATTGTTTTTATTTGAATCTCCCTAATATCTAAAGATTTGAACAATCCTTTAAGTATTTCTGAGCTATTTGTATTTCATCTTTTTGACTACTGTTTTTTCAATTCTCTAAGACTTTCTGAACAGAAAACCAATAGCATAATATTAAAACCAACACTTATTAAATGAGACAATAAAAACTGAAAAGCTTATGTATGGCAAGTGACACAATTATTTTGACAAAGCGGCAACCTACAGAATGAAAAAAATATGTTTCCAATTGCATATCTGATAAAAGGTTAAACTATGCAAAGAAGTAAAACCAAAATTGATAACATGAAAACAAAAACCCAATTAAAAATCTGAACTATTCTTGAAACCTCACAAGAATTTACAGTAAATTTCTGGCCTCTGTGATTTTCTATGCAAAAAAATATATACATAAAATAAATCCTATTTGTTAAATACAACTATATATTATTTTCTTTAGTATTTATTATTAATTTTCCTCAAAGTACACGAATAAGTTCAACAATGTAGAAACGGTCTTCACTGAAGTATATTCAATTAAAAGGAATCCTGTTGGTCTCGCAATGTACTGGTCTTGGTTTTACTTTTCTTTTGGAAATGATTTGATTCAGCTAAGCTCATGCATGTAGTTATGTCCTTTACATCTCCCATCTCAGACGTAAAGTAACCCAGTCCTATGGGGTGACTCAAAATTCTTCACCTTCAATACATTTCAGAAAAAAGGATTACCATCATCACTATTAATGGTAATTTTTCTGGTTTAAATTATCATAGCTGAATAGGAAAGTGTTTTAAGTTAGGTAGGGAAAGCGTCACTCCAGATCTGAATAGGAAGATTCCCCTTCCCTTTTCAATTCATAAGGCTACCTTGGAACCAGACTGTGTCAGCATCCTAGTAAGTACCATATATGCCTGAACCGAGGCAGAGAAACTCTGCATGCTGGTAACCAGCACTTCAACCTTAGGAACCAATTCACAAAAGACTGGAAAATAATAATAATAATAATAATAATAATAATAATAATAGCCTGAAAGAAAAAAGAATCCTTAGATTTCTTATCGCAAGAGAAACAGCAACCCTCAGAAGTATTCTTTCAGGAGTGTCCCAGACATCTTGTAGCACACTTGTAGCTCATCAGCCAACTGCTTCTGAGCCTAAGGAGAAAGGCTCACATAGCTGTTAAAAAAAAAAATAGCCTTGTGTAAGGATCTTAATATAGATAACAGCGAAGTTGATTTTTCTTCTTTACATTACCATCTCTAATCTGATTATTTTAAGCACCTTCTCCTTCCCAAACTTTGACAGATCCATCAGTTATTTACTCCTCAGACATGCTTAGCTGTGAATCTGATGAGCAGCACATAAAACTACCGCTAATGCACACTGCAAATGGCTCTTCCCACTCCCCATCCTCATTGCCATTACCCTCCCACAGCATTTAGACTAATTCTAATTGATGGATTTCATCCACAAATTAAAAAACAATACTCACCAGATTTCAGTGATGAAAACCATACAGAGTGGAACAATATGTTCCTTGGTAACTCAGCTCTTTGTTATCTTTACGGCACACCATGAAAGACAAATTAAGGGAAGAATGCAGAGCCAGCCTTTCTTATTGCTTTTAAGATAATAAGAAGATGGTGCTTATTTGTTTTGATTGGATGGTGTAAATTCATGGTCCTTGTACAATTTATTGATTTGCTTAAATATCAGTGGATGCCTGATTGAGAACGTGCAGGTGTTTCCTTCTGATAGTTCACATTTGCAATTTAAATTTTATTTATAAGCTTAAATGGCTCTACAGCTACTAGGTTCACTTCTCTGAAGAATAACTTATATTTTATGAAGTAATTTTTTATTAGTTCTCAGTTATAATTTGTACAATGATCTCTCTGATAAAGAAACAAGTGCCATTTATGCAGCAAAGGATAAAATGGAAAGCCACTGTGGAATGTTATTGAAGTCAAGTGATAAATAACAATAGTTTACATATATTTAAAGCTGAAAGTTGAAAGCAAGCTTTCTGACTGTACTGTTTAAAGTGATCTAAAAACACTCTCAATATTCATAGATGGGGTTTTCTTCTTCTAGGACTCAGATGATTAGTGTGATTAAGAACTGGACAAGTATCCATTTATAAGGAATATTCCTGGGTAGGTACAGTAAACCACGCCTGCCACCATGTGCTTTCCTGGAATCATCTTCAGTCTACCAAATAATTTTCTCCTAACATGGAACACATCTATAATGAATGGTGGGAAGTAAGCTGTTTCCCCATTCTGGCGTTAGCTGGAGATACCCACATGAGAAGACAGCAGTAGTATAGTGGTACAGAAGGATTTAAAGTTTACTGCAGGTCCTCACCCTGGATTATCACTATCCACTTGTTGACCTTCTGAACAGGGTTACAGAATAATGAATAAAAACTGTTTAAAAATAATTCAACTTTAAGTTCTGGTATTCTTATTTTTTTATGAATTATTATTGATGGCTGACAATTTATTCATATATGTCATCCTGTTTATTCTCCTTTAATCTTGTGTGTCTTTCTTCCAACACTTTCATTCTTCCCATTTCCTTTTCCAGATTCATTAATCAAGAAGAGAATAACTTTTAATGGCAAAGTCATTGACGTTTCCCCAATTGCTTTCTTCTTTGTTTTTGATTTGTGTGCATAGTAGCCTCATTCTAATAGAGAAACCAATCCTCTTACCATATTTTGAAGCCATTGCTTTGCTTTGCTTTTTTTCTTAAAATGAAAAATGAGGCAAAGAAGGACAACCGAAGTCACAGAATTTCACTCTGTTTTCATGCCAAGCACATAGATAGATTTTTTCTTTGAACAGGAGGGCTCTGTAGCTAGTTATAGAATCTCAGTGAGAGGGAACAGGCAAGATCTAGGAAAATTGTTTTCTAATATTTCCTTTTCTCTGTTTATGTTAGGGAAGTTCATTTATTACTGTAGGTAGAATTAGAATTTGCTTCTAGTTAAAAGTCTTTAACATTGCTTTTCTTCTCTTCATCCTGTCAATCTCTTCCTCTTATTCCCCCCATCCCCCATGCTCATTATGGAGCAAGGATCTCAGAATTCTTCACCTGCTCAGGCATGTGTCATTATCAAACATCCCTGGCAAGGCTTCTCTTTCTGTGAAATATTTCTAGTAAAATTCTGCCTGAACATTGTCTTTCACTGGCATCTTCAAAGTGCCAGATTATCAATGCTTTAAAGAGAGAAGTTCAAGACAGTTTTCAAATTGACATTGAAGGGAATTTCACAATAGTGAGTTGTATTTTCCAGAACTATATAGATCATCAGGAATATTTCTTAAGGCCTAAATTCCCTGAGAATCCTCTTTAAAGTACTCATGTCTACTCATGTCTCATCGCCTATATCTTTCCAGGACCCTTTTCTCATAAAAAACATTCATTTATTAGTGATAAATAGTAGAGGAGCAAAAGCCCAGGGAAAGGAAACTTCTAGGCACTGAAGGGTGGAAGGCTGAAGTGTTCACTGCTAGGCTTGCAGATAATCACGTATGCACTAGTACCATAGTGGAATAATTCACTTTTATTTCTTTAGACAAGTACTTATAAAGCATCATGTCACAGAAAAGGAGCAATATAAAACTTTGTGCTATATCAAAGAAAATCAAAGCATAATCACATTCACTAGACAAAGTACACTTATTTTCACTCTTGACTCAGTGTAGTGTTTAAAAAAACAGGCAGTTCTGTATTTTCCCTTCTAAATTTGATTTTTATTGGTCAGAGATGACCTAGAGCAACAGAGTCAGTAGATAATAGATAATAGTTTGCATGAAGGAACCTGAGACACTCATCTAGAATATGTATAATCATCAATTTCATCAGATTTTTGTCTGACTTCTCAAAAGGAATTAAAACATTTGCAGTTCTGGATCTGTTCCAATCCACTGTCATACACACCATGTATAGACCTCTTAGCTTCTAGTAGTCTTTGATCTGCCTTGGTTGTTATTCAACTATTAAGATTTTCAAAATGTCAAGGAAGATCAGAAAGCCATCAATGAATAGGTATTAACAATTTAGCCTGCACCAGACACAATTGCATTACCAAAAATCAGTCAAAAAGCTTGAGGAAACAATATTGAGTTGCAAACTCTCTGGCATTAAAGTTATATTTTCATTAAATATAATTGCAAGTTAGTAAGATCTTTATATTCATCAAATCAGCCTATAAGGAACTGTGAGCCTTGATAGTTCAACTGTGATACATCAGTGGAGAAATGGAGCACTCTGAAGACTAAGAGGGAGAGAAATCCAGATGTCCATACTAAAACAAAGGTGAAACACTCACACAAGGTGTTTGATTTTAGTAGTATATTAACATTTTACAGTGATTCTTTTGGTCTACAAATTTTATTTTGTATCTGTTTAAGGATAAGTTTTGAACTTGGGATCTAGTTCAATGGTAAATAACTTGACTACCCTGGTCAAAACCTTTAGTTAAATGTGAGGAGCATATTTCAAAAATAATGGCGATTCTCTAGTTCTTACATTTCCTTTTGAATTTCCGGGACCATTATAACTATTGTCATATAAAGTAAGGTGTCAATGTACCCTGCCCTGCACCTCAAATGTGAGTTCTGAGGAAGGGTTACTAAGCAACATGATGAAAATTAAGGAACTTGCTCAACAGCTTGCTATTTCAGAGGGACCTCCACTCTCCTGCTACCTCTCCTTCCATCTTCATCAGACATGTTGAGCCTGAACTGTACACATTAGCTTTCATTCCCCCATCCATTTCTCTTCTGGATGAGTCCTGTGGGGCACACCAAAATACTCTGAGCATCCCAGTCACCCAGGCAAACCTCTAGTCTCTTGGCACCTTTTTGCCTGCTTTTGTCAGACTTGCAGTTCCTGAATCATACAGACTTGCAGCTTCTGAACCATACAGGCTTGAACATCCATTACCATACAGCTTAAAGATAACCATCAGAGGCATGCCATAACAGGACCATCGAGTTTAACCCCCATCCCAATATTTATGACAAGAGAAACCTCAAGGAACTGAAGTCACTCAAATGGCTAAAAGTCCTTGAAAGAATATACTGAACAAAAGCAAGTGCAATAAGATACCTTCAGAGCACAGCTATTCTATTACAGCAAGGTTTGGTATGTCCTAACACAACCACATACTCATGGAAACTGAACTACTCTCTACTCAATGATCACTTGGTCAGGGAAGAAATAAAGAAAGAAATTAAAGACTGCATAGAATTTAATGAAAATGACTGCAAAACATACTCAAACTCTTATATTTTTGGTTGTGAGCTTAGCCTTTAACGGCTGAGCCATCTCTCCAGCCCAAAACATACTCAAACTCATGGGACACAATGATAGCAGTGCTAAGAGGAAAATCCACAGCACTAGTGCCTTCATAATGAAATCATAGAGTTCTTATACTAGCAACTTAACATCACAGCTGAAAGCTCTAGAACAAACAGAAGCATGCACACCTAGAAGAAATAGAAGGCAGGAAGTAGTCAAAGTCAAGGCTGAGATCAATCAATTAGAAAAAATAAAAAAAGAATACAATGAATCAACAAAACAGAGTCGGGCATTGTGGTGCACTCCTTTAATCCCAGCACTTGGGAGGCAGAAGCAGGCAGATTTCTGAGTTCGAGTCCAGCCTGGTCTACAAAGTGAGTGCCAGGATAGCCAGAGCTACACAGAGAAACCCTGTCTCAAAAAATACCAAAACAAACCAAAACAAAAAACAAAACAAACAAACAAAATCCAAAACAAAAAAGAAAAACAAAAACAAAAAAACAAAGAGCTGGTTCTTTGAGAAAAATCAACAAGATAGATAAACCCTTAGCCAAACTAACTAATAAACACAGGGGCAGTAACCAAATTAACAAAATCAGAAGTGAAAAGGAAAACATAACTTTCAATGTTGAAGAACAAACAAAACTCATTAGTTCTTACCACAAGAGCCTTTACTCCACAAAACTGGAAGATCTAAACAAAATGGAGGACTTTCCATTTTGGTAAACAGATACGACTTCCCAGAGGTAAAGTAAGATCAGGTAAATTATCTAAACAGTTTCACAACCCCTAAAGCCCCCCCCCACACACACACACAAATGTCCAGAGCCAGATGGATGTATTGCACAGTCCTATCAGACTTACAATGAAGAACTAATACCAACATATTCCCAAAAATATCCCAAAAAATTAGAAATGGAAGTAACAATACCTAATTCATCCTATGAAGCCACAGTTACTCTGATTCCTAAGTCAAAGATACAACAAAGAAAGAGAACTTCAGATTTATTTCTCTTATGAACATCAATGCAAAAATACACAATAGAATTCTCGCAAACCAAATCTAAGAACACATCAATAACATCATTCACCATGATCTTTTAGTCTTCATTTCAGGGATACAGGGCTGGGTCAATATATGAAAATCCATCAACATAATCCACTACACAAACAAAGTGAAAGAAAAAAAAAAAACCAAATGATCTTCTCATTAGGTTCTAAAAAGGACTACAACAAAGGTAACACCTCTTCATGTCAAAAGTCTTGGAAGATAAGGGATTCTAGGCACATATCTGAAAATAATAATAGCAATATACATCGAGCCAATAGTCAATATCAAATTAAATATAGAGAAACTTGAAGCAATCCCACTACAATCACGGTAAGGCCAAGGTTGCCCAGTTTCTTCTTACCTATTTAACATGGAATTCAAAGTTCTAGTTAGAGCAATTAGACAACAAGAAGAGATCAAAGCTATACAAATTGGAAAGGAAGAAGTCAAGGTATCGCTATTTGTTGATGATATGATAGTATACATAATCGATCCCCAAAATTCTACCAGAGAAATTCTACAGCTGATAAACAAGTAATAGAATATAAAACTAACTTAAGAATTCAGTAGCCTTCCTTTATATAAACAGTAAATGAGTAAAGAAAAAAATTTAGACAAACAACACCCTTCACAATAGCCACAAATTCTGTGTAATTTTTAAAAACATGCTTCCTCCTTTGCCCGTGGCCACCTCTCAGCTTAGCTCTGAGAATATGTTCCTGCCTTCCCAGGCTCCACTAGCTACTTCTTTCTCCTGGCTAGCTTTGCCAAGTTGTCATCAAAGGAACTGCCTACCCTCTTTCTCCTGCCCACCTTAGCTCTTAGGAAGAAAAACGCTAAACCACTTTATTATAGTAAAACTTGCCAGATAACACAATTTCTGGGTACAGAAACCTCTAACTCAAAACTTATAAGCTAGCCTATATCAGCTATTCGCCAGTAGCAAAGGCTACTGTTTCTTTCTCTAAGACCTTATATGTTGTTGCGTCCTCCTTCTTCCAAAGCCTAATCCGAAGTGTTCCTTCCTTTCTCCCCATGTCTGTTCTTCTTCATCATCCTGGGACCCAGGAGTTCCACCTTTTTCCTTTCACCCAGAAATTGGCTTTTTCCTTCTTTATTGACACAAAACCAATTAGGGAATCAGCCTTTCGTCTACAACTATTCTGGTGTTCTTCTGAACAAGTAAGTGAGAGATCTGTATGATAAAACTTCAATTCCCTGAAGAAGAAAAAAATGAAGCTATCAAAAGATGGAAAGATCCCCTGTGCTTATGAATACTTAGGATTAACATAGTAAAATGGTAATCTTACCAAAAGCAATCTACAGACTCCATAAAATCCCCATCAAAGTTCTCATACATTCTTATTGATCTTAAATGAGTAATTCTCAATTTCATATGGAAAAACAAAAAACCTAGGATAGCCACAATGATCCTGAAAATCATAAGAACTTCAGAAGGAATCACTATGCTTGACCTCAAGTTATACTACAGGGTGACAGTCCTTAAAAACTTCATGGTATTGGTATAGGAACAGAGAGCTTGATCAATGAAATAGAATCAAAGTCCCAGAAATGTACCTACACACCTATGGATACTTGACTTTTGATAAAGAATCTGAAACCATATAGTGGAAAGAAGAAAGCGTCTTCAAAAATGGTCCTGGTCTAACTGGTTGTCTACCTGCAGAAGAATGAAAATAGATCCAAATTCATCACCCTGCATAAAACTCCAGTCATGAATCAAGAACCTAAACTAAAACTGGATACACTAAGTCTCACAGGAGTAAACATGGGAAATGCACTTAACACACTGGTACAGGAGATAATTCCCTTAAAATGACACCAATGGTTCAGGTTCTAAGATCATGCTTTAAGGCAAAGCACACTGTCATTAAGACAAAACAGCAGGCTAAAGATTGGGAAAAGATCTTCTCCAACACTACAACTGACAGAGTGATTTGTAAGGAGCTCAAGATGTTAGACAACAAAAACCCAAATAACCAAACACTGGGATACAGAAGTAAACAGAATTCTCAACAGAGGAATCTGGAATGGTGGAGAAGCACTTAAAGAAGTATTCAAAGTCCTTAGTCATTGGGGAAATGCAAATCAAAATAATTCTGTGGCCCCATCCCACACCAAAGAGAATGACTAAGATAAAAAACTCAAGAGATAACATATTCTGGAGATGACATGGAGCAAGAGGAATACTCCTTCATTGCTGGTGGGAATGAAAACTTGTACAACTCCTTTGGAAATAAATTTGGAGATTTTACAGAAAATAATTCTACTTCAAGAACCAGTCCTGAGTACATACCTAAAAGATGTTCCACCATCCCACAAGGACAATTGCTCAGCTATGTTCATAGCAGCTTTATTCATAATAACCAGAAACAGGAAACAAAATCCATGTCCCTTAACTGAAGAATGAATAAAGAAAATGTGGTTCATCTGCACAATGGAATACTATTCAGCTATTAAAACCAAGACATCATGAATTTTGCAGGCAAATGGATGGAACTGAATAATATCATTCTGAATAATGTAACCCAGACTCAAAATGACATGCATGGTATGTGCTCACTTATAAGTGATTATTAACCCTAAAATACAGAATTCCATGCTATATTCCACAGAAGCCAAACCAAAAGGAAAGTACAAGAGAGAATGCTTGAATCTCATTTAGAAGTAGGAATAAAATAATCATAAGTGGCAGATGGTTGGAGGGATCTGACTTAGAAAGGGGATGGGAAGGGAATTTGGAGAGTTGAGGATAAGACATGGGGAGACACAGAAGAGATGGTCAGGTGACCATGTGAATGAATGGAAATCTGCAACTGAAGGGGGAGGGGAGGTTGTGGAAATCTCAGGATAAGAGAAAGACCTGGGTTAAGGGAGGCACTGAAGAATCAATGGGAGTGAGATTAGCTGTAACTCATTACATTAGAGATATGGAACCTGAAGAGGCCACAGCCTGTAGTGAGGCAGGAACCCCAGCTCTCAGCCACCTATAACTACAGTTTGGGGGATTCAGGGCACACCTCTGACCTCTGGGGATACTTCATATACAGTATCTGACCTCTGGGACACTTCATATATATGGGATCTGACATCTAGGGACACTTCATATACATGGTATGCATACATGTTTGCAGGCAAAATACCTGCAAGATAAATAAATATGTTCTTTGCCTACAAGACAAATAAATATATTCTTTTAAAGAAAAAAAGGAGCAAAAGGTTGATCAGAAATAACTTTAAAAATCCTGATATCAGCTACAACTTATTAAATTTGTTTCTGTCATGGGTACCCTATACAAGCATATCTTCAAAGCTGTACCCAGGTGAAGGGAATTTATGTACTTTTAGACAAGATGGAGGTATGTGTTGGTTTCATTCAATTCTTCCAATCTAACATCAAACAGATCACTCTTTCTAAGTCAGAAGGGACAGTCTTCCTAGTTGAGCTGAGGCTGTGACCACTGTCCCCTTCCATTCAAATGAAAACAAAGACTCTTCTTGGGTAAAAAAATAAAATAAAATAAAATCCTTAGAACTTTTAGACTGAAGCTATAAAATCTACTGGTTGGCTTCAAGACCTTCAATTTAGAAAGGAAACAGACCCTCTCTTTTTTACATTCAGCTTACTAAAGGCAGGCTTGCTCTCCTGTATATATATATGTGTGTGTGTGTGTGTGTGTGTGTGTGTGTGTGTGTATACACACATTGAGTGTATTTGCCACAATTGTTATGTATGTCTGTATAGTATGTCTGTTAGATTGCTGTAGAGGTCAAGGTAGGTAACAGATGTGGTCTTTCCACCAGTAAGATATGTACCTATAGAACCTAAAGACAGGGAAACTGCAGGCAATTCTTCCTAATTTTTCAAGCTCCTTACCTACTTGCATCAGCATGTGGCAATTTTTATTTGTCAGCGAGAATCAATCAAATGCCACTTACAGGGGGAAAAAAAGGTAGACTATTTTGGGTCATCAGTATGATTCAAGTGGTATTCTATTTTAGAAAAGTCATTTCTTTTTAAAGATGTTTTTAATATTCATGATTTGAGCATTTAATTATGGTTGATATTAAATAAAGAAGAAAGAGAGCACATTTTGACTTGCAAAGTTTGCAGCTCACTAAGACAGCGTTTAGGCCTCCCTGGGAATTGCATAAAACCTCCAGCCCTCTGAAATTCAGGTAAAGAACATTCAACTACATATAACTCCTACTACATCATCAAATGATGTCTTTATAAGGCAGCACTGTTGGTTAAAGTGTTATTAAATTGTGGGAAATTCATATTTAAATGCTATTCTTATTTCTTAAGAACATTTAATCAAACCTCACAATTAAATTTTTACATGAATCAAAAGACATAAAGCTTGGATTTTCTTTTAAAATAGCACTTGAAGATAAAAGAGATTTCCCACTTAGACCAACTCTGATCCAGTTCTGTTCTTGGGTAATTTCTAGCATTTACAGTGACCTCGGAATTCAATGGCTGCTCCTTTGCAATGTTTGTTCTAGGGCAATTCCAGTGCACTGTCCCCTCATAGCCTCATAGTAGTTCAGAGATGAATATGTACTGGGTCCCAATTTATGGATGGATATGAGTCTCAAAGTGGTCATCAGCACTTACCTGTTTATGCAAAATGTTCATAATTCACTTTCCCTTCTGAAGAAACAGAAAAATAAGCTAATTACCTTTGTTATGAATGCATAAGCAATTTATCATTTATAACATATTAAACTCAGTTCTCTGACCTAATAGTCCCCAAATAATATGGTACCCAATCATTTTAGTTAAAATACTATTCGTCCTCATATTTTTAAACAATGAAATGAAGTCTAGTGTAATGTCTGTCCTTGGATCACAACAATAAAAGTTATTCTCAGTTCATTTACAGAGCTCAATCATTTAAATGAGTAAGGTCACCTGTACCAACAATGCCATGTTCAGCTTATATCAGGGCCTAGTTCCAGAACCCTGTACAAATTCACATGACTTCCTGAACATGTTAGACCAGGTCTATGCCATTTGTGAAACCGTGCAAAATGGAAAGGCTTAGCATTTGCATTTAGCTTAGGCGCATCTTCTCAAGCACTTTATTATACCTAGCAAAATGTCAACTCTCTGCAAATGACTACTGTGCTACATTATTCAAGGAAGGATGGCAAGAACTCTGTGTGTGTTCAATGACTTTATTCTGAATAATTTTCACCCTATGGTTATTTGAATCTTCAAATGTGGAGCTGGGCATGCAGAGGGCTGACTGTATATTTCTCTGCAATGATGATGGGCCAGGGTTTACACAGTCCTTTGGGGATGCCTGGCTCCAGACACAGAAGGCCGGTTTCTAGCAGTCTGTCTTCTGGAAGTGAAGGCTTCTGAGAAACAATCTTGTGTATTGCACATTTATCAAATTACAATAAAATTAAAGTATTTGATTGTTATTAAGATAAAACAAAGATGTAAGCTTTCTACAACTGAAGTCTAAAGACTTTCCATGCTTTAGCTCTGAAAGCAGCACAAAATGACTCCCTGGGGCTCCCTGCTAATTTTAAAGCTATTAGACATAAGGGCTGGATTTCAAGAGAGATATGGTTCTGAATTTACTCTTTTCCTTTCTGCGAGGAAACCCACAAGGCTTTGTGATTTAAAGTCAGTCAGTTCAGCAGACCATGACAAGATTTGAATTTTCTTGATAAATACAAAAACCACATTAAGAATCCATTTTATGCTGCCGCTGTGTGAATGGATCCAAAGCAAATCTTTGATTATCTAAGACATTTAATTTCTAGAACCCTCAGAAACCTTTTATTTATCTAAATATTCTGAAGTATTTTAACTTGTAAATAAGGCTTATAAACATGGTGAAAGATGTTTTTGGCTTCATGACTACAGACACCCTACACAACACATATTATCACCCAGTGACAGCAAGATAACTTATTTTTGATAGTATTATTTTTCCACAGCAGGATTGAATAACTAGGGAGCAACTTTTATACCTTACCAAATTATTCAAGTCAATTTTCAATACACAAATTCCATTCCTTTGTGACATGCTACATTCCCTATGTAGCAGTATTCTTCCACATATGTCTCAGAATCATCACTTAATACCAAAAATGTCTCTGTGATTTCAAAGGTAAATTATTTCCAAGTGGATCCTCTACAGTAAAATAATTAATGAGGAATTTTTATTAATTATGAGACAATTTTCAAATGTCTTTCAAAGTATAGTTATTTTAGCTCAAAGACATGGAATGAAGGTAGTTTTAATCACATAATTAAGATACTGAGTGTATGATTTGATTAATGCAAGCTGATAGGAATGCTGGAGTTATTTTGCTAACCCTGTCTCTCTAAAGATTTTAGGCAACAAAGTTTACCTGGTGATTTATGTTTGAGATTCTAACGATGAGATGTCCTAGTTTGCTCCTTTGTTTCTGTGATAAAGCATTGCCTTAGTGAAGAGAGGGCTTATGTCATCTTAGAATCTACTGTCCATCATCACCAAAGGAAGCCATGGCGGGAACCTGGAAGCAGGAACTGAGACATAAACTATGGAGATATATTGCTTCTCAGACTTTCTCAACCTCATTTCTTATATAAGTCAGAATCATCTGGTCAGGGTTGGCACTGCCCACTACCACATCAATATATAGTCAGGATTATGCCCCTCATGCATACACATAGTCCAGTCCTGTGGGACGCCCGACTTGCCTGCAAGTAAGACGCCACAGCAGGATCCTTCTGCAACACGTTTATTGGGAGAGCATGGACTGTGTAGGCAAAGACCCCGAGCCCCAGAAATGGCGCTGCTTATATAGGCCTAGGAATAACGTGTCCATACCTGATTGGTTATGCTACCAGTACCTCACTAATATGCGTCAGGCTAGGCAGTGACTCAGCAAAAAACTCTTATGCACATGCACACATTGGTTGTTTACCCATATTCATGGGCGTCGGCTTAAAGAAACCAGTGCCATCTTGTAACGGCATTTGCGGCTTCCCACACAGTCCGATTGAATCAATTCCTCAGCTGAGGTTCCCTATTCAAATTGGCAAACACTAACCACCACACTAGTGTGTAGATAACATTTTAGAGCAAGTGCATCTCTTACCAGTGGATTCTGATGCATTTTGCTACTAGAACACAAAGGCACATTGATTCCATCAAATTGTGCTTAAAGATGTACCCAGAAAAATACTTTCACACCAAAACAAAGTTGAAATAGAATGTGTGTGTGTGTGTGTGAGTGTGTGTGTGTGAGAGAGGAGAGAGAGAGAGAGAGAGAGAGAGAGAGAGAGAGAGAGAGAGAGAGAGGGAGAGAGAGAGAGAGAGAGAGAGGGAGGGAGGGAGGGAGAGAGAGAGGGAGGGAGAGAGAGATGAATTACATTCTAGGCTAGGCATTTTCAGTCTGTTTCTGCTCTGCTTTTAATTTCCCATGGCTGTGATCATTCACACTGCTTTTCTCAGGTCTCTGAGAAAAAATGACATGAATCAGAAAGATGCCAGCAAGGATGATGAGCCAAGTCTTTGCCCATGGAAGATGGTTATGAGATCCTTAAAGAATAGAACTCATGGGTTTCTTAACGCTGCACTCTGCAGACTTATGATACTTGGCAAAATCCTATCACTACACAAAGCTGATTTCACTGTCATTTCCTCTAAGAACTTACAAGGAATTTGTGGTTTCCCATGCCTTCAGTGTTCTCTGACTTTCAGAACAAAAGTTGAGAATATTAAATAAACTTGAAGCTGTATTTGGACATAGGGTGCAGGCTTCAGCATGGCTTAGATCCCAGCTAAGTACTAGGAACTTGGTACTTCCAAATATGAAAAATGCTTCTTTGGTTTATAATTTTTATTAAATTTGTTGTTTCTATCCTCAGACATGTATATATTTTATTTTCATTATTGGCACTCCAACCTTCTCCTCAAACCTTCTCCTCCTCTTCATAGGTCTCTTTCTTCCACATGTGCCTTTTTGTTCTGTTTAATAAATTACTGAGTTTAATTGGGTCTATCCTATAATAATTGGCACCCAGGGGTCTCACTGGGGTATAACCAAGCACAATATCTTTCCCTAGAAGCTCTAAATACCCAACAGCTCAGGGCAGACTCCATGAGCTCCTCCACGACTGATGATTGACTGTTAAAAGACCCAAGGTTTTGTATGTCCCGTGCAAGCAGCTATAGCAGCGGTGAGATCATGGCAACTTTGATTGTGGTATTCCCAGTTGTTATTTCACATGGTTCTTCCATGTCTTCTAGAATTTATAATCTTTCCTCCACATAAAAGCCTGCTTATAAAAGACACCCTTTTTTGTCTTCTCAGTGTGTACTCATTTTCATTATTTCAAAATCAGAAATACAAAGTTGGCATTCCTAATGACTTTATTCCAGTATTCTTCATTTCCCTTGCTTCTTTGTTCTATAGCAGAAACTTCTCATTTCTTAGATTTATCATGGTTTTCATTCTGAGTTTTTACTTTAACTCTACAATAAAGAGATACAGATTTATAAATGTGTTTTAATCAACAACAAAGTAATTATCATGGTCTTATTTTACTAGTCAATAAATCAATATACCACAAAAAAGTTTTTGTTTACCCAAAAAGTTAAAATAACAAAAATTCCAAGACAAAAGAAAGACATTTTTAATATTTATATGTATACAATGTGTGGTTCACCTCTTGTGTCTCGTATATCATATGCTATTCCTAAGAACTTATGTCATAAGCAAAAGTTATCATTAAGCTCTTGTATCTTCCATTATCTGCTTATTAACAAGCACAGTTAAAGTAAACACTTACCTATTATTAGACCTGTGATACTGATATATGGAACTGTGTCAACAGTAAGAGAGATCTTAGGAATGCATAATGTTGTCTATGAATGTATTACTTCTGTGTGCCCTAGTGTGTTGGCAGACTTTCCTTTATAAATTCTGACAGCACTGCACTGGGTCCTGTGTGTCCATCACTATGAGCTTACTCATTCAGCTGATTATGAACAGCTAGATTGTTTTCACATCTTTGCCACCAAAATCAGTGTTGATGCTGCAATGCACATTCATTTACATTCCCATGAAAATATGCACAGGGATTTCGCTGGAACTAAGTTTATTAAATACTGCCAGATGGCTTTCTAAAATGTCTGCCCTAGTTAGGCTTTCGAAACACATGCATGCATGCATGCACACATGCACACAATCTTGCACACAGGCATATACACTCACACGTACACATAGACTATTAAAGCTCAGGTCTGATATACAGTAATACTTTACCAATATCATATAGTTATTGTAATTTGCACTTTAGTCCAATGGACATTGTGGTTATAAAATGTCAGGTTGGAGGAAGAAGCTAAGTCACCATGAAGAGAACACATATAAGAGACTTTTAAAAAGAAAAATATGACAAAATGCTTGTGTTTTTATACTCAATCAAATAAATATTTCAATTTTTAATAAATATGTAGATATTTTCTCAGTAGTTATATCTTGTATTCCTGAAACATACCTCAAATCTTGCAAAAAGGAAGGTTAGGGGATTTATGAGCCTTCTATGGAAATAACTTACTATTTTCATGTTCTGTTGGTTTCCTACTTGCCAAGTTAACTGTTACAAAGCATTGAGATAGAAACTTTATTCAAGAATAAGTATTGTTAGTAGACAGTGCATAAATCATAAAAGCAGAACGGCTCCTGGTATTTTACAATATGCTGATGCCTCAGACAATAGAAGAGTGTAACAAATTCACCCTGTAACACACTATAAACATCCACATAGAGAAAGGCAATCATCTACATTGTACCTAAGTAAATTAATCCTGAAGCCAAAAGCAACGTGCTATTATTTTCAAAATATCAATTAATCTCTCTGTATTTGAGGCATGTCCTAAATGAACACTTCACTCTCAAAGAATTCTCTATAAGAATAGCTAGTTCTATTAGTGGCTATATTTTGTTATAATAATTCCAGAGGTATACTGACAGTAGCATGATGATGGTTTTATTTACTGGCAACTTACTGAACACCGAATCTTTGCATTTCTTATGTCATATCATCTTGAGAACACTGCCATTAGTATGTATAGTATCACCATAACCAAAAAGGATTCAGTATCTTAACATTGGTATAAAACAGTTTAGTGTGAGTCTCCCAGGTCTGCCTCTGCAAAATAAGTCCATTCCTGGACTCTAGAAAAGGTTCATGGAACATATCAAATTACCTGGACCTCTCTATAAGTCAAGGCCTCTTTTCCTTTAATTGTTATCGTTACACACACACACATACACACACACACACACACACACACACAAATGTATAAATACAACCTGCTAAGTCCATTTCATTTACTTACATTTGTGTGATTTCAGGGTTGATTTCATATTAAAGTAGAAATCATACCAAGATTGGTTGTTTATTATAAAATTCTAATAGGTAATGTCACTAATCTCAAGTATTAAATTTTTATCTACTTTATCTGTGATTTTAGGATATTTTTGGATAGCAGAACATTAAATAAACTCTGAAAACATAAATAAAGTAAAAGATTGTTTTACATAAATGCAGCTAGTTCAACATATGGAAAAAATGTATACTTCCCTACTGTGAAGAGTTTTTTCTATACCTAGGCCAAAGAGACATACTCACAGAACTAACTACTACTTTTATTTGATTTTATTCATGGATTAGAAGCTTTTATTACAGGGATGGGTAATAGGATTCAAATTAAGTGAAGATATTGAGAATTTTCTCCTACTCTTTTTTTTTTTTTTAAGCTGTGTTTGGTTCTATTCTGGCCTATCCAGTCTCTAGTCTCTGGCCATTCAGAAAGTGTAAGATATGAGTTGCCTTTTGTATGGTGAGTCTCAAGTTAAACCAAAAATTGGTTGGTCACTCTCATAGACATTCTTTGATACTATTGCCCTGGCAAATATTGCGAACAGGGTAGATTATAGGAGGAGCATTCTGACTGTTTTGGTGTCCCAGTATCTCTATCTATAGACTGCAGCAAGCCAATAGCTAACATAATATTAAATGGAGGAAAACTCAAAACAGTTACACTACAGTCAGGAATAAGTCAAGGCTGTCCCCTCTTTCCATATCTATTCTATATCATACTTCACATTTTAGCTAGAGCAATAAGACACCTGGAAGAGGTTAACGGGATAAAATTAGAAAGGAAGAGATCAAAGTATCACTATTTACACATGACATGGTATTATACACAAGTGACCCTAGAAATTCTACAAGAAAACTCCTACATGTGATAAACACTTACAGCAAATTGCCTGGACAAAGAATTCACTTTTAAAAAAGCAGTAACTATCCCATATACAAATGACAAAAACGACAGACCTAGAAATAATTCCGGGAAACCCTTCACAGTAAAGTCAAATGATATCAAATGCCTTGGCGTAAATCTAACCAAGTAAGTGAAAGACTTGTATGATAAAAACATCAAGTCTTGATTAAAGAATATGAAGAAGATATCAGAAGACAGAAACTTCTTCCATACTAATTGATCAGTAGGATTAGCATAGTAGAAATGGATATCCTACCAAAAAGTGACAGAAACATAGATATAGGAGACAGTTTTCTGAACAGAATACCGATATCACAGACACTATGACCAATAATTAATTAAGGAGACTTCATGTAACTTAGAAGCTTCTCTAGAGCCATATTGTCATTTGGACAAAGCAGCAGCCTACAGAATGGGAAAGGGATTTTACAAATTCCACATTTACTAGGGGGGCAATATTAAAATTATGCAAAGAACTTAATAAATTAAACATCAACAAATCAAACAATTTAATTAAACGTGGGGAAGGGATTGAAACAGAATCCTCAATAGAGGAATCTCAAATGGCTTAGAAACACTAGGGAAATGTTCAACATCCTTAGCCATCTGGGAAATGCAAATCACAATGATTTTGAGATCCCACATTGCACTTATCAGAATAGTTAAGTTTAATAGTACAAATGACATGTTCTGCTGGTGAGGATATGCAGCAAGAGAATCACTCCTCCATTGCTGCTGGAGGTGAAACTTGTGCATCCACTATGGAAATAGATTTTGCCCTTTCTCCAAAAATTGTGAATGAATATTCCTCAAAATTCAGTATACCTCTCTTGGAAATATACCCAAAGATGCTCTATCCTACCACAAGGAACCTTGAACAACTATTTTCAAAGCAGTTTGATTCATAATAGCCAGAAACTGGCAACAACCTAAACATTCCTCAATTGAAGAATGGATAAAGAAATTGTGGTACATTTACACAATGCAACATTTTTCATTGGTTAAACACAATGACATCATAAAATTTGCAGGGAAATAGGGTAACTAGAAAAAAAAATCATCCTGAGTGAGGTAACCCAATAAAGATAAATATGGTATGCACTCACTTGTAAGTGGATACTAAATATCAAATAAATGATAAGCTACAATTTACAGATCCAGAGAAGTTAAGTAGAGGAGAGCTAGCTATAGGAGGGAAATATGAATATCCCTCTCATGGAAACATATGATAGATTCAGCGGGTGGACTGGGAGCAGGTGGGGACAAGACCAGGAGGGATGGGGTTATAGACAGAAAGAAACAGATGGAATTGGAAAGAGGGGCATTTGGGGAGGTTGTGTGAAAACATAGTGCAGTGGGAGCTTCCCAAAATCTTATGAGGGTAACTTTAGTACCAACTACTAGTATTTAGTACCAACTACTAGTATTGCAGGATATGAAGTTTGAACCAGCCATCTTCTGTAGCAAGGCTTCGAGTGGTGTGATTGGAATATGTTCTATTGAGTTGTTGGCCAAGAAATTCTGGTGGAGATCCTAAACCAACGCAAGCCAACATTAGGATAGAAGGTTGCTCCCTGACAACATTAATGGGACTCCATTGCCAAGAACAACATCCACACAGACAGTTGTCTGTGGATAGATCAAGCTGGGGCAGATTTGGAGCGTTTGCTCCTACATTTTCTAACTCTTCCTTCTTTTTTAAAATAAAGTTTATACCTCATTTTAAGAAGGTGAGCTTCTATATTTATATTTCTTTGCCCTATTTCTCTAATGATACTTTGAGATTTCAAATCAATACCATCCCAGTATGGAAATGTGAAATGAATCAACAGAAAGTAGTTGGGTAAAAAGCAATAGTGAAAGTTTCAAGAAAATATTATAATTTAATCGAACTTATCAGAATTTAATTTAATTTAATTATTTCAGCCTCAGGGCCAACAGGAATACTCGATGACACATATTCTTGTGTTTAAGCTGCCATGATAAAGTACCCATAGAAAGCACTGATAAAAGAGAAGACATTAGTCTGAGTCTTTATAGAGGAAAATCACTATATTCTTTGTTTGGACTTATGACACATCATGAATCTGAAAATATATTTAAAGGCATGGCTTTAAGATTTCATATTTCTTCTGCCTGGTCACAATCCTCTGCATTTGATGTTCCTCAGACACTTGGCTGAGCAGTGAATCAAAGACCTGATCTAAAATCAGCTGCAAAACTTTAATATATTTGCTAGTCACACTTTCTTTGGACCATCAAAGGTAATGAGGTAATTGAGCTTGTAATAGAATTTACTTATTTTCAAGAGAATGAAGAGTTTCTGAATTACTGGACCAAATCCTTCATTTTCTAAACAGCAAAATTGAGACTGAGAAGGCTAACTAAACTTGGTTTGTATGTTCAGTTATGGTAATCTCAAAAGAAAAGAAGCTATTTTTCCCCCAGAAAGTTTACGCATTCTCATAGAACTATATAAACTATATCACTTATATAACAAGGTCTTATAACATATATTACTATCCAGATAACTCAAAACTAATTTCATGTGACTTTTTCTCTAAATAAAAAAGTTTTATTATTCTGTTAAAGTTAATAATTTAAATTTCTTAAAAGCAAAATTGAATATTTGCCAATTCAAGTTCTGATTATGTTAATTTAAATTATGAATGTGTTTTTGAGTGTTGTTATATATTTTTAAGGTCTTCTGATTATTATAGAGCAAGAATTTGGAGAAAATATAAGTGTACTTCAAATGGGAATACATTTCTCATCTTAATGAAATGCTAAAACTTAACACATTTATCACTAATTTTTTATAACCCTTTAAGAAATTACACCCATGATATGTTAGGGATACACCACTTAAATTTAATTGCTTATAAATTTATACAGTCTATAATTGAACTTCTCCATACTTCAAAGTCTTTCTTTCATAATTCCTTTTAAGTTTCTAACATGGGAACACCTTGAACAAGTAATTAAAAGAATAAGAAGTATCTGAATTTACATTCAAAGAATGAACATTCCATTTAATGAATTATACATCAAATTAGTATGTGACATTTGGAAAAACTTATAGGGTATCAAAGAAGGATAAATTGTCCTTTTAACTGATGAATTCTCATGGATACATAACAATTTTTACAAATCAGTGATTTACTTAAGTGAAAATTTGTACTTTCTATTTATAGTTTTATTATCTAGCTATAACTGTGCAAAGTTATAGTCTTCTTGGTAGCCATTCATTTTAACCTCAGAATCTCTCCCATTGTCTATCTGAATTTAAAATTTGGAGAACTGGGAAGTAACTGTCATGGTTTGAATATGCTTGGACCAGGGAGTGGAGCTATTTGCTGTTTTGGCCTTGTTGTAGGAGGTGTGTCACTGTAGTCATGGACTTTAAGACCCTTATCCTAGCTGCCTGGAAGTGAATCTTCCACTAGCAGCTTTCTGACAAAGATGTAGAACTCTCTGCTCCACATGCAAAATGCCTGTCTGGAGGCTGCCATGCTCATTTCTTGACAATAACGGAGTGAACCTCTGAACTTGTAAACCAGCCCCAATTAAATATTTAGAAGACTTGCCTTGGCAGTAGATTATGGCCCTGGTATAGCGGTCTCGTGTGAGGCTATGCCAGTGCCTGACAAATACTGAAGTGGATGTTCAAAATCATCTAAAGGATGGAACACAGGGCCCCCATTGGCAGAGCTAGAGAAAGTACCCAAGAAACTAAAGGGGTCTGCAACCCTATAGGAGGAACAATAATATGAACTAACCAGAGATCGTGTCTCTAGCTGTATATGTAGCAGAAGATGGCCTAGTCGGCCATCATTGGGAAGGGAGACCTCTAGGTCTTGCAAACTTTATATGTCCCAGTCAGGGGAAAGCCAGGGTCAAGAAGTGGGAGTGGGTGGGTAGGGGAGCAGGGCTGGGGGAGGGTATAGGGAACTTTCAAGATAGCATTTGAAATGTAAATAAAGAAAATATCTAATTTAAAAAAGAAAGAAAGAAAAAAAAAGACCTTGGTCATAGTGTCTGTTCACAGCAGTAAAACTCTAACTAAGACAGTAACTCACAAAGCAAAGTAGGAAGATCACTGGTCAAAGACAGTTAAAGATTTTAGACTAACTGTATGTCAAAAAGAAATAAAGGAAAAGCAATGGGTTGATATTAAAATGACACATGAAATAGTAATTATCACCAGTGGTTGTGATATGCTTATCATTTTTCATTCTAAGTTACTTCCATGATTAAAAGATTTTAATAAAAAAAAAAAAAACTTAGTTGTACTGTGAAACAGAAAAAGTAAGATGACAGGCCAAGGCTGTATGACTTGATCATTCATCTTTGTTAGAAATGCTGATATACAGAATGCACAGAACAATCATAAATATATGAATGGAAGGATGAGTCAGAGATTCAGAACAGACACTGCTTTGGCGGAAGAACAGAGTTTGGTTCCTACTAATTTGATTAAGAGGATCACAATTACCTGTAACTCCAGCCCCAGGATCTGATATGTTTTCTTCACCAAGGCACCTGGAAAAAAATCAAAGATGCGTGTACTCGCTCACACACACACTCACACACATACACACACACACACACACACACACACACAAACACACACTAAACATGCATATAAATATTTAAACAAAGTAAAATAAATTTAATAATTATATGTATGCATGCATATTAATAGGGAATTTATTTAAGAAAGAAACCATAAAAATACAATCATGTTTTATCTAGATCCAGTATAACTATTATAAGCAGTCTATAATAAGGTAATAGATATTTAAGATAGTAAATGTGGTGGAGCAATTTACCAATATACATAATAGGATTGACCCAATATAGAACAAAAATGTTGAAAATTATAAAAAATATTTTATGGAAATTAATTTAGAGTTTCATGAAATACACAGTCTTTATCTGCCACATCTGCTATCATCATTTCACAGTCTAATAGAAATTATTGTTATCAGGCTTATGTTTTAAAAACAATTTCTTATAAAAGGTTACAATTAATGAGGCAACTAGGTACTTTATATAACATAGTGATTACTCTGACTTAAATACATTACTATATATAGTACTGGAGTTATTAGGCATACTAATAACATTCTTTACAATTTTTTAATTAATTCATTGACATGCTAAGAGTATTACAAAAAACACTAAATTTGGAGCTTTACAAATAACAAAAAATACTTTGTATACCCCTAAGGATATATATACACACACACATTCAATAATCATTTGGTACTTGATTTTCAAATATTGGGAAAATAGTTTCTCCAAAAAGACTGCTTTATGAAATAAATTTTTCTAGCATAACTGGAAAAAGAATTTTGAAAAATAAATATAACAACAAATAAATAGCACTGACTAATCTGAAATTTTCTTCTCTTACGTGCAATAGTTTTCATTTGTGGATATTTCCTAAGCTTAAGTCTATTTTATTTAAAATGTTATTTTTAAGAACGCCATATAAACAACTGGCTGTTATCATGTAGAAGATTGCAAATTGATCCATTACTATCTCCTTGTATTAAGGTCAAATCTAAGTGGATTAAGGAGCTCCAAATAAAACCAGAGACAGTGAAACTTATAGAGGAGAAAGTAGGGAAAAGCCTCGAAGATATGGGTACAGGGGGAAAATTCCTGAATAGAACAGCAATGGCTTGTGCTGTAAGATCGAGAATCAATAAATGGGACCTCATAAAATTGCAAAGCTTCAGCAAGGCAAAAGACACCATCAATATGACAAAAAGACCACCAACAGATTGGGAAAGGATCTTTACCTATCCCAAATCAGATAGGGGACTAATATCCAATATATATAAAGAACTCAAGAAGGTGGACTCCATAAAATCAAATAAGCCCATTAAAAATGAGGCTCAGAACTGAACAAAGAATTCTCACCTGAGGAATACCGAATGGCAGAGAAACACCTGAAAAAATGATCAACATCCTTAATCATCAGGGAAATGCAAATCAGAACAACCCTGAGATTCCACCTCACACCAGTCAGAATGGCTAAGATGATAAATTCAGGTAACAGCAGATGCTGGCGAGGATGTGGAGAAAGAGGAACACTCCTCCATTGTTGGTGGGATTGCAAGCTTGTACAACCACTATGGAAATCAGTCTGGTGGTTTCTCAGAAAATTGGACATAGTACTACCGGAGGATCCAGCAATACCTCTCCTGGGCATATATCCAGAAGATGCCCCAACCGGTAAGAAGGACACATGCTCCACTATGTTCATAGCAGCCTTATTTATAATAGCCAGAAGCTGGAAAGAACCCAGATACCCCTCAACAGAGGAATGGATACAGAAAATGTGGTACATTTACACAATGGATTACTACTCAGCTATTAAAAAGAATGAATTTACGAAATTCCTAGGCAAATGGATGGACCTGGAGGGCATTATCCTGAGTGAGGTAACCCAATCACAAAGAAACTCTCACAATATGTACTCAATGATAAGTAGATATTAGCCCAGAAACTTAGGATACCCAAGATATAAGATACAATTTGCTAAACACATTAAACTCAAGAAAATGAAGACCAAAGTGTGGACACTTTGCCCCTTCTTACAATAGGAAACAAAACACCCATGGAAGGAGTTACATAGACAAAATTTGGAAGTATGACGAAAGGATGGACCATCTAGTGATTGCCATATGCAGAGATCCATCCCATGATCAGCTTCCAAATGCTGACACCGTTGCATACACTAGGAAGATTTTGCTGAAAGGACCTTAATATAGCTGTCTCTTGTGAGACTATGCCGGGACCTAGCAAACACAGAAGTGATTGCTCACAGTCAGCTATTGAATGGACCACAGGGCCTCCAATGGAGGAGCTAGAGATAGCACCCAAGGAACTAAAGGGAACTGCAACCCTATAGGTGGAACAACAATATGAACTAACCAGTACCCTGGAGCTCTTAACTCTAGCTGCATATGTATCAAAAGATGGCCTAATAGGCCATCACTTGAAAGAGAGGCCCATTGGACTTGCAAACTTTATATGCCCCAGTACAGGGGAACGCCAGGGCCAAAAAGGGGGAGTGGGTGGGTAGGGGAGTGGGGGCATGGGTATGGGGGACTTTTGGTATAGCACTGGAAATGTAAATGAGCTAAATACCTAATAAAAATGGGAAAAAAAGAACGCCATATAAAGAGATTGTTTTATAAATTCATTGGTAGGCACTTCTTTTTTTTTTAAAGATTTATTTATTTATTATATGTAAGTACATTGTAGCTATCTTCAGACACTCCAGAAGAGGGAGTCAGATCTCCTTAAGGATGGTTGTGAGCCACTTCTTTTTTTTTTTTGGGGGGGGGAGTTCGAGACAGAGTTTCTCTGTATATATCTGGCTGTCCTGGAACTCACTTTGTAGACCAGGCTGGCCTCAAACTCAGAAATCCACCTGCCTCTGCCTCCCAAGTGCTAGGATTAAAGGCATGCACCACCACTGTCCTGGGACACTTTTTTCTTACATGCATACACGTGCACAAATGCCTGCACCATGCACAATCAGTCATACACATGCACACATCAATTCTTCCTGCAGACTAATGAATATCAGTTAACTTTAATCATTTGCCACAGAGAATCAATAAACAAACAAGCAAGCAAACAATCAGAGTTCTGTGTTCCATAATCATCTCTCCAGGGATTACTGAGATCTGGACAATTCTTCAATAGCACTTTGAAGACATTCAACTACCAAATTACTGTTTCAATTTTAATCATCAATATTAGTTTGCTTCTTTTTGCTAATTTTTTATTTTATATATGAATGTTTTGTATTAATATATGTATGTATACCAAGTGTTTGTAGTGCTCAAGGTAGCTAGAGGAGAAAAACGGACACTAATAATATTTCGTCATAATTAAGATTAGCCTAAGAGTACCTGATTCTTTTATAAAATTATTTTTCTCACGTATTTATTTAGATATTTAGGTCTTCATCCGGTGGTAGTAGTATTATTCTACTTTTGTGCTCACATAGGTACAGTTAGTAAAGAAACACAGTGTATGAACTATTATAGTTCAGTTTCATCATTCTGCATTCTAAAATATCTATAATCTTAACAATGTAATAACTCCCTTTTAGCAGGTTTTAGAAGATTTATACCTCAGTAGACTTATTTGAAGATAATTTAGATTAGCAGATAAGCAAGACAAATATATATTAGTTTCTATGATGAGTTCATAAGAGCCACAACCAGATAAAAACATAATAAATAAGTAGCAACAGCGCAATGAAAGTAGCAAGAATCAACACAACAGCTAGAGAAAATAAAGGAATGGATACAAAAAATGTGGTACATTTACAAAATGGAGTACTACTCAGCTATTAAAAAGAATGAATTTATGAAATTCCTAGGCAAATGGATGGACCTGGAGGGCATCATCCTGAGTGAGGTAACACAATCACAAAAGAACTCAAATAATATGTACTCACTGATAAGTGGATATTAGCCCAGAAACTTAGTATACCCGAGATATAAGATACAATTTGCAAAACACATGAAACTGAAGAAGAACGAAGACCAAAGTGTGGACACTTTGCCCCTTCTTAGAATTGGAAACAATCACCCATGGAAGGAGTTACAGAGACAAAGTCTGGAGCTGAGACAAAAGGATGGACCATCTAGAGACTGCCATATCCATAGATCTATCCCATAATTAGCCTCCAAACAATGACACCATTGCATACACTAGCAAGATTTTGCTGAAAGGACCCTGATATAGCTGTCTCTTTTGAGATTAGGCAGGGGCCTAGCAAACACATAAGTAGATGCTCACAGTCAGCTATTGGATGGAGCACAGGGCCCCCAATGGAGGAGCTAGAGAAAGTATCCAAGGAGCTAAAGAGATCTGCAACCCTGTAGGTGCAACAACATTATGAACTAACCAGTATCCCGGAGCTCTTGACTCTAGCTGCATATGTATCAAAAGATGGCCTAGTCGGTCATCACTGGAAAGAGAGGCCCATTGGACATGCAAACTTTATATGCCCCAGTACAGG
Organism: Mus musculus; assembly: GCF_000001635.26. Taxonomy (NCBI): domain Eukaryota; kingdom Metazoa; phylum Chordata; class Mammalia; order Rodentia; family Muridae; genus Mus; species Mus musculus. The sequence goes on along the minus strand of NC_000069.6, from coordinate 43,019,401 downwards.
GGAATGCCAGAGCCAAAAAATGGGAATGGGTGGGTAGGGAAGTGGGGGGGAGGGTATGGGGGACTTTTGGGATAGCATTCTAAATGTAATTGAGGAAAATATGTAATAATAAAAAATATTAAAAATAAATAAATAAATAAATAAAATTAAACCAAATGTTAGGAACTAAAAAAAAAAGAAGAAGAAGAAAAGCAGATACGTATTTCAAGACAGCTTCACTAAACTAGAAAGGGGAGAAGTAAAAGAAAAAATTATCACTGAAAGTTTATTATTATTATTATTATTATTATTATTATTATTATTATTATTATGAAGGCAAGAGAAGATTGTGTTCTTGAAATTTACAGTTTTTCTACATATTGTTATTACTAGTAAGTGAAAACTTGTATATATATATATATACACACAAGGCCTAAGTAAGCACACGATTAGCATGGCTTGACAAAACCTTGAGTCAATGCTTTACAGAAGAGAGAGAGATTACTAGGTGACACATTGTTGTTAGAGTTGATTGTGCTACTAGTCACTCAACTGAAGATAGTCAACTGGGCCATGTGAGACCAGAGACAAGGAGAGACTTCTGGAAACAGATGCATATGTGGGTGAAATTAGCACAATAAAGGAGTAACTGAACCTAAAGTTTTAAGAACTAAAGTCAGTATGGAATGCTACATTGAAATTTAAAATCAGAGAAAAGCCCTGTTGATCCCAAGGCAATGGGGACTGAGGTCTGCGATATAAGTGAGGGGAAAAAGGACCAGAAAGATGGACTGAGTAAATGCAGAGAAAAATTAAAAGCATAATCTTTTTGCTACTATTTACTTAGTTAATGATCATTTAACTCTCTCTTCATAAACTAATAATATATTTGGTAATCAAAAAGAAAAAGATATCATAATCATTAGTTGCACAAATTATTTCATCTATATCTACTGATAGTGCTGGTCAGTCTAGTGTTCCCTCACATATTGCAGTCATGATGAGATGTTTGGCTTTGACTTGGTTTGATTTTTCAGTCTCCATATTGAGAGTAATCAGTATACCAGGCTAATCTGGAATATAATTATAATTTAAGCCCTAGATTTAACTACATCAAAGAGAATTTACACAATTAAACTCGGAAGACTTTATATATTTTTTTCTTTTAGTAGTCTCCTTCAAAGCAATTGAAAATAAATACATATTATAAAATAGCCAATCAAAAACACTAATGAGAAAAATAACAAAAATAGCAAAAATAAAAATAGACTATTTTAAGATAACAAATACCTTACAGTACCAACGCATCAAATTTTGACAAGCCTGTAACTTATTTTGACTGCTCAGGTGTTTTGTGTTTGACCTCATATAACCTCACTTCCAAAACTGTGACATGTCAGTGATTACTGTCCCTAATTTTGCAATTGAAAAATAAATCCTGGACTCAAGTTGTTATTAATTGTAGGCTTGGGGTTTAAATTCAAATTTATTAGATTCTCAAAAACAAATTGTATAAGTACTAGAGAATACCTTATTGGCTATATTTGTCCTGCATAGAATTTAAAAACTCATGTTGTCTGTTAACTCTTCTGTAAAATAATTGAATTCTATATTAAAATTAAAAGTCTCTCACAAATTTTAAATAGTGAAATTTCAATTCCCATATTTTATAGCAAGATATATGCTTCTGTCTCTGTCTCTGCATTTTTTAAGTGTGTGTGTGTGTTTGTATGTGTATGTGTGTGTGTCTGTACAAAAGACTTTGTATGAAATAATTTTTCTTCTTATGTTTCTCTTTACATGTTTGTAATGACCTATATATCCCAGGGTGACATGGATATTTTAACTTAACAACTAAAAACTAAATGACTAGAAGATTGTTGAAAGGCTAAGGGTTTTCCCAAGCAAGCTACTCACTACGATATGTCTTAAAATACTAAACAATCTAAACAAATTTCATGGGTTATAGAGATCTTCAGATCTTGAATAATCTCATGTCATTAATCTCATATCATTAATCTCAAAACAAAACTAGCTAGAAAGTGGCAGAATTTTTAAACAGGCAACAGACAAGGGACAGTTGTCTTATTTTACTAATTAAAAGTACACCCAAACTACAACAGTCAGAGAGGAAAAGAAATGCTGATTTCTAAGCACCAGAAATTTGCATAGAGTAATTGATTCTCATTTCAATCAGTTTTAGTAACATATTTTCCATATAATTTATGACTGCTTCATTTTGAAATACTTATTGTATTTTTAAAGGTAGATTGGTAAAGATCGGTCCAATTCTCTGCTAACTTATCTAATGCCTGAGCTTTAATTGAGTTTATCCATCAAAGCCACATTTCATTTGGAGAATGCATGTCAGACTAAAGCACTTAGCAATGACGAGGAAAGGGCTTTAAATTAACTAACAATAGTAGCTGAAGACAAAACATCTATATTCATGACCTGTTCAGAACTTTAAAAAAGTGTTTTTTTCTGCTTGAAGTTCAAATATTGCTTAAGAGTGGTATCACTATAACTTTAAGGCATAATACAGAATAATATTCAAGTCTAGTTGATGCAAATGTCCTTATATTGTCAATTTATAGCATCATATGTGTAAGAACATAGAAAAAGTTTATCCAACACATATATTTAATATGCTACATCCAGAATATTCAGAACACATTAATAATGATATTACTGTTGATATGATCAGAAAATCAAATTCTTAAACTTGTTATTTCAAATAAAAGTGGCAATAAGGTAAAGGAACTAAATTGTCTACATTATGTCCATATCTAGTGGGGTTATGGAGGCAATTCTAGGATGAGGAGATAAAATAAGCATATTCTACAAACAGCAGGTTTCTATCATCAGATATGTAACCCAGTTATTGAGGCCAATTCTTTTCAGAAAAACCAAATGGAATTCTCAACCTTTCACCACAATATCATAAATGTGATTTTCATTTTGGGAGAGTGATTAGAAATCTATTATCATTTCCCAGGGCTCGGCAGATGTGTAAATATTGATTATCTGTGTCCATGGATAGAAAAGTAGATAGATGATAGATAGATAGATAGATAGATAGATGATGTAGATGACAGAAAGATCGTGAGTTACAGAACTAAGCATTGCATGTTAATAAAACAAAAATGAACAAATAAATATATTTGCTATATTTCTGGGGAAAACATTGTCTTGAGACTTTAAAGAATAGAGTTAGTCTTAAGTAATCACAATTTATATTTTGGCTGATTATTAATTCTGAAAACATGGTATCTAATATTTACTTCATACTTAACAGGCAACAAAGACAATGTTAAATTGTTTCAGACATCAATTTACTATTCATTGTGAACCCTTACAAGGTTAATGGTTTTCTCAGTATTAAAATGAAAGAATTGAAAGAAGCATCACAACAGCATATGGTAAATAAATTGCAGACACAGAAATGGCATCCAGAGAATCTAGTTTAAGCAAAGGGTCTAAGCATTTTCTGTGACCTGTACTTATTTCCCTTGTAGAGCAATGAAAGGAAGGGAGATATTAGGATATACCCTAGTAAGATTTAGTTAGCACTACTTTTTTCTTAAAGATAAAATGATTTTGAGTGTATATACTTTAGGCTTAAAGATACAATTCTATGTCTTTACATATCTAATACACATTTATATATATATATGTGTTGATAAGATGAAATTATTAATAAAACAGAATATGAAAGACTGATCCTACACTATCCTTAGGTATGAACAGAATTGATGAGATAAAAGAAAGGAAAACACTTCTCTTTATTGCCAGCAAGTCCATTACAGCCTGCTTTACTGTAAAATGAACAGCCAGAAAACACTCTAGCAGCCGAGACTAAAAGCTTGCACCCACTGCTGTCCTTTTTTTAAATAAAATATTCAGCAGCAAGATGAAATAAGCAACCATGGAAAGAGGGTTTTGGACATAAAACTAGGAGATGGATTCTGTCACAGTGTTTCAAAGCTCCAGAAAGGATCTCACCTCCAGGCCTGCCAGTGGTGATGATGCTGGGCACAGGAGTTGGAGCAATCAATCTCACTACAGCTGCACACAGAACCGCAATCAGAATCACTTTGTGTGTAGTTTGAATTGCAAGAGAGAAAGAAGCAGGATGAATAGGTCAATAACACCCTTCAAGTGCACCTGGAAATTCACTGTCCAGAAGATAAATTTGGCAAGATCAACATGAAGCTGTTAAACTCTCAGAGGTGATTTCTACCTAGTTTGGATATAGATTTTTACTGTTTCAATAGACCCTGAAATTTTCTCTCTATTTGAAATGAATGGATGTTAAAAGACCATCATATAAGTTTTAAAAATTAGGACATAAGGGATAAGGATAAGAAAGGACAGTTATCGCTTATATATCTCTGTTAGACATCAGAACAATCAAGGTAGGTATTGTGAATTCATTCCTAGAGCAAGTAACACTGATACATGTGAACATGCATATTCTACCGCTGATTGACGGAGATTCATGTCTATACATGTGGCTTTCCTGTGAAAAACAGCAATAAAGAAGTTTGATGTTTGATCTCATCATTTTGAGAGAGTACAGAGCATGGTAAAATGAAGGCAATCTCAACATTCTCTGTATCTCTTTCTATAATTTTTTTAATTTAAATTCCAAATGTTGCTCCCCCCCATTTCTAGTCTCCCCTCCCAGAGTTCTTCTCCCTCACCCCCCCCCCGTCTGCTGCTGAGAGGATAGTTCCCCCACCCCACTCATGCACCTACCCACCTTACATCTCCCCCACACAGCATCCCCCTTTTGTGGCGCATCAAGTTTCTACAGGATTAAGCACATCTTCTCCCACTGAAGTCAGAAAAGTCAGTCCTCTTCTACATACGACACAGGGGTCATGGACCAGTCTATGTATGTTCGTTGGTTGGTAGCTTAGTCTCTGGGAGCTCTGAGCAGTCTAGGCTAGTTGATACAGTTTTTCTTCCTAGGGCTGAAGGAGCTGAAGGGGATCTTGGTATCTCTTGATGCCATATTTTTCCCATTCATATTTCAAGCAAAATTAAGTTGCCCTCGAATCCCTCAATGTTTTGTTTGAATTTCCTGTATTGTGCTTTTTAAAGCTCATAGATTATATAATGACTGTGTATTATTCACCAATTCTTTCAAGAAATCCATAAACCACAGAGGACAGATATTTTAAATTTCTGTCTTTGATGCCTTTGGGCTATTCCTTAATAAGCACTGATGACTTCTCAGGTTGGGGGCAAAAGGAGAAACAAATACCCCTGTATTATCTCTCTCAGCTTCCCCCTTCCTCCTCTCCTTCATTGATGTATAATTCACCTCTTTGTCATAAAGTAATACAGCATGTCCTAACTGAGGGTTAGATAAAACTTCACCAAAATGAAGAGCTAATGAGATCACTCAGAAAGTAAATATGTTTACTGCTAAATCTGACAACTTGAATTCAATTCTAGAACCCCCCTAGTAGAAACAGACTTGACTCTCAGGTTGTTAATGATTTCCATTCATGTACTGTGGTGCAAAAGGCATACGTATGTACATACATACATACATACATACATACATACACACACACACACAAATACATACATACATACATACATACATACAATAAATAATTTAAATTCTGTTTTTAATTTTACTTAAAAGAACAAATGTGTCATTTATTCCACTCATGAATTTTTTAATTAAAACTACTTGGGTTTTAGTTTTCTTAGATAGTATCTACATATGCAGTTGAAGCCCTGTCTTAGTCTTCTGAGTGATGAAATGCAGATATGCATTACCATATCCACCTAACACTTGCGAATTAGGCATAACATCTGGGTAAGCTGCAGTAGTGGTGGCTGATATATCTCCCAGAATTGCAAAGATGTATGTTTAGGAGCTGACTAGAAATTGAAATTATCATTCTAAATGTTGATTTCCCCCTAATCCATTCCATATAAGCATTTTTTAGAATTTTCCTTTAAGCCCTTAAAAGTCCTTTTAAGGACATAAAAAAAAAAAAAAAATCAACATCAGTGTTCCTGTGTCAGGTAGCAAATAACGACATAGTTTCCCTTGGCCATTAGAATAGAAGTTAAAAAGAAACTCTGTCTCTCCTTTCCATGAGCTTTGAGAACAGAGTGAAGTAAATCAAGTTGAGTTTTAAGAACCAAAATGAGCTAAGTAAACAACAAATGTAAAGAGCTGTGAGAAAGATCTATTCATATTGAAGAAAACTTAAGAAGATCCTCAGGAGCCTGCACTTACTCAAAGGGAATTCATGGTGAAATCCTACCCTGACTTAGTTATTTCCCAGGGTTTAAATAAGAAAAAAGAAAACTAAATCAATCACTCATATAAGTTTCAACTTTGAAGGATTTAATGTTACTTTCCAGATTTGCTTTGTCTATTGATTACTTTATAGGAAAATCATTCAACTGGATGATTTCTTCTATGTAAAATTTAAAAGCCCCCAAACACCTCTTTGCTCATTGGCTTAGGAAAACGTTGAGTATAATCCACATAATAATCCAAAACATCTTCTGTCACGTGGCTCCTGAAGTGAAAGTAAACCAAAGGAAAAATAGCAATCCTGTACAATATACTACATACTTTCACATGACTTTATTTTAAAGTTGTCTAAATAACCAATCAGGTCATTGTCCCCATCCCTTTACCCTGGAGCAGGAAATACAATGTATCCATAGTTACATAATGGATTCATTTGATGGTACTCTGGGAGAGTACATTTAAATTTAACATGAACAAGTCCCTTCCGCTCTACTCGAGTCCTGGGCTACCTTGCCAGCAGAGTCTTGCCCAACACCCACAAGGGCCCACACGGGACTCCCCACGGGATCCTAAGACCTCTGGTGAGTGGAACACAGCGCCTACCCCAATCCAATCGCGTGGAACCTGAGACTGTGGTACATAGGGAAGCAGGCTACCCGGGCCTGATCTGGGGCACAAGTCCCTTCCGCTCGACTCGAGCCCCGGGCTACCTGCCAGCAGAGTCTTGCCCAACACCCGCAAGGGCCCACACAGGATTTCACACGAGATCCTAAGACCTCTAGTGAGTAGAACACAACTTCTGCCAGGAGTCTGGTTCGAACACCAGATATCTGGGTACCTGCCCTGCAAGAAGAGAGCTTGCATGCAGAGAATACTCTGCCCACTGAAACCAAGGAGAGTGCTACCCTCCAGGTCTGCTTATAGAGGCTAACAGAGTCACCTGAAGAACAAGCTCTTAACAGTGACAACTGAAACAGCTAGCTTCAGAGATTACCAGATGGCGAAAGGCAAACGTAAGAATCCTACTAACAGAAATCAAGACCACTCACCATCATCAGAACGCAGCACTCCCACCCCACCTAGTCCTGGGCACCCCAACACAACCGAAAATCTAGACCCAGATTTAAAAACATTTCTCATGATGATGATAGAGGACATCAAGAAGGACTTTCATAAGTCACTTAAAGAATTACAGGAGAGCACTGCTAAAGAGTTACAGGCCCTTAAAGAAAAGCAGGAAAACACAGCCAAACAGGTAGAAATCATTAAAGAAAAACAGGAAAACACATCCAAACAGGTGATGGAAATGAACAAAACCATACTAGAACTAAAAGGGGAAGTAGACACAATAAAGAAAACCCAAAGCGAGGCAACGCTGGAGATAGAAACCCTAGGAAAGAGATCTGGAACCATAGATGCGAGCATCAGCAACAGAATACAAGAAATGGAAGAGAGAATCTCAGGTGCAGAAGATTCCATAGAGAACATCGACACAACAGTCAAAGAAAATACAAAATGCAAAAGGATCCTAACTCAAAACATCCAGGTAATGCAGGACACAATGAGAAGACCAAACCTACTGATAATAGGAATTGATGAGAATGAAGATTTTCAACTTAAAGGGCCAGCTAATATCTTCAACAAAATAATAGAAGAAAACTTCCCAAACATAAAAAAAGAGATGCCCATGATCATACAAGAAGCCTACAGAACTCCAAATAGACTGGACCAGAAAAGAAATTCCTCCCGACACATAATAATCAGAACAACAAATGCACTAAATATAGAATATTAAAAGCAGTAAGGGAGAAAGGTCAAGTAACATATAAAGGAAAGCCTATCAGAATTACACCAGACTTTTCACCAGAGACTATGAAAGCCAGAAGAGCCTGGACAGATGTTATACAGACACTAAGAGAACACAAATGCCAGCCCAGGCTACTATACCCGGCCAAACTCTCAATTACCATAGATGGAGAAACCAAAGTATTCCACGACAAAAACAAATTCACACAATATCTTTCCACGAATCCAGCCCTTCAAAGGATAATAACAGAAAAGAAGCAATACAAGGACGGAAATCACGCCCTAGAACAACCAAGAAAGTAATCATTCAACAAACCAAAAAGAAGACAGCCACAAGAACAGAATGCCAACTCTAACAACAAAAATAAAAGGAAGCAACAATTACTTTTCCTTAATATCTCTTAATATCAATGGACTCAATTCCCCAATAAAAAGACATAGACTAACAGACTGGCTACACAAACAGGACCCAACATTCTGCTGCTTACAGGAAACCCATCTCAGGGAAAAAGACAGACACTACCTCAGAGTGAAAGGCTGGAAAACAATTTTCCAAGCAAATGGACTGAAGAAACAAGCTGGAGTAGCCATTTTAATATCGGATAAAATCGACTTCCAACCCAAAGTTATCAAAAAAGACGAGGGACACTTCAAACTCATCAAAGGTAAAATCCTCCAAGAGGAACTCTCAATTCTGAATATCTACGCACCAAATGCAAGGGCAGCCACATTCATTAGAGACACTTTAGTAAAGCTCAAAGCATACATTGCACCTCACACAATAATAGTGGGAGACTTCAACACACCACTTTCTTCAAAGGACAGATCGTGGAAACAGAAACTAAACAGGGACACAGTGAAACTAACAGAAGTTATGAAACAAATGGACCTGACAGATATCTACAGAACATTTTATCCTAAAACAAAAGGATATACCTTCTTCTCAGCACCTCACGGGACCTTCTCCAAAATTGACCATATAATTGGTCACAAAACAGGTCTCAATAGATACAAAAATATTGAAATTGTCCCATGTATCCTATCAGACCACCATGGCCTAACACTGATCTTCAATAACAACATAAATAATGGAAAGCCAACATTCACGTGGAAACTGAATAACACTCTTCTCAATGATACCTTGGTCAAGGAAGGAATAAAGAAAGAAATTAAAGACTTTTTAGAGTTTAATGAAAATGAAGCCACAACGTACCCAAACCTATGGGACACAATGTAAGCATTTCTAAGAGGGAAACTCATAGCTCTGAGAGCCTCCAAGAAGAAACGGGAGAGAGCACATACTAGCAGCTTGACAACACATCTAAAAGCCCTAGAAAAAAAGGAAGCAAATTCACCCAAGAGGAGTAGACGGCAGGAAATAATCAAACTCAGGGGTGAAATCAACCAAGTGGAAACAAGAAGAACTATTCAAAGAATTAACCAAACGAGGAGTTGGTTCTTTGAGAAAATCAACAAGATAGATAAACCGTTAGCTAGACTCACTGAAGGGCACAGAGACAAAATCCTAATTAACAAAATCAGAAATGAAAAGGGAGACATAACAACAGATCCTGAAGAAATCCAAAACACCATCAGATCCTTCTACAAAAGGCTATACTCAACAAAACTGGAAAACCTGGACGAAATGGACAAATTTCTGGACAGATACCAGGTACCAAAGTTGAATCAGGATCAAGTTGATTATCTAAACAGTCCCATATCACCTAAAGAAGTAGAAGCAGTTATTAATAGTCTCCCAACCAAAAAAAGCCCAGGACCAGATGGGTTTAGTGCAGAGTTCTATCAGACCTTCAAAGAAGATCTAATTCCAGCTCTGCACAAACTATTTCACAAAATAGAAGTAGAAGGTACTCTACCCAACTCATTTTATGAAGCCACTATTACTCTGATACCTAAACCACAGAAAGACCCAACAAAGATAGAGAACTTCAGACCAATTTCCCTTATGAATATCGATGCAAAAATCCTCAATAAAATTCTCGCTAACCGAATCCAAGAACACATTAAAGCAATCATCCATCCTGACCAAGTAGGTTTTATTCCAGGGATGCAGGGATGGTTTAATATACGAAAATCCATCAATGTAATCCATTATATAAACAAACTCAAAGACAAAAACCACATGATCATCTCGTTAGATGCAGAAAAAGCATTTGACAAGATCCAACACCCATTAATGATAAAAGTGTTGGAAAGATCAGGAATTCAAGGCCCATACCTAAACATGATAAAAGCAATCTACAGCAAACCAGTAGCCAACATCAAAGTAAATGGAGAGAAGCTGGAAGCAATCCCACTAAAATCAGGGACTAGACAAGGCTGCCCACTTTCTCCCTACCTTTTCAACATAGTACTTGAAGTATTAGCCAGAGCAATTCGACAACAAAAGGAGATCAAGGGGTTACAAATTGGAAAAGAGGAAGTCAAAATATCACTTTTTGCAGATGATATGATAGTATATATAAGTGACCCTAAAAATTCTACCAGAGAACTCCTAAACCTGATGAAAAGATTCGGTGAAGTAGCTGGATATAAAATAAACTCAAACAAGTCAATGGCCTTTCTCTATACAAAGAATAAACAGGCTGAGAAAGAAATTAGGGAAACAACACCCTTCTCAATAGTCACAAATAATATAAAATATCTTGGCGTGACTCTAACTAAGGAAGTGAAAGATCTGTATGATAAAAACTTCAAGTCTCTGAAGAAAGAAATTAAAGAAGATCTCAGAAGATGGAAAGATCTCCCATGCTCATGGATTGGCAGGATCAACATTGTAAAAATGGCTATTTTGCCAAAACAATCTACAGATTCAATGCAATCCCCATCAAAATTCCAACTCAATTCTTCAACGAATTGGAAGGAGCAATTTGCAAATTTGTCTGGAATAACAAAAAACCTAGGATAGCAAAAAGTCTTCTCAAGGATAAAAGAACTTCTGGCGGAATCACCATGCCAGACCTAAAGCTTTACTACAGAGCAATTGTGATAAAAAACTGCATGGTACTGGTATAGAGACAGACAAGTAGACCAATGGAATAGAATTGAAGACCCAGAAATGAACCCACACACCTATGGTCACTTGATCTTCGACAAGGGAGCTAAAACCATCCAGTGGAAGAAAGACAGCAATTTCAACAATTGGTGCTGGCACAACTGGTTGTTATCGTGTAGAAGAATGCGAATCGATCCATACTTATCTCCTTGTACTAAGGTCAAATCTAAGTGGATCAAGGAACTTCACATAAAACCAGAGACACTGAAACTTATAGAGGAGAAAGTGGGGAAAAGCCTTGAAGATATGGGCACAGGGGAAAAATTCCTGAACAGAACAGCAATGGCTTGTGCTGTAAGATCGAGAATTGAAAAATGGGACCTAATGAAACTCCAAAGTTTCTGCAAGGCAAAAGACACCGTCAATAAGACAAAAAGACCACCAACAGATTGGGAAAGGATCTTTACCTATCCTAAATCAGATAGGGGACTAATATCCAACATATATAAAGAACTCAAGAAGGTGGACTTCAGAAAATCAAATAACCCCATTAAAAAATGGGGCTCAGAACTGAACAAAGAATTCTCACCTGAGGAATACCGAATGGCAGAGAAGCACCTGAAAAATGATCAACATCCTTAATTATCAGGGAAATGCAAATCAAAACAACCATGAGATTCCACCTCACACCAGTCAGAATGGCTAAGATCAAAAATTCAGGTGACAGCAGATGCTGGCAAGGATGTGGAGAAAGAGGAACACTCCTCCATTGTTGGTGGGAGTGCAGGCTTGTACAACCACTCTGGAAATCAGTCTGGCGGTTCCTCAGAAAACTGGACATAGTACTTCCGGAGGATCCAGCAATACCTCTCCTGGGCATATATCCAGAAGATGCCCCAACTGGTAAGAAGGACACATGCTCCACTATGTTCATAGCAGCCTTATTTATAATAGCCAGAAGCTGGAAAGAACCTAGATGCCCCTCAACAGAGGAATGGATACAGAAAATGTGGTACATCTACACAATGGAGTACTACTCAGCTATTAAAAAGAATGAATTTATGAAATTCCTAGCCAAATGGATGGACCTGGAGGGCATCATCCTGAGTGAGGTAACACATTCACAAAGAAACTCACATAATATGTACTCACTGATAAGTGGATATTAGCCCCAAACCTAGGATACCCAAGATATAAGATATAATTTGCTAAACACATGAAACTCAAGAAGAATGAAGACTGAAGTGTGGGCACTATGCCCCTCCTTAGATTTGGGAACAAAACACCCATGGAAGGAGTTACAGAGACAAAGTTTGGAGCTGAGATGAAAGGATGTACCACGTAGAGACTGCCATATCTTTGGATCCACCCCATAATCAGCATCCAAACGCTGACACCATTGCATACACTAGCAAGATTTTATTGAAAGGACCCAGATGTAGCTGTCTCTTGTGAGACTATGCCGGGGCCTAGCAAACACAGAAGTGGATGCTCACAGTCAGCTAATGGATGGATCATAGGGCTCCCAATGGAGGAGCTAGAGAAAGTAGCCAAGGAGCTAAAGGGATCTGCAACCCTATAGGTGGAACAACATTATGAACTAACCAGTACCCCGGAGCTCTTGACTCTAGCTGCATATATATATGAAAAGATGGCCTAGTCGGCCATCACTGGAAAGAGAGGCCCATTGGACTTGCAAACTTTATATGCCCCAGTACAGGGGAACACCAGGGCCAAAAAGGGGGAGTGGGTGGGCAGGGGATTGGGGGTGGGTGGATAAGGGGGACTTTTGGTATAGCATTGGAAATGTAAATGAGCTAATTACCTAATAAAAAATGGGAAAATTATTTTAACATGAAAAACTCACATAAAAGCAAACATTGCAGTCCTCAGTTTCCTCACCATTAATATGTCCAAAGCTATCTTTGATATTTCTGCAAAACTTCAGTAAGAAAGAACCTGTAGAATGCCAGGTATGGTGTTCTTGCTAAGTGAGTAATCAGCTTAATGCTGAAACATCTCTTTACATAAGTTAAACAAAGGTACAAAAGATCAAGTGAAAAGAGCAGGGAAACAAAATAAATACACAATGCCTTTTGTTTTTTCCCCTGAGCAATGCAATATATATATATATATATATATATATATATATATATATCTTTTCACAGAATAAAACTATGAATCCAGCAACACCTTTCTATATTTGGACACAGGCAAGCTTTGGTTTGCTCATAGCGAAAACATTTTCTATGTAAATGAATTGCTTCTTCAAAAACTGTATTCTTGTCAAATGCATAACGCTTACAAAATAGCTAGAAACCAGCCAATAATAGCATATTATCTCACAGGTCTGACCTTCATTAACAACAATACAGAACATCATTAAAATGTGTGAAGAGTAATTTAAAGTATGACTCTTTGGCTAGAATAATATGAATTTGTCATATTTGTAACAAGTACAGACTCAGAAACAACAAAACACCGTTTGCATCTAAAACATTGCAAAATAGAACAGCCATAATCTCTCCAAGAGAAACTTGGGAAATTGCAATTAGGGAAAGAGTGGTAGAAAGTTTTTGTAAACAAATATGTCCATTTCAGAATGTTAGCTTTGTGGAGAAATAAAATCTGTGACTTTTACAATTTTTTGTTCCTAGAACAATTTTAATTGATTTCTAATAATTTGATTTGGATCCTCAGTTAAGTATTTAATAGATAGTTCATACTGATGCATTAAAATATCCACCCTCTTGAAACTATATTTATCAAACTTTAAATTCAATCTTCCTAGAATGTTGAGTGTTTGCTGTATGACTCAGTGTCCTTTCCATTCTATCCATTTAAACAGCATTTTATGAACTTAAAAAAATAATAAAATGTAAAGGAGGAGAGGACTTGAATGTTTGTAATATTTAGAGATTCAAAGAGATACTAGAGAAATAACATTCAGATGGGACCAATTCATTTTTCACCTTTGGGAGACAGCAGTTCACATTCTACTGAGGAATAACTGCATTAAGCCTATATTCTTCTTTCAGGTGGAATTTCTGTGTGCTTTAGGCTATTGAGCAAACCCTGGTCACAGAGAGAAGTCTAAGTACATGCTCTTTAAATTACCTCTCTTACCACTTTTCCTAGAGTTCCTAGACTTCATGAATGAGGTGAACTGGGTTACACTGCTCCTGTCCAACTTCATTCTGTAGAAATAAAAGACTCCTTTTTTATATATTTTCTTCATTTACTTTTCAAATGCTATCCCAAAAGTCCCCTATACCCTCCCCCTGCCCTGTTCCCCAACCCACCTACTCCTGATTCCTGGCCCTGGCATTCCCCTATTCTGGGGCATATAATCTTCACAAGACCAAGGGCCTCTCCTCCCACTGATTGCCTACTAGAATATCCTCTGCTTCATATGCAACTAGAGACAGAACTCTGAGGGTATTGGTTAGTTCATATTGTTGTTCCTCCTATGGGGTTGCAGACCCTTTCAGCTTCTTGGGTACTTTCTCTATCTCCTTCACTAGGGGCACTTCGCCTAATGTTCCATCCAATAGATGACTGTGAGCATCCACTTCTGTATTTGCCAGGAACTGGCATAGCCTCACAAGAGATAGCTATATCAGGGTCCTGTCAGCAAAATCTTGCTGGCATATGCAATAGTGTCTGGGTTGGGTGGTTGTATATGGGATGGATTCCTGGATGGGGCAGTCTCTGTATGGTCCATCCTTCCATCTCAGCTCCAAACTTTGTCTATGTAACTCCTACATGGGTATTTTGATTCCTCTATTTAGGTATCAAAAGAAAATGTTCCATTTATGTTCATCATTCCAAAAAAATATTTATTGTACATTCCCCATTCTAAGAAGGAACGAAGTATCCACACTTTGGTCTTCCTTCTTCTTGAGGACACCTGCTCTACTATGTTCATAGCAGCATTATTCATAATAGCCAGAAGCTGAATAGAACCCAGTTGTCCCTCAACAGAGGAATGGATACAGAAAATATGGTACATTTACACAATGGAGTACTACTCAGCAATTAAAAACAATGAATTCATGAAATTCTTAGACAAATGGATTGATCTGGAGGATATCATCCTGAGTGAGGTAATCCCATAACAAAAGAACACACATGATATGCACTCACTGATAAGATGATATTATGCCAGAAACTTAGATACCCAAGATACAATGTTTAGACACAAAAGACTCTTAATAACTCTGATTACATGGGATAAGTCACAGATGTTTGTACCCATTCTAAAAGCACCTGAATCTTTCTATTAGCCAGGTACATTCTAAGGTCCTAGCAAATTAGTATGACCCACCTATTGGATATTGTACTGGCTAGTTTTGTGTCAACTTGACACAGCTGGAGTTACCACAGAGAAAGGAGCTTCAGTTGAGGAAATGCCTCCATGAGATACAACTGTAAGGCATTTTCTCAATTAGTGACCAAGG
Organism: Mus musculus; assembly: GCF_000001635.26. Lineage (NCBI taxonomy): Eukaryota > Metazoa > Chordata > Mammalia > Rodentia > Muridae > Mus > Mus musculus. The sequence continues at coordinate 43,003,848 of NC_000069.6, read as the reverse complement.
GGGAAAGGCCCCTTGTGGGTGGGACCATCTCTGGGCTGGTAGTCTTAGGTTCTATAAGAGAGCAAGCTGAGCAAGCCAGATGAGGCAAGCCAGTAAAGAACATCCCTCCATGGCCTCTGCATCAGCTCCTGCTTCCTGACCTGCTTGAGTTCCAGTCCTGGCTTCCTTGGTGATGAACAGCAGTATGGAAGTGTAAGCCAAATAAACCCTTTCCTCCCCAACTTGCTTCTTGGTCATGATGTTTGTGCAGGAATAGAAACCCTGACTAAGACAGATATCAACCATAGGAGAGAACAATAATATAACCACAGGAGTTATATTATAAACAATAATATAACCCCATAATATTTTTCACAGGTATTCCCTGTTAAGTCATCCAAGATTCATATCTTATATTAATCCTCTTCTTCTTCTTCGTTTTAACAAGCTTCCAGGTTATAACTTGTGTGGTAGATAAAATATTCCAAAGGAAATATTGACAGTTTACTATTGTGGAGAGCTTCAAAGATTCTAAAGACAGAGATGACAGCATCCTTAATTTCTATTTCTCTATTTTGGTATCAAAATAAAATGTTCCATTTATGTTCATCACTCCAAAAAAAATATTTATTGTACAGTTTTAATAATTGCTAGAGCACGGAGCTAAGTATGCAATATTGAATAGGAAGATTGCACAACAGGAGCCTATACTTGTGATTCTAGAATTGAGAAGATATTGTCTATGGGCAAAATATCATTCTTACAAATTGTCTTTACTAATAAACAAAAGCAAGGTAAAAGTTTTGTGTGCCTGCTCCTAAACACAAATGAAAATTTGAATAAAATATAGCGTATTCATGTTCATGGAGAATAATGACCAGGTAAATTTAAAATCATAAACTGCTACCATAGTTTATGTTGAGTGGGTACTATGTGAGTTGCTTTTTTGTTTCAGAGCCTGGGCTGGCTCCAGACAAACCGAGGATGATATTGAATATTAATCTTCCTGCCTGCATACAACTCCTATATTCTGAGACTCCCAATCCCTGACCCCACTCCCAAGACTCAAGTAACATTTTGGAATAGGATTCAGAAAGAATATAAGATCAGGAGAACAAGCGAGAATCCAGTAGAATGCTTCTTCATGGACATGACATGGTTATCATGACCTCTACTTAATTTCATAAGACCTAAACAGACTCTGGTAGCCAAAAAGCCCAGTGTAGATGGAGAAGTTACTTCTCAAGCCCCATGCCTTAATGTAGGTATATCAGCAGTTGAGAGCTGCTATGTGAGAATGTGTATGTGTGTGTGTGTGTGTGTGTGTGTGTGTGTGTGTGTGTGTGTGTGTGTATACAGAATAGGAGAAAATATTAAATTTACCATCTTTCAATAAATGCTTTCCTTTAAATTTGAATGTTTGCCTAGATCAGTCTTGGCCAAAGGACAAACACTTATTATTCTTCCATGTATTGACTCATTGAATTCAAACAAAGTAGAAAAAAATCTTAATTGCATTGCATTTTCTCTTTTAAGAAAATTATTTTAAAAGAGAATTTTAAAAAAGTAAAAGAATTGGAATGTATTATCCATAAAATATTGTCTTATGAAATCTACAGTAAAATATTGACTGTATGTCTTAAGAAAACATGAACCTCATAAAGTTTCAGTAAAATAGGAATGAAGAAAATAATATATATTTAGGTAAAGTAGATATCCACTGAAGATTCTATACAAGAACAAAAACAATGGGTCAAACAATCCACATAATTTTTGTTCTAATAGGTTTCATTTCATATAATAATTTAAAATCAATTTGATGAATATTTAATAAATACAGTAACTTAATGGATAAGACAAAGCAACTTCTGTCTCCAAATCTGTCTGATACTCTGTGCACATCAACAAAGAAGACTAGAGGTGGTCACATTTCAATAGGGCAAACTGATGAGGTAAGAAATGTACAACTGAATCTGCTTATAAGGATTTTATGTGGCATCCAGTCATATGTGTATATATCTGACCTCAGATTTTGTCTTTCTAACAAGTCATTAAATTGAATTTATTAAAATATCTCCTTCATACAACCAATCATTTTTAAATAAGTAATGGTCAATATCTCCCAGAAATGAGGAAAGCATAACTTGACATAAAATGTATTCGCAGTTCAATGACCTTTTGCATTTGTGTTCTTTGTGTACTGAAGTTCTTGTTCTTTGCCCTGAGGGGATTTTCTACATTGTAATATATAAGGCTAATAGTGAGCAGCCAAATATATTGGTTCATTTTCCATTTCTGTTCCTTAGAATTGCAGTATTCATTTTCAAATGATATTTAAGATTTCAGAGAAGATTAATATAGCACCAAATAATGGTGGCACATGTGTAAAACATTAGCACTGCCCTTTACCCATCTTGTACATTTCACATTTGTTTGTTTAAAATATGAGCCGTGCCACGTGTCTGCAAGCATCTGGCATACAGATGGAGAATTATGGGTACTAAAATATCATATCTATTTTGGTGGAGTAATGAACACCCCTGCGTATGTTTTCTTTGAACAAGAAAGTTCGATGGTTTTGTGCAAAGTAAAGGAAAATAAGCTAAAGTGTTATTAAATTGAAAAAAAAACATGGGAAGTAGTTTATGGTCACTTAAGACACAGGTACAATGAAAATAAATCATTTAGCATGAATTCAAGATGAAATTCTGTCTACAGGAGGACACAGCCAACAGGAGTTTTAAGGGAACATGAAAAGATTTCATCTTTCTCAAAGATATGAACTATGTGCCCACACAGAGAAGAACAGTTGTGTGATTCAGTAGAATACAAGGACATCATCAATCCTGATACTATGGTGAGTATATAAAATTGAGTAAGCCAAACCAAACATTTATAATGGGGAATGATAAAATATCATAGTCACCCATAAAGAAATTTTGCAAAGAACTTTTGTTTTGTACTTTAAACAACTTCAACTACTCTATTTATCCATGTCTGTCACTTCCCCTACTTTCCTATGTGTCTGTTTGCTTAAGCGATATTGGAGCCTCTAACTCCTCTGATTTCTCTCTGTCCCAAACTGGGAATGCACTGTGGATTCTGGTCATTTTATTGACAACAAAGTATCACTGACCACATATAAGAACCAGACTTAAAAAAATGACAGAACTTGAGAAACTATTTGAGCTATCAGGCACTACATGCCACCCACACACTTTATGCAACCATACTTTACCAAGATAAACATTAGAAAGAGAAAATATTATTAGGTTCCTAAATCACCTATTTTCATGGGAAAAAGAACAATTTCTTAGCTCTCATGCAACTAAAGCATCCTGTCAATAAGAAATTAATTAAATTATAAGAAAAAAGGCATGTCTGATGATAAATCCATGATGCTTGAATCAAATTATTTGTGTTTAACAAGTTTCCATTTGAAGTATGTTTTTCTTCAGATACACAATAGTCCAGAGAGATCTACTTCATCCATATATATATATATATATATATATATATATATATATATATATATCCATAAAAAAGATACATAGATCTATTTCCTCCAGACATTCTGCTAAAAGTCACTTCAAAGTCAGGCAAATGTATATCTCATATTTTGAACAATGGATGATCTTAAAAGCACAAGAAACTTTGTTCTATAATTTTATCACATTGGTGCTTCACTTCTTTCATTTTAACGTAAAAATTTCTTACCAGCCCTCTTTAACAAGTATTTGACTGGTTTTTGTATCTTTTCTATGCCTGAATAAATTGTCATTTCCAAGGCTTACTATTGCTATAACTCTTCCTGGGCCTAGACCTAGGAACTTCGAGCCTCCTTACAATCAAATGCTCCAAACTGACTGATTCAATATGAATTCTGTCATCTTCTCACTGATTTGCTCTGCTTGGCCTCAAACTCACTATAGAAATCTCTTATGATCTTCTGGCTTCTTCTCATTGTCTGTCTCTTTCTGTCTTCACCTGTGTCTATCTTGTTCTCTCTTAACCTGTCTCTGTTAAACTGTCCCAGTAAAACTTCATTAACTCACCAAATAACTCATCTCCGTTAGACTGTAGTAACTGCACTGACTCCCAGTTGGCTCCACTGCATTGTCTGAACTCAAAGGACCTGCAGTCAAACTGGCTCAACTGATTTCAGCTTGACTCAGCTGCTTCTCCCTGTGTTTTCTCTCTTTTATAATTAAGTAATTTTCTAAATTTTAAATTTTTATTTTTTACAGTCTATTCCTTACCCAAGTCTCAGTCTCATCCCATTCCTCCTCCCCTGTCACCAAGAGGATACATTCCCGACCCTTGCCAGGCCTCCCCACTTCCTGAGACCTCAAGTCTCTCAAGGGTTAGGTGCATCTTCTCTCACTTAGGCAAGACCATGCATTCCTCTGCTGTATATGTGTCAGGGGCCTCAGACCAGCTAGTGTATGCTGCCCAGTTGATGTTTCAGTGTCTGAGAGATCTCAAGGGTCCAGTTTAGTTGTGAGTGCAGGTTTTTTGATGGGGTGTCCTCCTCCTCAACTTCTTGCAGCCGTTCCCTCATTCAACGACAGGGGTCCCTGACTTCAGTCCAATTGTTGGGTGTAAGTATTTGTGTCTGTCTTGGTCAGCTAATTGTTGGGACTCTCAGAAGACAGCCATGTTAGGCTCCTGTCTGTAAGCACACTATAGCATCAATAATAGTGTCAGGCCTTGGAACCTTCTGTTGTGATGGATCCCAAGTTGGACCAGTCATTGGACCACCTTTCCCTGTGCTCTCTTAAATGTACTATTTTCCCTATGTTGTTCTCGTGAGAGTTGGGTATATCCTGTTCTGTAAAATCTTTCTTTGATTTGTCACTTTATCTCTTCCTCAAATTGAACTCATTATTTGGGATTAATGGTGTGCTAAAGACATTTATATTCCAGTCTAAGTAGCCATGTTGCTGGATCAAAATTTCTCTACAGGTTTTACAATGATAATTAGGCAAAGAGTATCACTACCTTTCATGAATTCTTGGGGGAGGGGGAAAGTAATGATGCCCATTTTCTTGTTCATAGATAATGACCACGGGACCTTGTACAGATTATAATTCTCTGCCTTCAAATTACAATCCTGATTTGGCTTGGTAAAACACTTTAGAACATTTTAGAACTACAACAAATATCACTCTATTTTGCAGACTGGGAAAAAATTGGATTTCTTCTACAGGATTCATTGTTTTCATCTCCCTAAATCTTGCTTTTTTAACAAAAAAAATCTACATCTTATTAACAAAGATGAACATAGTTGTAAATGAAGTGAATTAGAACAAAATCTGATGTTTTCTTGACAAAAGCAGAAATAAAATACTGTAAATATTTACTTTAAAACAGAAATCCAACTGTCTCAGCTAGTAAAGAAGAGAAATGGAAAGTACATGTACTTAATCTATGTGTGTTTGTAAACTATTGTATGATGTGTGAACAATCAACTGATCATAACTAATAATCTTTGTGAGTTACTATTGAACTTGGTTTGCTTCTCTTTTACTCATGTTTTAGTATCATTGTTGAGGACTTAACTATGTTCTCTGTGCTTGTTAAGAACACACATTGAGAGTTTTTGCGTTACTGTTCATCAAAGATGCACATCAGTAGTTCTCTCTCTCTCTCTCTCTCTCTCTCTCTCTCTCTCTCTCTCTCTCTCTCTCTCTCTCTCCTCTCTCTGTTCTAGGTCTTAGACTTTTGATGGCATTGCAAGAGTTAATAGTTTCTACTGGTTTTTTTTTTCTTTTTTCTTTTTTTGTATTTTTTATTAGGTATTTTCCTCATTTACATTTCCAATGCTATCCCAAAAGTCCCCCATAACCTCACCCCCACTACCCTACCCGCCCACTCCCACTTTTTGGCCGTGGCGTTCCCCTGTACTGGGGCATATAAAGTCTGCATGTCCAATGGGCCTCTCTTTCCAGTGATGGCTGACTAGGCCATATTTTGATACATATGCAGTTATAGTAAAGAGCTCCGGGGTACTGGTTAGTTCATAATGTTGATCCACCTATAGGGTTGCAGATCCCTTTAGCTCCTTGGGTACTTTCTCTAGCTCCTCCATTGGGGGCCCTGTGATCCATCCAATAGCTGACTGTGAGCATCCACTTCTGTGTTTGCTAGACCCCTGCAAAGTCTCACAAGAGACAACTAGATCAGGGTGCTTTCAGCAAAATCTTGCTAGTGTATGCAATGGTGTCAGCGTTTGGAGGCTGATTATGGGATGGATCCCTGGATATGGCAGTCTCTAGATGGTCCATCCTTTTGTCTCAGCTCCAAACTTTGTCTCTGTAAATCCTTCCATGGGTGTTTTGTTCCCAATTCTAAGAAGGAGCAAAGTGTCCACACTTTGGTCTTCATTCTTCTTGAGTTTCATGTGTTTTGCAAATTGTAACTTATATATTGGGTATTCTTTTTTTTATGATTTTTTTATTATTAGGTATTTCCTCGTTACATTTTCAGTGCTATCCCAAAGGTCCCCCATACCCACCCCCCCATCCCCTACCCACCCACTCCCCCTTTTTGGCCCTGGCGTTCCCCTGTACTGGGGCATATAATGTTTGCAAGTCCAATGGGCCTCTCTTTGCAGTGATGGCCGGATCTTTTTCTTAAAGATAAAATGATTTTGAGTATATATCTTGGGTATTCTAAGTTTCTGGGCTAATATCCACTTATCAGTGAGTACATATCATTTGAGTTCATTTGTGAATGGGTTACCTCCCTCAGGATAATGCCCTCCAGGTCCAACCATTTGCCTAGGAATTTCTTTCTTTTTTTTTTTTCCATTTTTATTAGGTATTTAGCTCATTTACATTTCCAATGCTATACCAAAAGTCCCCCTTACCCACCCACCCCCACTCCCCTACCCACCCACTCCCCCCCTTTGGCCCTGGCGTTCCCCTGTACCGGGGCACACAAAGTCTGCGTGTCCAATGGGCCTCTCTTTCCAGTGATGGCCGACTAGGCCATCTTTTGATACATATGCAGCTTAAATTCATTCTTTTTAATAGCTGAGTAGTATTCCATTGTGTAAATGTACCACATTTTTTTGTATCCATTCCTCTGTTAAGGGGCATCTGGGTTCTTTCCAGCTTCTGGCTATTATAAATAAGGCTGCTATGAACATAGTGGAGCATGTGTCTTTCTTACTATTTGGAACATCTTCTGGATACATGCCCAGGAGAGGTATTATGGGATCCTCCTCTAGTACTATGTCCAAATTTCTGAGGAACCGCCAGACTGATTTCCAGAGTGGTTGTACAAGCTTGCAATTTCACCAACGATGGAGGAGTGTTCCTCTTTCTCCACATCCTTGCCAGCATCTGCTGTCACCTGAAATTTTGATCTTAGCCATTCTGACTGGTGTGAGGTGGAATCTCAGGGTTGTTCTGATTTGCATTTCCCTGATGATTAAGGAGGCTGAACATTTTTACAGGTGTTTCTCAGCCATTCCTATTCCTCAGGTTAGAATTCTTTATTTAGCTCTGAGCCCCATTTTTTAATGGGGATATTTGATTTTCTGGAGTCCACCTTCTTGAATTCTTTATATATATTGGATATTAGTCCCCTATCTGATTTAGGATAGGTAAAGATCCTTTCCCAATATGTTGGTGGCCTTTCTGTCGTATTGAAGGTGTCTTTTGTCTTACAGAACTCTGCAGTTTCATGAGGTCCCATATGTCAATTCTCGATCTTACAGCACAAGCCATTGCTGTTCTATTCAGGAATTTTCTCCCTGTGCCCATATCTTCGAGGCTTTCCCCCACTTTCTCCTCTATAAGTTTCAGTGTCTCTGGTTTTATGTGGAGCTTCTTTATCCACTTAGATTAGACCTTAGTACAAGGAGATAGGAATGGATCTATTCACATTCTTCTACATGTTAACTGCCACGAACTTTGGTGGAATCAGCTTGACAGGCCGAGGGGCTTGGAAGCTACTCACGACTCAAAGAGCTTCATGGAAACTCACCTCCTGGAATCTGGCGTCCTCTCTAGCCCATACATTAATATTCTATTCCTGCGTTAGTCTGGTGTATAGATCTACGTGCTCTCTTTTAATATTCTATTATACGTGCCTTTTAAGATTGAATTCTGACATAGCTAAACCTTCACCAGTGTTCCAATGTCCTAGAAAGTCCTTGAGTTGACCATGTGTTTGGAATTCAGTAAGAATGTTGCCTATTCAGTGACATTCAGAATTGCCTCTAATAAAAGCCAAGTCACTGCCCTACACAGAAATTTACCATCATCTAGGAAGAAGGAAGTTTGAGACCTCAAGAGAAAACAGAATAGATACTTAGAACTATAGATAGCTGAGTTACACCCATATGCACGTATTTACAATGGCCTAAGGAAAAGGTGGACTATACAAGAGACTAAAATAGGAACTGTGGCAAGGGCAGGAAGTCCTTGACCCTGGCTTCTAAGATTAAGTTAATCTTAGGTGGAGCTCTTGTTAATCCCAGTTGTTAACAATGAATTCTATCCCAGGTGGTTCCTGTTAGACCTTCTGTGTTTGCATTCCAATGTTTTATGTAAGAATCCACTAAACTTTTTGTAACTTGCGAGTGTGTCACCCAACTTCCTTATTGTCTTCTGTATAAAAAGTTTGATGCTCAATTTGACAAATTACATTCAGATTCTACACAACCTCTCCTGTGTGCATCTGTCTGTCATCTCATTCAACGATTTGCCCACCTGCGACTAAAGACCCAATCCACTCAGACAAAGGGATCCAGTGGGTCTGCAGCAAATAACCACCAGTTCTGCCAGCACCATTGGTTGAAAATGCTGTCTTTTTTTCACTGGATGGTTTTAGCTCCCTTGTCGAAGACCAAGTGCCCATGTGTGTGTGTTCATTTCTGGGTCTTCAATTCTATAGCATTGATCTATTTGTCTGTCACTATACCAGTACCATGCCAATTTTATCACAATTGCTCTGTAGAACAGCTTTAGGTCAGACATGGTGATTCCTCCAGAGGTTCTTTTATCCTTGAGAAGAATTTTTGCTATCCTAGGTTTTTTGTTATTCTAGATGAATTTGCAGATTGTTCTTTCTAATTCGTTGAACAATGGATTTGGAATTTTGATGGGGATTGCATTGAAAATGTAGGTCGCTTTTGGCAAGATAGCAATTTTTACAATGTTGACCCTGCCAAACTATGACCATGGGAGATCTTTCCATCTTCTGAGATCTTCTTTAATGTCTTTCTTCAGAAACTTGAAGTTCTTATCATACAGATCTTTCACTTCCATAGTTAGAGTCACACCAAGGTATTTTATATTATTTGTGACTACAGAGAAGAGTGTTGTTTCCCTAATTTCTTTCTCAGTCTATTTATTCTTTGTGTAGAGAAAGGCCATTGACTTTTTGAGTTAATTTTACATCCAGCTACTTCACACAAGGTGTTTATCAGGTTTAGGAGTTCTCTGGTAGAATTTTTAGGGTCATTTATATATACTATCATATCATCTGCAAAAAGTGATATTTTTAGTTCTTCCTTTCCAAATTGTATCCACTTGATCTCCTTTTGTTGTCTAATTACTCTGCTAGGACTTCAAGTACAATGTTGAATAGGTAGGAAGAAAGTGGGCAGCCTTGTCTAGTCCCTGATTTTAGTGGGATTGCTTCCAGCTTCTCTCCATTTACTTTGATGTTGGCTACTGGTTTGCTGTAGATTGCTTTTATCATGTTTAGGTATGGGCCTTGAATTCCTGATCTTTCCAAGACTTTTATCATGAATGGATGTTGGATTTTGTCAAATGCTTCCTCCGTGTCTAAGGAGATATTCATGTGGTTTTTGTCTTTGAGTTTGTTTATATAATGGATTACATTGATGGATTTCCGTTTATTAAAACATCCCTGCATCCCTGGAATAAAACCTACTTGGTCAGGATGGATGATTGTTTTAATGTGTTCTTGGATTCGGTTAGCAAGAATTTTATTGAGTATTTTTGCATCGATATTCATAAGGGAAATTGGTCTGAAGTTCTCTATCTTTGTTGGATCTTTCTGTTGTTTAGGTACCAGAGTAATTGTGGCTTCATAGAATGAGTTGGGTAGAGTACCTTCTACTTCTATTTTGTGGAATAGTTTGTGCAGAGCTGGAATTAGATCTTCTTTGAAAGTCTGATAGAACTCTGCACTAAACCCATCTGGTCCTGGGCTTTTTTGGTTTGGAGACTATTAATGACTGCTTCTATTTCTTTAGGGGATATAGGACTGTTTAAGTTGTTAACTTGATCCTGATTTAACTTTGGTACCTGGTATCTGTCTAGAAATTTGTCCATTTCGTCCAGGTTTTCCAGTTTTGTTGAGTAATGCCTTTTGTAGAAGGATCTGATGGTGTTTTGGATTTCTTCAGGGTTTATTGTTATGTCTCCCTTTTCATTTCTGATTTTGTTAATTAGGATGCTGTCCCTGTGACCTCTAGTGTGTCTGGCTACACAAGCTTGTTTCTTCAGACCATTTGCTTGGAAATTTGTTTTCCAACCTTTCACTCTGAGGTAGTTTCTCTCTTTTCCCCGGAGATGGGTTTCCTGTATGCAGCAGAATGTTGGGTCCTGTTTGTGTAGCCAGTCTGTTAGTCTATGTCTTTTTATTGAGGATTTGAGTCCATTAATATTAAAAGATATTAAGGAAAAGTAATTGTTGCTTCCTGTTATTTTTCTTTTTAGAGTTGGCATTCTGTTTTTGTGGCTGTCTTCTTTTTGGTTTGTTGAGGGATGACTTTCTTGCTTTTTCTAGGACATGGATTCCATCCTTGTATTGATTTTTTTTTTCTGTTATTATCCTTTGAAGGGCTGGATTCATGCAAAGATAATGTGTGAATTCGGTTTTGTTGTGGAAAACTCTGTTTTCTCCATCTATGGCAATTGAGAGTTTGGCTGGGTATAGTAGCCTGGAATGGCATTTGTGTTTTCCTAGGGTCTGTATAACATCTGTCCAGGATCTTCTGGCTTTCATAGTCTGTGGTGAAAAGTCTGGTGTAATTCTGATAGGCCTGCCTTTATAGGTTACTTGACATTTCTCCCTTACTTTTTTTAATATTCTATCTTTATTTAGTGCATTTGTTGTTCTGACTATTATGTGTTGGGATTAATTTCTTTTCTGATCCAGTCTATTTGGAGTTCTGTAGACTTCTTGTATGTTCATGGGCATCTCTTTCTTTAGGTTTGGGAAGTTTTCTTCTATAATTTTGTTGATGATATTTGCTGGCCCTTTACGTTGAAAATCTTCATTCTCATCTACTCCTATTTTCCATAGGTTTGGTCTTCTCATTGTGTCCTGGATTTCTTGGATGTTTTGAGTTAGGATCTTTTTGCATTTTCCATTTTCTTTGATTGTTGTGCCAATGTTCTCTTTGGAATTTTCTGCACCTGAGATTCTCTCTTCCATCTCTTGTATTCTGTTGCTGATGCTCGCATCTATGGTTCCAGATTTCTTTCCTAGCATTTCTATCTCCAGCATTCCCTCACTTTGGGTTTTCTTTATTGTGTCTACTTCCCTTTTTAGGTCTTGGATTGTTTTATTCAATTCCATCACCTGTTTGGTTGTGTTTTCCTGCAATTCTTTAAGGGATTTTTGTGCTTCCTCTTTAGTGTCTTCTACCTGTTTAGCAGTGTTCTGCTGTATTTCTTTAAGTAAGTTATTAAAGTCCTTCTTGATGTCCTATACCATCATCGTGAGATATGCTTTTAAATCCGGGTCTATCTTTTCCAGTGTGTAGGGGTGCCCAGGACTGGGTGGGGTGGGAGTGCTGCATTCTAATGATGGTGAGTGTTCTTAGTTTCTGTTAGTAAGATTCTTAGGTTTGCCTTTCTCTGTTTGTTAATCTCTGGAGTTAGTTGTTGTAGTTGTCTTGGTTAGAGCTTGTTCCTCAGGTGATTATGATAGCCTCTATCAGCAGACCTGGGAGACTAGATCTCTCCTGATTTTCAGTGTTCAGAGTACTCTCTGCAGTCAAGCTCTCCTTTTGAAAGGAAGGTGCCCAGATATCTGGTGTTTGAACCTGCCTCCTGGCAGAAGTTGCGAGTCACTCACCAGAGGTCTTAAGATCCCGTGGAGGATCCTGTGGGTACCTTGTGGGTGTCCCAGACTCCATGCCCAAGGTACCCCGGTCTGGTGTGGACCTGGAAGGGACTTTTGACCTTGACCAGGCCAGGTTTTCTGCTTCCCTAATTAATGCAGTCTCAGGTCCTGCGGGATTGTATTGGAGCAGAAGCTGTGATCCACTCACCAGAGGTCTTAAGAACCTGTGGGTCCCTTGTGGGTGTCCGCAGACTCCGTGCCCAAGGTACCCAGGTGCTGGCGTGGACCAGAAGGACATTTCTCCTGTTTTCATATTTAAACATTTTGAAAATAATTGAGATTATTTATATTCAAACATTTTTATGAATTCAGTTTTGAAGAGAGACTAATATTCAGAAAATATAAATAAATCCTGATGATGAATGTGAAGAATATCCACTTAAAAAGCAGACTATAAATGTTAGAGGGATGGCTCAGCAGTTAAGAGCACTGACTGCTCTTCCAGGAATACCTGTAATGGAATTTGATGCCCTCTTCTGGTGTGTCTGAAGACAGCTACAGTGTACTCTAATACATAAAATAAATAAATAATTTGCTAAAAAATAAGCTACGGATTTACTGTTTTCCATAACTGGAAATTAAATTGATTTTTAAAGTAGTGGACTTTGTTAATCCTAAGAGAAACATATATGAAAATTACAGTGAAATATCTGCTTATCTCTGATAAAATACCTACCTTTAAAAAGTTACAAACTGCTGGCAAGAATACAGAAAAATGTGAATTTTGTACGTTGTCTACAGAGCACATTTCAAAAATTGTAGAAAACAGTATGGAGATTCCTAAAATAAAATGTGTATTACTGCTGGATATGTACACATAATGCATTGGAACCTGGCCTCCCAAGATTCTAGAAAGACTATGATTATTACTGTACAAATACAATCATCCAAAGGACCTTCGGTGGACAAGTGAATTTTTAAAATGATATATTTTCAAAATAGAATAAGCTTACAGAGAAACTGAATGAAATTCTGATAGTTGCAGTAATAGGAATGGAACTGAGAATACTGTGGTGAATGAAACAAGCTAAGCAGTAAAGGCAACTCGTACAATTATCTCACTCATTTATGTAAACCAATAAGTAAACTTGAAGATGCTTACCCATTATAAAGAAGACATTAGAGATAGGGAAGGACAGTGAAAGAGGACCATATTTTTTGACCAATCAGTTGAGCCTACGTACTTGTCCAGAGCTATTGTCCAACAATAACTACTCATAGCAGGGGCTGTCTGTGTCCTTTTCTGATACTGTTACTTCTGAGAATGACATAAACCATCAACAGTCCACGGTATTCAACCACACAAAAAGAAAGCCTAGGTGAAAATTAAGCCAATACAGAGTAAGTGGAATTGATATCTGCAAAAAGAAATATAGATTTGTGGCTATCTTGATGAAACATTCTGATTCAATAGTTTCAAGCCAACACCAGAATTAGATATCTTTTCTCTTGAAAACTATACAGCCCATAGTTTCCACCACACTTAATGAGATTTCATTAACTAAACAGAGGAGACTGCTCACTGATACTTAAAGCGTTCTTTGAAGGAGAAAATGTAAAAACTGTATATCAGACACAATGTTTGTAGTGTGTAATCAATTTGCAAAACTCGAAAATCTGTCATGTACTAACATAGCTCCAATCATAGCATTTTCATCTAATTTGAAGAGTGATAATCTTCAAAATTTCAGCTGTTTTTCTTTGTACATGGTTTATTCATTGTGGTGTGTGTGTGTGCATGCATATATGCACATGTGTACATATATTGATCTACAAGTGATACACATGTGGACATATGCCATGGAAACCAAAAGAGGGTATCATATCACCTAGAGTTGGAGTTCTGAGCTATTATAAAGGCTGGGAATGAAACCTGGTCCTCTGTAAAAGTAACAAACTCTTTTAAACACTGACCTATGTCTTCTGTCCTTGTTGCCATATTGATCAAATATATTTTTTAACTTTTTATTGATTCTTTTTGAGTTTCACAACAAGTATCTAGTCCCACTCATCTCCATGTCCTCTCATATCCACTTTTGTACGTGCTTCCTAGCCCACCAAAATAAATATCAAGTAAGCAACAACAACAAAGCACAGAAAACATTTCATTGTGTAAACTATAGTGTGTCACAGTGTATCCCTCTGTCCATACACCTCACTTGCAAATGTTCATTCCAATGAGTCATTGGTCTGACTTGAGATCTCTGGCTTCCCTGACACCATCAATATTGTCTCCTCACCAGGTCTGCACCTAGTTATCATGCTATTTCCCTGTATCATGGAGATCCTACAGCTTTGGAACTGCAGGATCAGCCTTTCCCATGCTCCAAAAGTTCATAGATGGAGTAGGTGTTAAGGCAGGCCAAGTCAAAGACCTAGATTTGGACCTAGGTAGTAGCTCAGTTGGTCAGGCTATCAGCTCTCCTACAAAAGCTTATAGTCATTGAACTATTTCTTCTGTGGCTAATAGAAAATGTATTTATGTCTTACATGATAACTGTTGACTAAAGACAAGAAGTGTGTAGCTCCTATGCCAGGATGAAATGCACAGTGTTTTGGAAACTTGAGATGTGACTGAGCAGTAGCATCAGATACTGTGCTGATGGAGTACCAAATACAAGCCTGACCTGTACTCAGTAAACTGCATAAAGTGTTATAAGAAGCTTCAGTCTGCATGTGATAAAACTGGCTCCATTTAAGCCCAGTTGTTCTACTGTGTTTGATGTTTGATTCTTCATATTAACTAACTGTCCTTCACAATTAAATTCATAACCATGGAGGAGAATATGCATTCAAATGTTCCTCAGAGGGTTTGTAAAGTTGCTCCTTGTAGGCAAAACTGACACCCCAAACCAGAGAATTTGCAACAAAGGCCTTTCGTTTTCATTTCAATGCGTTCTGATTACTCAGCTGTGTGTCTTGTGAATTCAATTGAGGGCCTAAGTCAAACCTCATTATTGTACTAAATTATTAAATATTGGTATTTATTATGCTCCAAGAATGGATAAACACGAAATCATTTAAGCCCCAAATTTAAATCTACAGAAATGAGAGCAATAATGATGCTGTCTCTTTAGTCTCTGTGAGCTCATGCCAGCCCTGCTTAGTTAATTCAGTGGGCCATGTTCTCCTGGTGTCCTCCAACCTTCTGAATCCAATTATCTTCCTCCTCCTCTTCTTTAGGGTTCCCAAATCTTCAATAATAGAGACTTGATGAGACCGACTCTTTCTATTTTTAAGATCTTTGGTGTATCATGGCCAAATTCAGAAGTCTGCCATGTCTTATGGATCATGCTTTTTAGGAAAGTTTAAGAATAAATATTTGGAATGAAAGCACTTTTGTTGTTGTTTTGTTTTGTTCTGTTCTGTTCTGTTTGTTTTTCTTATTTAGATACACAATCTGACTCTGTAGCCCAGGGTAGCATTGAGCTTTTATTCCTTAGCCTTCACATCCCTGCACTTGCAAAGATATGCCATCATACTTAGTTTCAAATCATTTTTAAACTTAGGAATTTTATTCATTCACTTACTTTTTCTTTCTTTCTTTTTTCTTTCTTTCTTTTTTTATATTACATTGAAGTTATAATTTACTTGAATGTACATCTTATGCAGGGTTACCTATTGCTAAGACAAAACAGCAACATTGGGGTGCAAAGGGTTTATTTGGCTTATACTTTCATATCACTGTTTATCACTGAAGGAGGTCAGGACAAAACTGGTAAAAGAATTCATAGGGCAATATCACAATTTATTATCCATACTGAAACAATTCCCTAAACTATCCAGACACCAAATGGCATCATGTGTCCTTATAATCCCTATGTGTATTCAACCCTAGGCCTCACCCATGGTTCTAACAATTTGGGTCACTGCTCCCACCCAACCAATTACCCAACCACTGAAAAATAATATTCTTTTTTTTTATGAAATTATACTATTTCATAGTAATCTTGGATAAAATGAATCAATGCTATATACCTGTTATGAACAAACTTTTCCTTTAGAATAGTCCCTTGCATTTTCATCTATGGTAATGCATGGATCAATAGCTCATTTGTGTGTATTCCTTTGTAATATGTCATGATATATATGTTTAATATGTGTAAACACACACAGTATAAACTTTGATCTACTACAGAGTATGTTGTTAGATTATTAAAAACTAAATATATATATTCTTTGAAGTGTTTCATAGAGCATGCAAATTTTATCGCCTGCTATTGATGCAGGAATTATTGAGTTTGCCTGCATTTGCCTTTGTCACTTGAATGCACACAAACTGTTTGATAGAACTCATACCTGTCCATCAGCAAATCAACATGAGTATTTTCAACAGTGAGTATTCTCATTTTCATTGTTGTAGTGACTTTTTTCCTTTTTCTTTTTCTTTTTTTTTTTTTTCATTAGATATTTTCTTCATTTACATTTTTGGGTCATTTTGGCAAGGAAAAAATAGCAAGAATGGTTGTGAACATTTCACTTAATAAATCTCAGAAAAATTGAGTGGATATAACAAAAGAACAATGAGAGGTATTTAATAAATGTTAACAAAATAAGGAAGAAATGTCAAACATGTACATTTTACAGATGAAACTCGCCTATTACCCTGTTCTTTACTGAAAACTTATGAAGTATTTTTCTGCTCATTTGAGGTATGATGGATGTGTTCTTTGAAATGAAATTAAGATTAAAGTCATACATCTAGCAAGAGGAAGAACAAGGTTTTTAGTCAGAATATCAACCATCAAATTCATAAACTACTTCCCCAACAATATTAAAATTCTCATGAAGAGGGAATGGTAGAGGCCTATCAGAGATGCAACGTTTGATCTTCTATTTGGATTATAGTGCTACATTTGTATTATATCTAGTCATGAAATGGAAAAGTATCCATCACTGTAATATAAATTTTATTGCCTCGATTCCGTGACTTGGCCAAAAGTAGTGTGCACAGGTGAGAGTGTGCACTACAGAAGCTAACAGCTTCTGTGACAGGCCAAAGCAACACAGCCTCTGGGAAAGGTCCTGGATTGGGCTTTCATCTTTGGCCAGGAAGGAGGTCCAAAAGCCAGATATCTGTGCACCTTCCCTGTAAGAGGAGAGCTTGCCTGCTGAGAGTGCTCTGACCACTGGAACAAAGAGGAGAGAGCTAGTCTCCCAGGTCTGCGGATAGAGGGTAACAGAATCACCAGAAGAACAATCTCTAAACAGAGACAACTATAACAACTAAATCCAGAGATTACCAGATGGCGAAAGGTAAATGTAGGAATCTTACTAACAGAAACCAAGACCACTCACCATCAACAGAACCCAGCACTCCCACTTCGCCCAGTCCAGGGCACCCCAAAACACCCAAAAAGCTAGACCCAGATTTAAAAGCATATCTCATGATGATGGTAGAGAACATCAAGAAAGACTTTAATAACTCACTTAAAGAAGCACGGGAGAACACTGCAAAACAGGTAGAAGACATTAAAGAGGAAGCACAAAAAAACCCTTAAAGAATTGCAGGAAAACACAACCAAACAGGTGATGGAATTGAATAAAACAATCCAAGACCTAAAAAGGGAAGTAGACACAGTAAAGAAAACCCAAAGTGAGGGAATGCTGGAGATAGAAATGCTAGGAAAGAAATCTGGAACCATAGATGCGAGAATCAGCAACAGAATACAAGAGATGGAAGAGAGAATCTCAGGTACAGAAGATTCCAAAGAGAACATTGGCACAACAATCAAAGAAAATGGAAAATGCAAAAAGATCCTAACTCAAAACATCCAAGAAATCCAGGACACAATGAGAAGACCAAACCTATGGAAAATAGGAGTAGATGAGAATGAAGGTTTTTCAACTCAAAGGACCAGCAAATATCTTCAACAAAATGAAGAAAACATCCCAAACCTAAAGAAAGAGATGCCCATGAACATACAAGAAGCCTACAGAACTCCAAATAGACTGGACCAGAAAAGAAATTCCTCCCGACACATAATAATCAGAACAACAAATGCACTAAATAAAGATAGAATATTAAAAGCAGTAAGGAAAAGAGGTCAAGTAACATATAAAGGCAAGCCTATCAGAATTACACCGGATTTTTCACCAGAGACTATGAAAGCCAGAAGAGCCTGGACAGATATTATACAGACCCTAGGAGAACACAAATGCAAGTCCAGGCTACTATACCCAGCCAAACTATCAATTACCATAGATGGAGAAACCAAAGTTTTCCATGACAAAACCAAATTCACACATTATCTTTGCACGAATCCAGCCCTTCAAAGGATAATAACAGAAAACAAAAACAAAAGCAATAGAAGGACGGAAACCACATCCTAGAAAAAGAAGAAAGTAATCCCCCAACAAACCTAAAATAAGACAGCCACAAGGACAGAATGCCAACTTTAGCAATAAAAATAATAGGAAGCAACAATTACTTTTCCTTAATATCTCTTAATATCAATGGACTCAACTCCCCAATAAAATGACATAGACTAATAGACGGGCTACACAAACAAGACCCAACATTTTGTTGCTTACAGGAAACTCATCCCAGAGAAAAAGATAGACACTACCTCAGAATGAAACCTGCAAAACAATTTTCCAAGCAAACAGTATGAAGACACAAGCTGGAGGAGCCATTCTAATATCTAATTAAATGGACTTCCAACCCAAAATCATCAAAAAAGACAAGGAGGGGCACTTCATACTCATCAAAGGTAAAATCCTCCAAGAGGACTTAACAATACTGAATATCTACGCTCCAAATACAAGGGCAGCCACATTCATTAAAGAAACTTTAGTAAAGCTCAAAGCACACATTGCACCTCACACAATAAGAGTGGGAGACTTCAATACACCACTTTTACCAATGGACAGATCATGGAAACAGAAACTAAACAGGGACACATCAAAACTATGAAACAAATGGGTCTAACAGATATCTACAGAACATTTTATCCTAAAACAAAAGGATATACCTTCTCAGCACCTCATGGTACCTTCTCCAAAATTGACCACATAATTGGCTACAAAACAAGCCTCATCATATACAAAAATATTGAAATTGTCCCATGCATCTGATCAGATTAGCATGGACTAAGGCTGATCTTTAACAACATAAGAAATAATAGAAAGACAACATTCACGTGGAAACTGAACAACACTCTTCTCAATGATAACTTGGTCAAGGAAGGAATAAAGAAAGAAATTAAGGACTTTTTGGAATTTAATGAAAAGGAAGCCACAAAATACCCAAACATATGGGACACAATGAAAGCATTTCTAAGAAGAAAACTCATAGATCTGAGTGCCTCCAAAAAGAAACTAGATAGAGCACACATTAGCAGCTTGACAACACACATAGAAGCTCTAGAACTAATGGAAGCAAATTCACCCAAGAAGAGTAGATGGCAGGAAATAATCAAACTCAGGGGCGAAACAAACCAAGTGAGAAACAAGAACTATTCAAAGAATCAACCAATCAAATAGCTGGTCCTTTGAGAAAATCAACAAGATAGATAAACCCTTAGCCAGACTCACTGGAGGACACAGGGAAAGCATCCTAATTAACAAAAATCAGAAATGAAAAGGTAGACATAACAAGAGATCCTGAAGAAATCCAAAACACCATTAGATCCTTCTACAAAAGGCTATACTCAACAAAACTCGAGAACCTGGATGAAATGTACAAGTTTCTAGACAGATACCAGGTACCAAAGTTTAATCAAGATCAGGTTAATTATCAAAACAGTCCTATATCCCCTAAACAAATAGAAGCAGTCATTAATAGTCTCACCCCCCCCCCAAAAAAAAAAACCCAGGAAGAGATGGGTTTGGTGTAGAGTTCTATCAGACCTTCAAAGAAGATCTAATCCATCACAAACTATTCCACAAAATAGAAACAGAATGTACTCTACCCAACTCAGTCTCTGAAGCCACAATTACTCTGATACCTAAACCACAAAAAGACCCAACAAAGATAGAGAACTTCAGACCAATTTCCCTTTTGAATATCGATGCAAAAATACTCAATAAATTATTCGCTAACCGAATCCAAGAACACATCAAAACAATCATCCATCCTGACCAAGTAGGTTTCATCTCAGGAATGCAGGGATGGTTCAATATACGGAAATCCATCAACGTAATCCAGTACATAAACAAACTCAAAGACAAAAAACATATAATCATCTCATTAGATGCGGAGAAAGCATTTAACAAAATCCAACACCCATTTATGATAAAAGTCTTGGAAAGATCAGGAAATCAAGGTCCATACCTAACCATGATAAAAGCAATCTAGAGCAAACCAGTAGCCAACATCAAAGTAAATGGTGAGAAGTTGTAAGCAATCCCACTAAAATCAGGGACTAGACAAGGCTGTCCACTCTCTCCCTACCTATTCAACATTGTACTTGAAGTCCTAGCCAGAGCAATTAGACAACAAAAGGAGATCAAGGGGATACAAATTGGAAAGGAAAAAGTCAAAAATATCATTTTTTGCCGATGATATGATAGTATATATAAATGATACTAAAAATTCCACCAGAGAATTCCTAAACCTGATAAACAGCTTCAGTGAAGTAGCTGGATACAAAATTAAGTCAAACAAGTCAATGGCTTTTCTATACACAAAGGATATACAGGCTAAGAAAGAAATTAGGGAAAATACACCCTTCTCAATAGTCACAAATAAAATAAAATACCTTGGCGTGACTCTAAATAAGGAAGTGAAACATCTGTAAAATAAGAACTTCAAGTCTCTGAAAAAAAGAAATTAAAGAAGATCTCAGAAGATGGAAAGATCTCCCATGCTCATGGATTGGCAGGATCAATATAGTAAAAATGGCTATCTTGCCAAAAGCAATCTACAGATTCAATGCAATCCCCATCAAAATTCCAACTCAATTCTTCAATGAATTAGAAAGGGCAATTTGCAGATTAATCTGGAATAACAAAAAAGCTAGGATAGCAAAAACACTTCTCAAGGATAAAAGAACCTCTGGTGGAATCACCAAGTCTGACCTAAAGCTTTACTATAGATTAATTGTGATAAAAACTACATGGAACTGGTACAGTGACAGACAAGTAGACCAATGGAACAGAATTGAAGACCCAGAGATGAACCCACACACCTATGATCATTTGATCTTTGACAAGGGAGCTAAAACCATCCAGTGGAAAAAAGAGAGTATTTTCAACAAATTGTGCTGGCACAACTGGTGGTTATCATGTAGAAGAATGTGAATTGATCCATTCCTATCTCCTTGTACTAAGGTTAAATCTAAATGGATCAAGGAACTCCACATAAAACCAGAGACACTGAAACTTATAGAGGAGAAAGTAGGGAAAAGCAACGAAGATATGGGTACAGGGGGGGAAATTCCCGAATAGAACAGCAATGGCTTGTGCTGTATGATCGAGAATCTATAAATGGGACCTCATAAAGTTGCAAAGATTCTGTAAGGCAAAAGACACCATCAATAAGACAAAAAGACCACCAACCAATTGGGAAAGGATCTTTACCTATCCTAAATAAGATAGGGGACTTATATCCAACTTATATAAAGAACTCAAGAAGGTGGACTCACGAAAATCAAATAACCCCATTAAAAATGGTTCTCAGAGCTGAACAAAGAATTCTCACCTAAGGAATACCGAATGGCATAGAAGGACCCGAAAAAAATGTTCAACATCCTTAATCATCAGGGAAATGCAAATCAAAACAACCATGAGATTCCACCTCACACCAGTCAGAATGGCTAAGATGAAAAATTCAAGTGACAGCAGATGCTGGCAAGGATGTGGAGAAAGAGGAACACTCCTCCATTGTTGGTGGGATTTCAAGCTTGTACAACCACTCTGGAAAACATTCTGGCGGTTCCTCAGAAAATTGGACATAGTATTACTGGAGGATCCAGCAATACCTCTTCTGGGCATATATCCAGAAGATGTTTCAACATGTAGGAAGGAAACATGCTCCACTATGTTCATAGCAGCCTTATTTATAACAGCCAGAACATGGAAAGAACCCAGATGCCCCTCAACAGAGGAATGGATACAGAAAAGGTGGTACATTTACACAATAGAGTACTACTCAGCTATTAAAAAGTATGAATTTATGAAATTCCTAGGCAAATGGATGGACCTGGAGGACATCATCCTGAGTGAAGTAACCAAATCACAAAGTAACTCACACAATATGTTCTCACTGATAAGTGGATATTAGCCCAGAAACTTAGTATACCCAAGATATAAGATACAATTGGTGAAACTCATGAAACTCAAGAAGAACAAAGACCAAAGTGTGGACACTTTGCCCCTTCTTAGAATTGGGAACAAAACACCCATGGAAGGAGTTGCAAAGACAAAGTTTGGAGCTGTGATAAAAGGATGGACCATCTAGAGAATGCCATATCCGCAGATCCATCCCATTATCAGTTTCCAAACGCAGACAGCATTGCATACACTAACAAGATTTTGCTGAAAGGACCCAGATAGAGCTATCTCTTGTGAGACTATGCTGGGGCCTAGCAAACACAGAAGTGGATGCTCACAGTCAGGTATTGGATGGATCACAGGGCCCCCAATGGAGGAGCTAGAGAAAGTAGCCAAGGAGCTAAAGGGATCTGCAACCCTATAGATGGATACACATTATGAACTAACCAGTACCCTGGAGCTCTTGACTCTAGCTGCATATGTATCAAAAGATAAACTAGTGGGCCATCACTGGAAAGAGAGATCCATTGGACTTGCGAACTTTACATGCCTCAGTACATGAGAAGGCCAGAGTCAAAAAGTGGTAGTGGGTGGGTAGGAGAGTGGGGGAGGAGGGAATGTTGGACTTTTGGGGTAGCATTGGAAATGTAAATGAGGAAAATACCTAATTAAAATATTTTTAAAATAAAGAAAAAACAAAGAAAAAAAAAGAAGTACAAAAAAAATTATTGCCTCAAAACTGTTTTTTTTTAACTACATCTGTGTCTTGCTTTCAATTCCTTAATAGCTCTGGTGAAGGGTAAAGTTGTTTTTCGTTTGTTTGCTTGTTTGTTTTTAAGTCATGCTGAGTAATGATTTCCATATGGGCTTCATTAATTCTGTCTCTAGATCACTGTGCTATATTTTAAGTCTAATGAAAACTCTTCCTATCCTGTTTCATTGTTTCCCCTTGAAAATGTGATCCTCTTTTAAAGAGCATACAGTTGACCAACAGTGCAACAGTGTTTATTTATAGCTGTATCTATAACATAGAGTTTGATAAATTTTGTCTCAGCTAACATGCAAATGGGCATCCCATAGCAAGCATTCTAGTAACATATGTTATAAAAAATAAAATCTTACCCCAAATGTGTATTTGAAGTGAAAATTGTTGATCATGTAGCAGTAAAGATGTGCACTTGAAGGAATATTCTGGGTCCACAAGATGGCTTCCTGAAAACGTGGCATAAATTA